>NC_136060.1:143957796-144519453 GCF_964261635.1 Lissotriton helveticus
AGGGGGACGCTGGGGAAGCGGAGACGCGCTCCCAAGACTCGGATTTTGTATGGCGCCAAAAGGGGGGACGGGGGTCCGTTTGTGTGGGTAGTGAGCAATTGCCATCTTAAGGGAGGGGAAGAGGGAGTCAAAGAACTCTAGGTTCTCGTCTTTCGCCTGTATTAGAATGGTGCCATTTGCAAAAATGGTGATGGAGATGTCTCGGGACAGGGACTGAAGGTTCAGAGGTGCGATTGTTAGTTTGCGGTTGTGCTCAGTGAGGGTCGTTTTGGAGACTGGGAGGAGTGCAATAAAGATGGTAACCCATGCGTCAGGCCTGTTGGTATGGAAAATGAAGTCCATTTTCCTCTGTCCTCTGACTGCGCAGTGATAGGTGTCAACAACTAGTGTTTCACGGTGTCGCCTGATTAAACTCTGTTTGAAGCGTTTTTTGGCTTTAAAGGAGAGGGTGCGTGGGAATGATATAGCGAAGGTGTTCTGCCCTCGCGGGGATAGGTGATTGGGAGAGGGGCAGAGAAGCGTGTCCGATTGTGCTGCCGGGGGCATCCTAGCTGGACTAGGGAAGGCGAGACCTTAGGGGCAGAGAAGGGGGTGGTGAGTAGGAAGGGGGGGGGGCTGCAATGATTGATTCGGGGTGGAAGGTAGGGTAGAGGTGTCCACCCGTAGGGGGGGGTTAGGCAGAACGGCGTAGTAACGTTGGGGAGTTGCGCACCGAGGGAGTTCGTGTGGGGTGGGGTCGTTTCTTCGTGCGTGGGGGGGAGGGCTATCCAGTGATGAAGGGGGGTGGCGTCAGGCTCCTAGGATAGGCATTCAGGGTTTGATTGGGTGATTACACCAGCCCAGATAGCAGGACGTGAATAGGTGGGGGAGGGGAAGCAGGCTTCATCCTGGAATGGGCTGTGCGGATGAATTAGGGAGAACATTAAACTAGTCGGGGGGGGGCAGAACTGTGGAGAGATTACAGGTGGGACTACTTAAAGCCTTACTTAATCTTCCACGAATTGCCATGGCTTTAGGGACAGCCCATCCAGGCCCCAGCAGCAAAACAAAATGCGAGCAGCAAATGGGTGAATGGAGTTGACCAAAATCTCATTCATTCTGTAGTGCAAGTGTGCATATATTGGTGAAATTAGGTCCCCTTTTGTCTGTAGGAGATCTAAAAGAGGGCACAGGGGAAGCATACAACAGTCCTTGGGGATGCTGTCTGGTCTCGCCAATGATCACAGCTGTCATTTGCACAGTAGAAGCTGTTTGTCATGAACCCTTACAAAGCTTTGCTGTAACATGAGCATCCACAAAGCGCTGTGTTGTCTTGTGGATTGTTGGGAAACACAACAGTATTCTTGAGATTCACAAAGATTCATTATGTTGTGAATCACAAAGACATGTGTGCCTCACAATGTCATTTTTGTGATGTATTGAGATTTGGCTTTTCATCTTTACAAAAGTCTCCGCCTTTGCATATCACATACTTTTAATGATGAAAGGTCCTCCAATCCAGAACATATATTTCAAATGAAACGTGAATAAGTGGGGAAAGGTTAATGAGTGAGGTGTGATGGCACATGATTTTGATAAAACACTAGTAGAGTTGGTTGGCATTCTGAGTGGCATAAAGTTTCCGATTTGGCTGGTAACAACTGATGCAGTGGTTTAGCATGCAGTATCATAGATGTAGAATTGCCTTAGTGTTGCTGAAAACGAATCCGCCTGGCCAAAACTGCAGGAATTTGTCCTGGAAAAGTGCACTGCAATTGTGGAACTCGGCTGAAGTGCACAGATAACCAATGTTATTTCTCTCACATTAGGACATTACTCAGAATGTGGGGGACATTTTAGATCCCCAAATTAATGATATCGATGGTGTCAGTAATTATGGATGTATTCATTAAATTAATGCACTGGGTTTTGTGATGCACTTAAAATGAGAGCCCTAGTCTGTCTACTTACAGATTCGCCGGCGCTCCATCCCCATCAACCTGTGGAATTGATGCGGACAGCATCTGCAAGACAATTACAGCAGTAAGTGCCTTGACATTGACCCTGCATCTGGGAGTAATGCTGTTTGTGAGGGACAAGCAAAGCTTTCAGATCTCAGAACGAGGAGCTTCCAACTCATTTAGATTCTCTACAGAAAAAGCAAAAAGAAAAGTATATTGGATTTATTCAGACTCTCTAGCCTCTCCCGTTTTACCCCTTCCAACTGCTCTCAATTACCTATACAAACCTCTATATTGCCTTAACTTCAACATACCAGCACAGCACTCAAACTTTACCAAGAAATCTTTATTTATGTATTTGCACCGATGCAATGGCCTTTGTGCGAGTGATGTTAGTACAGTAATATGCTTCTAATGCCCCTGCTTTGGTAGTAAGAGACCAGAGGGCATATTTACAATGAAGTGGCACAGCGTGGCGTCGCAAGCATTTTTGCTGCGCCAATCTGCTTCATCTCAGAAACGCAGGGATGCACAGTATTTACAGGAATACTGCACACCTGTTCTCTTACCTGCACCAGTGCACAAACAGCAGCCGTGCGCCAATGCCTGCCACCCTTGCACCATGTTTTCAGGTTCTATTAATCAAGTTAAAATAAACATTTGCCACATTGTTTTGTTAACTAAAAATCTGCTTATTTTATTATTTTATTGGTGGTATTTATATACTGTGAAAATTACCCCAAGCTGAAAGAACTCCCACCAGAGTGCACCTTCGTTATCTTTGGAAAAATCACCAGGACCTCCCCTGATGATCCTAAATTCCTAGAAGGTACATACTGCTTCACTAGCCATTGAAGGAAAAAGCTTTGTCCAGTAACACAAAGCTTTAAAAGATCATCTCTGCTTTACTGGCAACCAATGTAATTTCCTAAGCTCAGCACTTAATGACGCACACCTCTGTAAATCCAAAAATATGAGCGTCACAGAGTTTTTGTACTCACTAGAGTCTTTTGATTGATCCCTTAGTGACTCCAAGGTACAAAGCTTTGCAGTGATCTAGTCTTGAAATAATTAAGGCCTGGATAACCGTTTTTTTGCCAAGCAACCCAAAACATTTTCCTGCCACTGCCATGACTTGACTATCAAATGACATCTTATCATCAAACCAAACACCACGGTCTTTAACCTTAGGTTTGGGGGCAGGAACTGTACCTACCTCCTGATGCCACCATGCAGTGCAACAAATATCTGCGTGATTGCCCAGGGTGAGAACCTTAGTCTTTCCCGCATTGAGCTTGAGACAGTGCTTTAAATGGGCCGGTATTTACCGGTACTGAGTACCGGCACTTCTTCATTTTCTCCCCTTGAGTACTGGCACTTTTTTCTAGAAGAAAGAGAGTACCGGTACTCATGGGGATCTCACTTTAACCGAGGCAGCGCGCTCCCTTTATCCCTCAAGTTATACTACGGCAGCACCTTTCAAGCACTGCTGCATGGAATCAATCACAGGAGCTCGTCACCAGGACCCAGCGTGAGCTGCTTTGTAAATCAGAGCAAGGGTGTGTCTGCTGAGTCATTTGCTTATTCAAAGATGCTAAGACGGGGCTGTAAAATCTAATGGGTGGCGGTGGGAGGCACTATTCAGGACATATCAAAAGAACGTATGGGAAGGCTTTTACAGTTGCCACGCATCTGAATTGCTTTCTTGCACACGTCCACTTCCACACTCGCTGATTCCTATTTCATCGACCTTGGACAGACCTTAAGACCAATCAAAAATGTGGAGATTGGCACCTGGTTCCCCAGTACAGACGTTGTCAGCTCTGGCCCTAACTCCGGTTTACAAATGTTCCAGGAGAGACTTGTTTATTTATTTTATGCGTTTTTATATAGCGCGGACTTTACCCGAAGGTGTCAGAGCGCTTGACAATAGGAACAGTAATGATACACGAGGAGAAAATTACAAGTGAACAAATTACAAAAGCAAACGTTAAGTTACATGAGGCAAAAGTGACAATTGTGAGAAAACAAAATACAAGAGGTAGCAAACGATACATTACAGGAGGAAAAAGTGATATGTGTGCAGGTTACAAAAGCATACAAAGTACAAGTAGAGGTATTAGTACTGCAACAAAAGGCAGACACTCCAGCACAAGAACAAACGTTACATGAGGCAATGGTGGCACTTGCGCAAGTATCTAAAGCAAACAAAATGTAAGAGGTAGCAAACACGAGAAAAGTGACGTGTGCATGTTACAAAAGAGTACCAGTACTGGACAGATGGCTCAGTGGGCTGTGGGCCACCGGTTCGATTTAAGGCAGGCTGAAGCAGCATGTAATCCTTAGGCGGTTGATAAAATGCATGCTATTTCGCCCCTGCAACAAAACATCACAAAGAAGGTAGACTACATACCTATCTGGCGAGATGCGGCTTCGAAGAAATGGCAGAACAGGATGGAAAACAGCCAATGAAAACAAAAAATACAGAAAGGACCCACCTGACTCGCCCTCGAAGCTCAGATTGGTCCTCAAAAACGAAGTAACCCCAGAAAAACTACTCAAAAAGATTAATGAAAGAAACGACCTAGCCAAAGCTACGAAACATACCATTGACAACATGCAACTGGAACTGGCGGCCATAAGAGCGGACCAATGCAAGACGAATACAAGGATCGACGCAGTGGAAAAGAGAATCAGTGACATTGAGGATGCAAACTCCCAAGCCCATAAGTGCCTAGTGGCTGTATCTAAAACCTCAGCCAACCTGGAGAAGCAGTTGGCCGAGCAAGAAGACAACTACTTTCTCAATCATCGTAACCTGTACTATGAAACATTGTTTTTAATTATTGTGATATTCTCTGTGATGTATTCCAGTATTAGATTTTAATCATGTTTTTTCAAGGTACCAATTATTTGTGAAGCAAATATCGATTGTTTATGTATTGCTTTTGAATAAAATGAACAAATATACTTTGATATCAGAAACAAATATTTCTTTTTACTTGCATTTATATTTTGTTTTTTATATAATATAGTTTTGTTCACAGTGGTTTATTGAACACTATGGCAGTGGTGTTATTGTTTTATATACTTCCTTTGTGTTTTATTGCTCTTTGATCATTGTATACTCTTGGGACAGTTTATTTTCTTTCACCGAGCAAGAAGACCGCCTCAGAAGGGGGAACATAAGGCTGCTGGGGGTGCCGAAAGGAGAGGAAGACAAGCCTGGCTCTTGCATAGCTCTAATAGAGGAGCTCATACCGCAACTTACAGGCATCAAGTTCGACAGGCAGTTCGAGGTGGACAGGGCATACAGAGTATCGGCGGTCAAACCACAACATGGCCGAGGACCGCGTCCTATCATTCTCAAACCCCTAAGAACCAATCAGACCAAGGCCATCTTCGCAGTAGCCAGGAAGAACCAGAACCTGACATGGAAAGGAAGCAAGATAATCATAACGCAAGACTACTCTAAGCACACAGTGGAGATCAGAAAGGGATTCCTCGCATTGAGAGACAGGTTGCGCAAGGAAGATATAACCTTCAGCTTCGCAGGCCCTGCGCTGCTGAAGATAACAGACAAATGGCGAACTTTGACTTTTGACGACCCCAACGATCTAAAGAAATAATTACACGGACCACCTCCAGAAAGCATGGAGGCCCAAAATATAGGAACAGGGAAAAGAAGAGCCCCCTCAGAAAACACAGAGGCGACCAATGGTAAAGTAGCAGAGTAAGCTCCAGAAACAGAACGCACAGCAACCATAGACAGTCAACAACAGACCCCGAATCGGGGACTAATCAACTGATCTACCTCCAGACAACCCACCTACCTCAACTGCTACCTCTAGGAACCACACAACGTGAAACAGAGCGCGCAGGCCCGCCAGAAGCCACTCCGTACAGACGGGCCCCAACCCCCAGCAGGACATATAGACTTTCTGGAAGCGAAGGCCGGAAGCGCGCACGCAGTGACATATCCTCTTTAAGACTCTGAACACTTCAATCTTCGGGAAGGAACTTCACTGTCGCACGCCCAGCGGACAGTTTGCGGGGGGAGGAGGGTGGGATGGGAGGGGGGACGGAGGGCCAGGAGGGCGCACACAGTACAGTTCTTTTATTTTCCTATCTTTCTTACCTTTCTTCTTCAACCTCATTCTTGAGGACAAACAACCACCTCCGTGACAGGGGAACACACACACCATGCTTGCCACAATGCCAGGGTCAACACGAGATTAGGAAGGCTCTAAAAGGAACCATAGAGAAACCGGCAGAAACGCCACACAAGGGTACTGACCCTAGTAACTTGGGTGATCCCAATGCCAAGGGATGACTTCACGAATGCATACACAAATACTTTCCGACATCAAGGTGGTGTCACTTAATGTTAAGGGGCTAAACCACCCTGTCAAAAGAAGGAAGGTGTTAGAATACCTGTCGAAACTCAAGAGTGATGTTTGCATCCTCCAGGAAACCAAACTATCAACCGAGGACGCACTTCGTCTAAGGGCAAACTGGATAGGGGGACAGGCCTGCTCATCAGCAGTACACAAAAAGAGCGGAGTCATCACCCTGATCAACAAAAAAGCCAGACTTACCATACACGAGTCTTACGCAGATGAGGATGGGAGACCCCTAATAACTAGCCTCAAAAGGGGGAGGAGAAGATCCACATAGCCAATATCTATGGGCCAAACTCGGACGACAAAGAATTCTGGAAAGGCGTAGAAACCAGACTAGATAACCTTCCCCAGGACGAGCTCTTGCTGGGGGCCGGAGACCTTAACCAGGTCCTAGATCAGGCACTAGACAGACACCCACTGAGGGTGAAGCAAGGATCCCAAAGCCCAAACACTCTGAAGAACCTATGTGCAAGGCTGAAGCTCACTGACCCGTGGCGGCTACAGCACCCGGACACCAGAGACTCCTCAATCTACTCCCACCCACACAACTCATACAGCAGGATAGACTACATCCTTATGTCAGCCTCCCACACACACCTAATAGATCAAACGGAAAAGGCACCGATAACTATCTCAGACCATGCACACATTAGCCTAACACTTAGCGGGAGATACAACGAGAGACCGAGCAGGAGATGGCGACTAAACAGCGAAATCCTCAAACACCCAGCCAACGTCACAGAGATTGAGGGAGCCATCAAAGAGTACCTTGAGTTTAACGACAATGCAGACACAGACAAAAGCACACTGTGGGACGCCTTGAAGGCCACGCTCAGAGGGAAATTCTTAAGCATCAAAACCAGAATAAATAGGGATAGAAATAAAATAATAACAGACCTAGAAAACCAAATCAACGAGCTGGAAAAGGGTCACTGTGCCAACCTAACAGACGGTAATACCCTCACAGGTCTAACAAAAAAGAAGTACGAACTAAACAAAATCTTGGCAAGAGAGCGGAAGCGTGGATCAGCAAGTACAGGGCGATAAACCTGTGCATGGCCAATAGAGTAGGCAAAGCGCTGGCATCCTACCTTAAGAGGAAACAGAGGCAACACGCTGTCTCCGCCATAACAGATAGCCAAAACAAATCACAAACAGCTAACAAGGAGATCCTCGAAGTTTTTAGGAACTTCTATGAGGGACTCTACAAAATAGACAACGACCTTAAATCAGACAGAGGCGCAAGCCTCCTAAAAGGTCTAAATCTACCTAGACTGACAGAGGACCAGAAAGCCTTGCTGGAAAGCAACATAACGGGGGCGGAAATAGAGAGAGCAGTCAAGGCACTTAAAGACAACAAAGCGCCAGGCCCGGACGGCTACACAGCCACATTCTATAAACATTTCCTCCACCTAAAGAAACCCACGATGGTGGAGGTCTTCACACATTGCGTCAAAAAAGGGAGTATGACACAATCCATGTCCGAAGCAAACATAATTGTCATCCTCAAGGAAGGCAAAGACCCCCAGCACCCCCAAAATTACCGCCCAATCTCCCTGATTAACGTAGGTTGCAAGATCTACGCAAAGGTCCTTGCAACACGACTAAACGCCCAGCTCCCAAACCTAATACGGAACTCACAGGTAGGCTACCTCAAAAACAGGATGTCCAGCGACAACACGCGTCTCCTGTGCCACCTAATCAACCATACCTCGAACAATAAAGTACCGGCAGTCATGATAGCCCTGGATGCCGAAAAGGCGTTCGACAGAGTATCATGGCCCTTCTTAGAGTGCTGCATGAACAAATTTGGATTAGGAGAAAACTATAGGAAGATGGTGATGGCTCTCTACAAGGAACCGAAGGCCCGGGTGGTGGTTAATGGGGGCACGTCAGAACCACTTACCCTGAGCAGGGGAACCAGACAGGGATGCCCTCTGTCCCCGGCCCTCTTTCTTCTAGCACTCGAGCCCTTGCTGACCATGATCAGGGACAACGCAGAAATAAAAGGCATTCCGATACAAAAGACCACGGTCAAACTAGCAGCATACGCTGACGACATACTAATCACAACAGAAGACCCTGGCCCATCCATAGTAAAGTAAAGTAAAGTCCACATTTGTAAAGCGCACAATCACCCGTAAGGGTCTCTAGGCGCTGGGGGGCCGTCGGGAAGATTAAGCGAGCTATTGCCCAGAGTCACATGGTGCTGGGCTGACCTGCCGCCGGAGCCGGGGATCGAACCGTGGTCCCCAGATTCCAGCGTCAGTCGCCCTGGCCGCAGCGCCACACCTCTTCCACCATAGCAGCCCTTATGTCCACCATCGAGGAGTACGCGCAGGTCTCAGGATACAAACTAAACATGGACAAGTCGGAATGCAAACCACTAAACATCCATACTACCAAGACAGTTCTAGGAAACTCAGGGCTGGCTTGGCAAACAAAGTTCCTGAAGGACCTTGGCATATACTTTGGCAGAGACCTTAAATCCACCCTGGACCAAAACAAAACCGCACTACTGAAGAAAATAAAAGAGAAACTGGACACATGGTCGCCGAGGTTCATCAGTTGGTGGGGAAGGGTTGAATCAATCAAATTGATGATAACACCCTTGGTTAACTACACACTTAGTATGCTCCCACTTACAACGACAGACGACTTCCACAAACAGCTAGATAGGCTCATCAACAATTTCATATGGAGGGACAAAAAAACCAGGATAAGTCTGCACAAACTCAGACTTAACAAGAATCTTGGGGGGCTCAACCTCACAAACTTTAAAACATTCCACTCCGCATGTCTGGCCAAACAGGGTATTTACTGGGTGATCCCACAACAAGAGTACACACCGGTGTGGCTGACACTGGAGAAAGCCTCCCTAGAAGGGCTCGAGCCCATAGCCATTCTTATGGCAAACAGACACCCGGAAGCCAACAACACTATTCTCAAGAACACCAGGGCCGCCCTCCTCAAGGTTGACAAGAAACTCGAACAAAGCGTTAGAAACACAAAATTGGAATCCATCTGGCACAACACCAAGATAAAATACAGAGATAAGACACTAGACATGAAGGCCTGGTATACACGCGGGATCTCCTCCCCCCATCAGCTGGAGAAACTAGGCTCACCACTCACGTTTGGCACAATTAAACACCTACACAACCTCCAAGACGTGGAATTCTATGCATTCCTAAAAATCAAAACAGCGGTGGCTAGGGCGAATCTCAGCAAAGAGACCCCGTCCAACCTCAAATGCATGACGAACCTAAACAAGACCGGCCACCAGACAGCCCACCTCTACAAACTACTTAGCCCGGCGAAATCTAATCTGAACGCCAAAGCCCTCGAATCCTGGGAAACCCTACTAGGTAGAGCCCTCAGTGATAGAGAAAAAATCTCCCTGTGGAATTCAGCACTCAAAAATAAAGTCACACCACAATTGGCACAAACCAAATACTGGCTAATCCACAAGGCATTCTGGACTCCGGCCCGCCTAGCCGTGGCTGGGATCAGAGAAAGCGATACATGTTGGAACTGCCATAAAGAAAAGGGAGACCTAGCACACCTGATCCTGAACTGCTCCAAAGTAAAGTCATTCTGGACCAAAGTCAGGGGATTCATAAACACAGTAGTAGGCTACCCCATACAAGACAACTTCATAGGACTAATCACCACCTTCATGGCCCCTGAGCACCAGACAAAGGAGGACAGTGACCTGATCGACCTCCTGCTCACCGCAGCGGTTAAAACAATCCTCACAAACTGGAAGGACACAGGGAAAGCCTCCTTCAAAAGCTGGCTTAACTGGGTGACCTTCCTTAGGAGGCGGACAATATAACAGCAAACTACTCACCCAACCCCACGACAAGAGGGGAGATGTGGAGCGCACTGGAAAAACACCTAGTCCCTTTCAAACCTCCGTGATCTACGCACATAGACACAAGTTAAAGACCTAGGCACAGAGCAAGCACAACCACAGCACCAGTCCTCTCACCTTCTCTACTCTTTCTCTCTTCCTTACCATTCCAGCTATTTCTCTCCTCCCGAGAGTTATTCTCAGGCTCGCCTAAGCCGGCCTTGTCAAAACATACGCGCTGGCACGCAGCCATAGACCATGCCAAGTTCTCATAATACGCCTAATGTAACGGCGTCGACCGAACAGCAATGCCACCCTCGTTTGTACAGATACTGTACTGTATGTTTGTATAAAATCACTCAATAAAATCTGTTTGAAATAAAAAAAAGAAAACCAGATCTAAAAAAGAAAAAAAAAAGATAAAATGCATGCAGGTTTCGTGCATACAACCTTGGCACGGTCAAAAGGCTAACCCCGCCCCTTGTTCCCCCTTAGCCCCGCCCTAAACTCCGCCCACTGCTCCTTTTGGTGAGTGCCTGCACTTATTTTTTTCCATTTAAAGCACTGGCTTAAGACAATCTAAATTCATCCACTTAGCAAAATCTGCAGTGCAGAGGCACAGGGCGAAGGCCAAAGGGGGAAAATTCTGTGACAGTGTGATGATAAGCTGCATGTCTTCCGCATATGAGATGATGGTGTATCCAAAGTGCTTGATGATCTACATTAGCAGTCGCATGTACACATTAAACAAAGTTGGGCTTGAACATGAGCCCTGCGGCACTCCATGTTTCAATAGGAACACTTCTGACTGATAGGGTTTTTTTAATACTTGAAAAGTACATCTTATTTATTTATTTTATTTATTTTTTTCACTTATAATGGCGCTCAGCTACCCAAAAAGGGTTTCCCGGCGCCTATGACATGTGGATGAGCAAAAGTATATGGTGGTCATGATTTAACGTAGCTGTTTCTGAAAAAGCCAGGTCTTTATGTTCTTTCTGAACCTGGCGTAGATTTCTTCTTTACGTATGTGTAGGGGAAGTGAGTTCCACAGAATAGGCCCTTTGACAGAAAAAGATCTTCCTCCCATCATTCTTGTCAGTCTGAACCTGGGGACAGTGAAATTTGCTGCTGTTTGGGAGCGCAGATTTCTCGCTGGTGGATAGGGAGTGGCTAATGATTGTAGATAGTTTGGTGCTGTTTTTGATTTTATCCTAAACATATAGCTCAGGGCCTTAAAGCTGATACGGTTCTCTACCCTGAGCCAATGCAGATCATTTAGATGTGTTGACACCCTGGCGGTTTTTGATATTCTGCACAGGAGTCTCGCAGCTGAGTTCTGAACCATCTGTAGCCGTTTGATGACTGCCTGATTTGAGCTCAGGTAGAGAATGTTGCCGTAGTCAAGACGCGATGTAATCAGTGAATTGACTACGGTCTTTTGGGTGGAAGGGGGCAGCATCCATAGGATTTTTTTCGGCCACTTTATGATGGTAAAGCAGAGACCTGCTACTTTGTTTGCCTGCTGTTTCATTGATAGGGCATCATCAATGATGACTCCTAGGTTTCTTACCTGGGTTGCCGGAGGGGGGAGATTTCCCAATACGGAGGGCCAATGAGAGGAGTTCCATAGCTCATTATTTTTTCCTAGCAGGAGGATTTCGGTTTTATCACCTTTTAGTTTCAGCTGGTTGGTGGACATCCAGCTGAAGATTTTGTGGAGCCCGTGTTTGAGGAGAGAAGGAGCTGAGGGTTTTGAGTCGGACAATGAAAAAATAATTTGGGAATCATCAGTGTAGGTCATGAGGGTGAGTCCTACGCTGTCAGCTAGATCCGCTAAGGGTCTGAGATAGAGGTTGAAAAACAACGGGCTCAGAATGGAGCCCTGAGGTACTCCATGTGGGGCATTGAAAATGTCGGAGCAGGCGAGGGTAGATTTAATCTGGAAAGTCCTATCTGTAAGGAATGACTTGATCCATTTCAACGCCTTGCCACGGATACCGTTCCTCTCGAGTGTGGCCAGAAGTTTACCATGGGAGATGGTATCAAAGGCCGCACTCAGGTCTAATAGAATGAGTGAGACCGTTTGACCATCATCCAAGAGTCTCCTGATGTTTTCGGTCACACCCAGCAGGGTGGTCTCCGTGGAAAATCCAGCTCTGAAGCCAGATTGTGTCGGATGAAGGAGGTCGTTTTCCTCGGTGAAGAGAGTGAGGGCAGAATGTATGTGCCTTTCCAGGAGTTTGGGAAAGGCCGGGAGCAGAGATATAGGCCGGTAATTAGTCAGTATTGCAGGGTCAGCTGCGGGTTTTTTCAAAAGTGGGTTTACCATCGCATGTTTCCAGTATGATGGAACTGTGGAAAGTTGGAGGGAAGAATTTAGAGTATTTGCTATAATAGTCAGGGAGGTGGTATCGATCTGTTTCAGGACGCTAACGGGTACTGGATTCCGAGGGGAGCCTGATGAGATAGTGTTGAGGGAGGATTTTAAAGAGTCCACGGTTATAGGGGGCCATTGTTCTAAGATGTTCACATTTTCCGATTTCGCGGGGGTGACTTCCTGTGAGCCAATTCCGTCGGAGGTGGAATTGATGTTAAGAATGATTTTTTCAATTTTTTCATTGAAAAAGGAGACGAGATCCTGACATTGTTTTTTATTTAAAGGACGGGTCGTTGCAGATGTTTGAGCACCTGCAAGGTCCTTTACCGTATTGAATAGTATCTTGGCTTTATTTGTGGCAGTGTTTATAGTGTTAGCTACATATAAGGCTCGGGCCTTAATACACGAAGAGTGGTATACATTTCTAGCTTTGTTGTATTTCATCTTTTTTCTTTGGTGTAGTCCTTTCGCCACTGCCTTTCCAGGGCCTTGCATCTTGATTTTTCGGTTTTTAGGAGTTCGTTGAACCAGGGGGCCGGAGGACGATGGATATTCCTTTTAGCCTGAATTTGGGGCAGACATTTCTCAGCTGCGTTTTCCAGCCATAAATTGGTTGCTTCGGCTATGCTTTCCATTTCCAGGGCATGGGTGGGCGGTCTATTTGCGAGGGTTTGGTTCAATTTTTTGACATCGAGAAGCTTCCAGTTGCTCATGGAAGTAGCTGGCCAAGCCATATTTGTTAGGGGGGCATTGGGTAAAGTGAGGCAGAAGTGGAGAAGATGGTGGGCTAACCAACATATGGGACTGGTTTGAACCCATTTTAGTTCAGAAATATTTGAGAAAATGGGGTCTAATAGGTGTCCGGCCTTATGCGTGGGTCCAGAATTGAGTAATGTCATATTAAGTGCTGCTAGGTCGTTGATTAGGTTACAGCATGTCAAATTTGTTGAGTCCTCAAGGTGTAAATTTAAATCACCAAGGAGTGTGAAGTTTTTGGAGTCAAGATGAAAGGGGGTGATATAATTTGCCAGGTTAGTCGCCCATGAGTAGGCATTTCCGGGGGGCCTATATATTAGGAGACCAGAGAGCGTAAAATTGGGGTTTAAGGTGATTTAAAAAAATGCGGCCTCACAGTCTGGAATGTTGACTGGCTCCAGGGTGCAGATAAATTCTTTCAGAAAAATGATCGCAATACCCCCACCTCTTCTAACGATGGCGTAGTTCCTTGCAGAAACGAAGCGATCCAGGTCAGCGCTTTGTGGCCCACACCACAGGTCCAGAGCGTCTCATTAGGATGTTATGGGATACAGTATCGAACGTGGTGCTAAGATCTACTAACAACAGCGCTGCAGAATCACCCGTATCCAAAATCTAGCGAACAGCCTCTGTCGCCAGCAGCAAGGCTGATTCTGTATTGTAGAAGGGCCGTAAACCGGATTGAGTCTTGTGCAGCAGATTGTGGCTCTATATGAAACTCAGAAGCGGTTTGTACACAAATTTTCCGTTATCTTGTAGGAGGCTGGCAATAGCGAGATCTGATCCGTTTAAAATTGTTGCACAGCGCTACTGGTTCTTTCAGTGACATTTTGTACTAAAAAATGAATTAAACATAAGCAGCTATGGCTGTTCATTCCCTTTAAAATATAAAGCTTTTGTATTTAGTTATTGCGCAGAGCTTTTTTTTTTCTTCGTTTTGTGGTTGCCGCAGTCTACGTCCCATAGCTGCCTGGCGCCTTGCCCCAGCACTTGCCTGGATCTACTGACTGTTGTAGGGATCAGGGTTCAGCTCAGCTGTGATGAGCTGGCATCTGCGTCATTTCCTGTTCTGTATTTCTTACTTGGTTTGAGTTGGCAAGAGTGACTGCAGATCTTTTGACTTGGGGAGATGGGCTTCTCTGTAGTCTCTAAATGAGATGCGTTGAGTGGCAGCTACTTCAGCAGGGAGTGGATGCTTTTCTGTTCTTGGTGGATTGGTAGTTGGTTTCCGCTTGATTCATGTAACACATGGCGCCATTTAAGAAGGAATTGAGGCAGGTGAGTGTGTGTGGCGGAGTTGCGATACCCAGTCTTTTTTCATCGAGCCAATTAGTGCCCACACCTTCATCCGCTCCCACCCAACATCATACACATTTGCCCATATAATGATTACACTGGACACATTGTTTCTGGGTGAGAACTGCTGCAGGTTTATTTTCATACAACAAGCGTATGACATTTGATGGGTTATCTTACGGGTGATCCAAGGCAGGCAGCCCCTCGCTGTCCCGCCTGCCTAATGAGCCAGCCAGCACGGTGAGTCGACGCTCGGACAGTGCAGCACCTTGTAGATCCTTATCTTATACTCCCGCCCCCCCTTTCAGGGCGGAGCGGTATGGCACACCCCCGGTCGGTTCAGGCCCCCCGCCCGCCTGAAGGACTAACGGGGCGCCGTCGCGGTTTCCCGGAACCTCCTGCGGCTCCAGGTCCTTGGCTCAGGCACCCTTACTGTGCCAGGCAGAGGTACCCTTACTGTACCAGTCTGCTGCAGAGGTACCCTTACTGTACCGGTCTGCCTCCAGATCGCCCTGTAACTCCGCCTGCAACACAAGAAAAAACATTAAAATTATTCAACATGTCCGCGCCGCCTGTCCAGCCGCTGGGTACGAGGACAGGGTGGGTGCAGCGCTCAGGCGGGTGGACAGGAAACCGAAGCAGGACAGAGGCAGAGCTAGGGGCGGCCGCAGCTTAAGTACCTGGCCCGCCCCCACTGGCCCACTGGTAAGCCCTCCCCTGGCCGTGCGTCATGGAGACCCCTGGGAGGGGCAGACGAGGCTCACCGCGCCTCCTACGAAGCCCTGAACAGGGGGATGAGGGGGTACGACTAGTGGCCACTAAGGTGGCTGCCCTGCCAATGTCCCCCTGCGTGGGACGCGGGCAGCGGCATTCTCCGTGGGGTGTGGCATTATTGTGATAGAACACAGCGACATCCGTCTTGAGTGCCAGGGCACAAATTCACCCTCAGGTCACCAGTTACTCAGTTTTGCCATTCACCAAGTTGCTTGTTTGTACCTGGGTCGTTTTCAGTGTTATCTTGACATTTTGTGTGGCGATTAAAAATGTCGCAGTAGCTGTATGTGATGATTCTTTTATTTTCAAACTGTCTTCAGTATCTTTGATGTGGAATAATCCACCCAAAATCCTCAGTGATCCTTACTGAAAAAAATATAGAATTTTTAATTTTTTTTATTTTTACAAATGTTAATGGGTGCTGTGATTAGTTACTTTACTCGCAATTAGTGTGTCACATTACTCGTTACATTTTCACATACAGGCCCGAGTTATTTCTTGTGATTTGAGTGGAATATTCAGGGCTGCTGAGCTACATATTTCTGTATCTCAAAGATCTGCACACTCTGATCCAAACTGTGACTTCCTTTCTACACATTCCCTTCCATTCAATTTGTTAAAACGGGGTGTAAAGGGAATCATGTTTTCCAAGTAATGATACCGTCTAAAATACGGCAGTATGAATTCAGTCACTTTTCTTAAAGGTTCGCGAGCCGCAGTCGGCCTAGACAACCATTGGCAAATAGGTCTTGCCCTGGCTGCCTGATGACTGATGTCAGTGCACCTTCTGTTATGTTTTACCAACACTTTATTGCTGGGGAAGCGGCTGAGCCTTTTTCAATCTAAAAACAAAAATGGCTAGAATTAAAAGCATTTTTTGGCCTCAAATTGAGCACATTGCCACAGGGTGCACTAAAGGGAACTAGTGTGTGTGGTCCTTGTGAAAGAGCAAAATGTAGTCACTCATAATGATGTACGCTAATGGCTGCAGTGGGCTGACCCATTGCCCAATGCTGTAAGCGATTGTAGGCAGAAGAGAAATGTGCATGACACCACAACAGACAAATGTATGAAGAGGTCTGGCTTAAAGTCCATATAAGTATGTACATTATACATATATTTGTAGTGAAAAAAAAGTTCTTGGTTAATGCCAGACCGAACAAGAATTGGCAAAGTGAGTACGTCTCACCTTTGGGGCATAATTGGTTTGCCTATGCCTGTGGCAATGTTGTACAGCATGTTGTGCAGCATAACCCCAAGTAATAATGCTCTCATTATTGGCAGCTGGTAATTAGAGCATGGAGGATGTCGGGCAGACACACACGCATGCACGCACTCATGAACACAACCCCCACCTATTCACATCACGTACTTACATATTTAGACATACATTCATACATGCACCAAAAATTAAATGCAAACATAACACTTACCATCTGCTGCGTCTCAGAAGGGCAGCCTCAGAGGTCCCAGGAGGGTTGGGACTGCCACCTCCTCTAAGGTCATCCAATGAGAGCACAGAGTGGGATGGGGTCAGTGAGAGTTGCTGACTCACCCCACTCTGTGGTGAAGTGTCAGTGATAGAAACTCTGCCTTGGGCACTTCAGGGCTCAAAACTGAAGCTCCCAGGTCCAAGGCTATCAATGGTGCTCTACCTCGTTATGAGGGGGAGATCCTCCAAGCACTTTGCCAGTCTAAAGAGGTCACGTCCGAAGGAGCTGTGACATCTTGGGCCCAGCAAAGTTCAGCTCTGGCAGCCAGGCACCTGTGCATTTAGCACATTTTGCTTGCAGACTCAGACACCATTAAGTATGCACTCTTACAAAGTAACATAGGTGATTTTTTTTATTATTTGATCAGTAAATAAATATGATTTGAAAAGTAGTAGTGCAAAAGCACTTTTTGTATTTTTTAAGATGGAGGGTCAAGCAGCAATTTGCGGCCTGGTCCTCCTAAAGAAAAAATATAAATAAATGAAAATTATAAATTTAAAAAAGTGAGTGGGCGAGGGGGTGTCGGCAATTGAAGAGTGAGTGGAGGGAAGCAACAGGGAGTGGATGTGTGAGGGAAGAAGGAATATGCCACAGTACTCCCCCTCCTCCTGGGCAGACCCGAATACGCTAGCCAACTAGCGGCCTATCTCCTTGCTACTCTACCTGCCAAAGGTCATGGAAAAATGCAAAACAAATGCCTAGCCACCCACCTCAATGACAACCACCTCTTCAACAACACTCAATCGGATTCGGAACCCAACAACACTACAGAGGACACCCTCATCACCACCACGGATGACATCATGATCATCTTGGTCAGAGGTGACACCGCAGCCCTCACCCCACAGCTTACCCTCAGCCTTCAACATTGTCTCTCACAGCATCCTTATCCAACAACTGCCTGAAGCTGGCATCCAAGGACCCACATTTTGCTGGATTTGCTCTTTTCTGACAGGTCACACCCTGTCGGTCAGCCTGGCCTACTTCACCTCATATGCCACCAACCTCATCTGTGCAGTTCCACAAGGATCCTCACTCAGCCCCGGCCTGTTCAACACCTACATGACTCCGCTCACCAGCATCATCTGTGCCTATGTATTCAACATCATATCCAACGCTGACTACACCCAGCTGATACTTTCACTCTCTGACAAGACACCAGACACCTGGACCACTTCTTCTGCCTGCATGAACAAAGTCAACATAGGGATGAAAACCAAGTGCCTCAAGCTCAACACGGATAAGACAGAAGTCATAATATTCCGCAAAGACACATGGCTCCCTGTCTGAACCTGGTGGCCTGCCCCCCCCCCCCCCCACCCCGTCTTTAAAAAAGAATAAGGCTCCAGGGGTTTTGATCCCCAGGGTTTCTAAAGGTTTGGGGAGTGGTACTGTGCGACCCCGCCCATATAAAAAGAAAACTGCACCGGGAAGGGGGCCCTGGGTCTTGTAAAGACGCAGGGTGGGGGGCCGCATTTCCCCCCCCAATAATTATTTAAAAAAGTTGCTCCAGGTGGACAAAGGGACACAAAAGTAAATAATAGATCAGCATCAGATGCTGCTCATTTATTATTCACTGCTCCTTGAAAGAGCGCCCCATAATGCCCTGTAAATGTTCTTTTTGTTTATATTTTTGTGAGCTTGGTCGTGCCATAGTATAGGGAGGGGCAGCACTAAACCTTTTTTTAATGATGCGATGAACATTTCAAAATGTAATGAACATTACAAAAAAAAATAAGGGGCATGTTTATGAGCTCCTTGTGCCATTATAGCATAACGTTTTGTGACACTCCGGTGGTACAAATCACAAAATCATATTTATGAGGTCACGCAAAGCTCCTTTGTGTGGCTTTTAATGGCCTCATAGCTATGGAGTAAGGCAAGGCAGCGCAAATCGCTTCCTTGCCTTAATCTGCACTGGGGTCCGTTACATGGGCGTTGCGGTGGGTGTTCCCACTTCCCATGTTTTACAAATCCATGTAAACCTGGGGATGGGCTAAAACCTTACGTCTCCCAAGGGGAGGTGAAAAGAGGACAAATAACTTTATTGCTGGGAGGAAATTCAGAATTTGTGGGCCTGGCATGTCAAAGAGCAAGTGTTCACTCTGGTATACTCTTAAGCCCATATGCTAACATTAAGCTGCACTTTTTAGTGTAGTTGGACTGTTATGGTGACATGCTTCAGTTGCAGTACCTGTGGCAGCTGCTCCCAGGCAGTAGTAGTGAGGCGGGGGGGGGGGGTTAAAAAGAAAACAAAAGGAAAGATCACTTACCTGCCTGCTGGCCGGCCTCCGCCTCTCCTCCGTCCCCTGCTTCTGTTTGGACCAGAGGCTCCTAGGCTCCCAGACTCCCTAATCCAATCACAATGCTGGTGGACGTTCAGATAGGGACTATGAGCCTGTGCATGTTCTCCAACCAGGCTGTGTATTGCAGCCAGGAGGAGAACATGCCAAGTGCGCATGACTCTTGGCTGGCCCAACCGTCATGTACACTTAGAAAGAGCCCCAACCACTCCTCCCCATGCTCTGGGGGCAGAGCAGTCCGCCCCCACCGCCAAACTGCATTAGCACTGAAAAATAAAATGATATTAACAGCTTGTTATTAGTATTTTAGGTTTCCTTTTTTGGAGTGCTGAAAACCAGTGGGACGACGCTCCTGTGCCACAGCAGAAGAGCGGCCCCTGTTTACTCATCTTGCTTAACATACCACCTTCAGGTAACCCAATGTGTGTGATGTCATCCTCACCATTACGTGGCATGGTTATGCTATCATTCTCTTGCTTTAAGTGATTATGTTGACCTAACCATGCACCGGTATTACACCCCAGCTCCATCTGGTCTGCACTCAACAAAAACATCACTGATAAATATTAAAACTAATGCTAAAGCTTTGCACCTCAACCAACTCTTGTCCGCATACCCTGTTTTTTGTGGGTTAGTACGTCTTTTGAGAAGCACAAAGGGGTCGGTTCTGGATGTGATGCACTATTATGCACTGCAAAAAGGAACAAGCATTGGCAACGCTAATAGGTCTGGCTTTAAAATAATCTTTTGTGTTGTAATGTAAAGCAGTACAAGTAAAAATCATGAGACTAGATATTTATTTGCGTGGGAGCAAAGAATTGTAGAGTAATATTGGGGTAGGTTAAAAGGTCAGGTGACAGTTGCACTGTCAAGCAAGACCTAAAATTCATGTAGGGTAATGACTGACTTCCTTCCATCTGTGCTGCTGCAAGAAAAAATAAAAATATCTAGCTATCTAAGATACTTAAATAAAATGCCATGTAATGTGTGTGTCTGAAAGTTCAAGCTTAGGTGCCGCTCGAGACAGTTGTTTGACCTGGGGATCTTCAGCACGCTACAGGAGTAGCTTTCTTAGTCCCTACCTTCCAGGAGCCTTGGGCGGAGTGAGAGCGTCCCCGGAGGTTGGCCGCAGTGGAGGTGAGAGGCACGGCGAGCGGGACTGCGAGGACCAGCATTCCTGCTTAACATCGCCAGCTGGTTCCTCTTCCCGCCCGCGCCGCGCCCCCTCCCAGTGCCACGCCCCCCGCCTGAACGCATTTCACCTCTCGCGGCCCCCGCTCCGCGGGCGCCGCTCGAGACAGTTGTTTGACCTGGGGATCTTCAGCACGCTACAGGAGTAGCTTTCTTAGTCCCTACCTTCCAGGAGCCTTGGGCGGAGTGAGAGCGTCCCCGGAGGTTGGCCGCAGTGGAGGTGAGAGGCACGGCGAGCGGGACTGCGAGGACCAGCATTCCTGCTTAACATCGCCAGCTGGTTCCTCTTCCCGCCCGCGCCGCGCCCCCTCCCAGTGCCACGCCCCCCGCCTGAACGCATTTCCCCTCTCGCGGCCCCCGCTCCGCGGGCGCCGCTCGAGACAGTTGTTTGACCTGGGGATCTTCAGCACGCTACAGGAGTAGCTTTCTTAGTCCCTACCTTCCAGGAGCCTTGGGCGGAGTGAGAGCGTCCCCGGAGGTTGGCCGCAGTGGAGGTGAGAGGCACGGCGAGCGGGACTGCGAGGACCAGCATTCCTGCTTAACATCGCCAGCTGGTTCCTCTTCCCGCCCGCGCCGCGCCCCCTCCCAGTGCCACGCCCCCCGCCTGAACGCATTTCACCTCTCGCGGCCCCCGCTCCGCGGGAGCCGCTCGAGACAGTTGTTTGACCTGGGGATCTTCAGCACGCTACAGGAGTAGCTTTCTTAGTCCCTACCTTCCAGGAGCCTTGGGCGGAGTGAGAGCGTCCCCGGAGGTTGGCCGCAGTGGAGGTGAGAGGCACGGCGAGCGGGACTGCGAGGACCAGCATTCCTGCTTAACATCGCCAGCTGGTTCCTCTTCCCGCCCGCGCCGCGCCCCCTCCCAGTGCCACGCCCCCCGCCTGAACGCATTTCACCTCTCGCGGCCCCCGCTCCGCGGGCGCCGCTCGAGACAGTTGTTTGACCTGGGGATCTTCAGCACGCTACAGGAGTAGCTTTCTTAGTCCCTACCTTCCAGGAGCCTTGGGCGGAGTGAGAGCGTCCCCGGAGGTTGGCCGCAGTGGAGGTGAGAGGCACGGCGAGCGGGACTGCGAGGACCAGCATTCCTGCTTAACATCGCCAGCTGGTTCCTCTTCCCGCCCGCGCCGCGCCCCCTCCCAGTGCCACGCCCCCCGCCTGAACGCATTTCACCTCTCGCGGCCCCCGCTCCGCGGGAGCCGCTCGAGACAGTTGTTTGACCTGGGGATCTTCAGCACGCTACAGGAGTAGCTTTCTTAGTCCCTACCTTCCAGGAGCCTTGGGCGGAGTGAGAGCGTCCCCGGAGGTTGGCCGCAGTGGAGGTGAGAGGCACGGCGAGCGGGACTGCGAGGACCAGCATTCCTGCTTAACATCGCCAGCTGGTTCCTCTTCCCGCCCGCGCCGCGCCCCCTCCCAGTGCCACGCCCCCCGCCTGAACGCATTTCACCTCTCGCGGCCCCCGCTCCGCGGGAGCTGCTCGAGACAGTTGTTTGACCTGGGGATCTTCAGCACGCTACAGGAGTAGCTTTCTTAGTCCCTACCTTCCAGGAGCCTTGGGCGGAGTGAGAGCGTCCCCGGAGGTTGGCCGCAGTGGAGGTGAGAGGCACGGCGAGCGGGACTGCGAGGACCAGCATTCCTGCTTAACATCGCCAGCTGGTTCCTCTTCCCGCCCGCGCCGCACCCCCTCCCAGTGCCACGCCCCCCGCCTGAACGCATTTCACCTCTCGCGGCCCCCGCTCCGCGGGAGCCGCTCGAGACAGTTGTTTGACCTGGGGATCTTCAGCACGCTACAGGAGTAGCTTTCTTAGTCCCTACCTTCCAGGAGCCTTGGGCGGAGTGAGAGCGTCCCCGGAGGTTGGCCGCAGTGGAGGTGAGAGGCACGGCGAGCGGGACTGCGAGGACCAGCATTCCTGCTTAACATCGCCAGCTGGTTCCTCTTCCCGCCCGCGCCGCGCCCCCTCCCAGTGCCACGCCCCCCTGCTATTCATAAGAGCCCTTGGTCACGCGCATCGCGGGACGCGCGCGGGGCGGTCCCCGGGGCGAAGAGCGGGCCGTTTTAGGCCGTTAGAGGCCGGGAGAGACCGGACCGGGCCTCCCCTCTGACGTCTTGCCTGTCCCAAGTCTTTGCCCTTGCCTTCATTAGCTTCCTCTCCCTGATCGTTCCCTCCCTATGGCTTCCAGAGTATCTAGGAGTAAGTCTGCCCAACAGTGCTCTAATACACTCGAAAAAATTTTTCCCAAGGCCAGTGCTGCGGTCAAGAAAGGTCACACAGTGCCAGACACCCTGCCTGAGGTGAACATTGAAAATGTGTCTGTGGGCCCTTCGGACTCCTCCTCAATTGATGTTAGTACTCCAATACCCCTCCATAATACCCATCTATCACTTTTGGACAGCATTGACGAGACAATTGAGTCAGTCCTCCAACAACTTAGGACCCCGACAACTTTACCAAGGGATAGTGAGTCCTTGCGTCTTTCCGGGGTGGTGGAGACCACTCCCTATGTGAATTGTGTGGAAATGACCGAGTCGCTGCATGGGGGTCAAGCTGTAGTGCTAACGGAACCCGTAGGCAGTAGAATGGACCATCCGCCGAAAAGAAAAAGGTCAAGGGAGCTAACAGGGGCAAAAAGGGCTAAAGTGGACATAACTAATTCAATACTGGATGCCAGCACGGATATTTCGGCATCTCCTGATATCATTTCCCCGGGTATTGGGTCTGGTCAATCAGGTTCGCCATTTGTCACAGTTGTACCAGGGTGCTCAGGGCCATTTATATTTGGCGGACCCCCACCTAATATCACAGATGCTCTAATTAGTTCACTTACGGTCATCCTCAAGAACCTATTGGAACCCCTATCTGTAAAACTGGACTCTATAGATGCTAGACTTATAGCTATAGAAAACGCACACAATAGAAATAGCCCTAGCGGGGGGTTGGGCTTAAGCGCACAGATGGCTCCCCGAGAACCTGTGGGGAATGGACCTCCTACTGTTGAAACATGCACACGGGCCCAGATTGGGGCACAACACAGTATTACAGGTAGTCACGTCCCCCTACTCCCCCCTTCACAAACCCGCAGGCCCCCTGTCCCTGCACCTAGAAGATCCAAGCCACCGACACCACCCCAACCAAGGAGTGAGGGGTGTGCTACCAATGATCATACTGGTCACTCTATTAGTTCTAATACTAGGCGTAGGGCGGTTAATCTGCCCCCTGAGGCAGTACCCTATACAGCGATTATGGTGGGAGTGCCTGAGCTCACTGGCGACACTAGAGAGCCACAGGACTCACTTCGCAACAAGGTAATTAGTTGGCTCAATATTAACAGGCCCCTCCCTCCCAACATCAAAGGAGATGTGTTGATGGTTAGAAGGATCCCATGGATTGGGGTCACCCCCAAGAATAGGGCAGGGGACTGTATTATAATCAGTTTTAAAAGCCCACTAGTTGCCCCTTATATCTGCAACTGGCTGGTAAGGCCGGATAAGTCCAATATAGATCTAGTATCCCTCTCAGACTTCTATCCAAATGTCTCTAATTTAGCTATGGGGAGGGAACAGAGCTGGACTAGAGTGGGCTTTGCAATTGATGGTTCACGGTACAGACCCAAGCATAACACACTTCCCGTTCATGGCAATTTCATTCACCAGAACAGATTTTCTTGCCTGGACCAAGTAGATTGACCACAACGGGGAGATATACTACAACATTCAGGAAAATCTCCCCTTGGGGTTCCAGTCAGGGGGGAGGGTATACCTCATCCCGTAAATGACGCAAAGATCCAGGTCTCTCTCAATGAGGGGGGGACCTTCTTGGGAAGCATCCAAGTACAAGTTGAGGAATTATCAGGCACACGTATTGCTGCTACACTGCAACCGGTGGAGCTTATTGTACTACCCATCCCGTCGCCCACCATAACCGGGTTGGGTGCTCCGGCTAAGCATGCACACGACATCTTGCCCGCACTAAGTGAAGTAGGTTCGCAACCTCAAGGCTCAGGGTTGAGTATTCTCTCCTGGAATGTGGCAGGCATTATGAATAAGGTGGGCACCCCGGAGTGGGAAACCCTGGTTAACAAAAGTGATATCCTCCTTTTCCAGGAGACGTGAGCAAGGGAACCTCAGTCTAGGAGGGGGTATGATATTTCTGAAATCCCGGCAAAGTGGAATGGGAGGGGGAGACCTTCGGGTGGTCTTGCAATCTGGGTGGCGAGCCACATTGGGTGCCAGGTGGAATGGATGGACACACTCTCTCAGGACATTCAGTGTGTGCTCCTCAGATGGCCCGGTAAAAGAACTTGGGCTATTGTTAATGTTTATTCACGACCAGTCGCTGTGGGCAATGAATCCTCTACCCTAGTCGAACTCTCATCTTTTCTAGGTCAACTATCAGGTGACCTGAAAATAGTGATGGGAGGGGATTTCAATTGCCACTTCGAACCCCTGGAGGGTCTATTGGAGGGTCCATTCACAGCCGAGGATGATCACTGGGGAGTTCCACCCTCCTCCTCACCTCACCCCAAAGCTTGGTCGCAGTTGGCAATACAACTTACTTCCCTCACTCTGAACTTTGCACTGAGGGCGTGCAATGGGCGCACTCCTTCCGATACTCCATCGGTTTGTACATTCAATAGAAAGGGTCATGAGTCAAGGCTGGATTACATATTCATAGATATCTCCCTGTGGTCTAAAGTTCAAGACTTTAGAGTGGTACCGAAAACAGATAGTGACCACAATTCCCTCTTGCTGGAGATTCAGCATCCAGCCCCTGCAGCAGGGCTGACAACTACTGACACCGGAGTTGATCAGGGGGATATACTCCTCACTACAAGTAGGCGTCGGGTGAAATGGGGGAAGTTGGTTGATAAAGATAACGCTATTAACAAGCTATATGGCATAGCACTCCCCAGGTTCCAGGAGGTGGATGCTCTCGTTAACCAACTAAGACCTTCTGATTTTAATGAGAGACTTTCTGGCATCCATCAGGCCTTGGTCAGGGACCTTGCAGATGTTTTCAACCCGGTGGTGCCCTTAAGAAGGAAAGTCACTCGTACTGCGACTTGGTACACCCCTACTTGTAGGAAAACTAAATCTGAGCTACTTTCCGCAATTAAAGAAGGTAGTGACAAGGAGAGGGTTGTAGCCCTTAGGAGGGAGTATAAGTTAGCATTAGCCAGCGCAAGGGCAGAGTGGGACTGGAACCATTGGCACGAACTGATTGAAGCCCTGAAATCCAAAGATTCTAGAAAATTCTGGGCCCTGGTTAATAACGGAACAGGGGATCTTACATCCGCAGTAGAACCCAATATTGCCCCCCCTATCTGGGAGGCCCACTTCGGAGCATTATACCAAGAAACCACTCTATGGCCCGAAGGGATGGCGGTGGAGTTCCCCTGTCCTCCAGATATGGCCCTGGAATTTTCCTTAGGTGAGGTGAAGACAGCACTGGAGCGCTTGGCGCTGGGGAAGGCACCGGGGCTGGACAAGCTACCCGGTGATCTGTTTAGACACCATCCTGACATCTGGGGCCCGTACCTTCTTATCCTTTTTAATGCTATACTAGGAGGTATGGCGGTCCCTCCCTCCTGGTTAGGGGCTGAAATAGTGCCGATCCATAAGAAAGGGTCACCTCTGAATCCGGCAAACTACAGGCCAATTAGCCTTATAGATGTCCCCCAAAAGCTTTTTGCGCGTCTTATTTTGAACCATCTATTAGACTGGGTAGAGGATAATGACATCATGAGTCCCTTGCAGGCTGGCTTCAGGAAAAACACGTCGACCATGGACCAGATCTTCCGCCTCGTCCTCCTCTACTGGAAGACGGTGAGGATCGAGGGGGGAAGATTGTACATGATCTTCGTGGATCTGAGGTCAGCCTTTGACCTAGTCCCGCGCAGGAAACTGTGGGAGGTGCTGGAAAAGCTAGGAGTTCCCCCCCAGCTACTTAACATCTTAGCCAGGCTGCATGAGAACAACTATGCGCAGGTCAGGTGTGGGAGAGATGGCAATTTATCATCCAGGTTCCCCGTCCGTCGAGGGGTGAGGCAGGGTTGTGTCTTGGCACCAACCCTGTTTTGCTTATTTATCAATAATGTCATCTCCCACCTGGAAAATGTCAAGAACAACGACGCCCCATGTTTGGCTGGAAGGAGGGTACCGGCAATTATGTTTGCCGACGACACCCTCCTCCTTTCCAAATCTCCTATGGGGATCCAGAGGATCCTGGATGGATTTGGTCTTTTCTGTCGTCAGCACGGGTTGGAGGTGAACACAGAGAAGACCAAGTTTATGATCTTTAATCCACCTACCAAAACCAGGCCTAATCCCACCCTGGAGACTGTCAGCATCGAGAGGGTGTCTACCTTCATATATCTGGGGGTAACATTGCAGGAAAATTTATCTTGGGACCGCCAGATAGCACGATCTAGGGTTAAACTGTCCCAACTGTCGGGTGCAATTTTGAAGGTGGCCAATACTTCTTCCTTCAAGCCCATAAGTCCGGCCCTTGAAACTTACAAGTCCCAGGCCAAGGCAGCGGCCATGTATGGCAGTGAGCTGTGGGGGCATAAAGCAGTGAAGGACCTATCAACAGTTGAAAACAGTTTCTTAAGGCGCCTATTGGCTCTCCCACGTGCCACGCCACTTCTGCCCTTGAGAATGGACATGGGCCTCCCCCCTATTGCAGAGGAGCTTGTGTCAAAGCCAGTGAAGTTCTGGCACAGGCTCTGGTCTACGAATGAACTTTATCACTATAGGGAGGATCTTACCCACGTCATGAGCTTCAACTGCAGTGGCAAAATCCCCTGGCTTGCCTCTGTGAAAAATGAACTGATTGCCATGAATCTCCGCGACCTCTGGGAGGACCCTGCGCGAGGCTGTCAAGCAATCTCACGCAAAGCCCCGTCACAAATTTTTAAAGATAGGTCCCTTGCACACTTGATGGACGCTCAAAACAGCGGCACCCTTACCTTGCGATTTTTAGAATCCAAAAATTCATATGCTTTTGAACCTTTTATGGATTTTATCTTCCCTATCCTGGCGAGGAAACTGTTTGTTCAATGGAGGCTTGGCACACTCCCTATTAACTCGTATACATGCAAGTGGACCAACGGGGACGATAAAACATGTCCCTGCTGCAACAGCCACGTGGAAGATGATCTTCACATTTTGTTTGTGTGCCCCGCTTACCAAAGGCCCAGGAAACATTGGATAGCGCCATTATGCAAGAACCTAGGGTTCAGAGAGTATGCACAGGCATACAGGATCCTGAAAACCAGTACCCTGGGCCATATTGTGTTCGCTGTTTCCAAATTTCTTATGGCTATATGGTTGATCAGAAAGAAAAAAAACCCTGAAGCCTCTTGAACTTTCTAGTGTTTTTAATATTTTCCCCGCTGGGCGAGTGAATTTAATATTATGTACTTTTATATAAAAAATGTATTTTATTGTATGTAATGTTTTGTACTGCATCTTTTATGGTCTATATGGCCGAAATAAAGAATTTTTGGATTGGAATAAACAAAATGATCACAGCTGTGTGGAGGGCAAGCACTTTTTTTGGCAGCACACAACATCTGCCCAATCAAAATATGTACTCCTGGCTCCCAGCATGTAGGCAGAACTAAATCCCCTCTCCTGCTGTCAAGCCTGACCATAAAAACTGCAGCTCCTTCCTATAGAATGTGCAAACCATTTGTATAAAAGGTGCAAACCTTTTATAAAATGGAAGTGCTCTCTGGCTGACCACTTTGTGTTTAGAGGTGCCGAAGCTTGGGCCACAGTTAAGTGGCCCTCCTTGAAAGATTGACACTTCTACAGAGTCCTATTTTATTTGATAAAATCCTTTGTTGTTTAATGTTAACCTGCCTGGCATTCAACAGGCGATATACCAAGAAAACTTGTGCAACCAAAAATCATCAGTGAAAGTGTCTTCCAGCAATACAAAACAATAATAAATCAAACCAAAAGGGGGCCTCTGCCGTATACATGGTTTATTTTCAGTTTTCACCATAACAAAATAAATACAAACGTCAGAACATTGGTTAAAGTAATTAAGCAATGGGAGAGGGAAATGAGTTTAGCACTGTCACTGCAGAGTTGCTACCCTAGCCCCTCCCGCTCACCCTTCATTGTCAACTTGCTACCTCAGCCCATCTCGCTCTCCGTTGTCCGCTTGGTGCCCCAGCCCCTTCCACCTACCTTCCATTGTCAGCTTAGTTCCCCAGATTGATGTCATCATGCTGCCCCATCAGCTCCCGCCCACGCTCCATTTAAAAACTTTCCATTTTCTGTTTGCCTCCCATGACCCTCCCGCCCACCATCCATTGTCCAGTGCTTCCCATTGTCTTCTGCATGGCCTCTTCGTGTCCTCAACCGTGATGCCTCGCCCCTCCAACCCACTCCCTGCTCGATAGATTTATTTTGGGTTTTTTAAAAGTGCTTTAGGGCTGAGTCATAGCTCCTTTAAAAAAATATTTTCAGCACGCAAAAGACTTATTGACAAAGCCAATAGCTCTCATAGGCCAGACCTTTTGGCCTTGCCAATGATTGTTATATTTGTTTCACTTATTTGGAGGACCACTATAGCGACATTTGTATTTAAAGCCGAAATTACATTGCCGATTGGTGGCGCCTCCTGTGAGAGATGGCTTTGCAACAGCTGTGCAAGTACAGGGATGTAGCTATCAATAGTGCAGTGTTCAGTGACACCAGCGTCCAAGGCTTTGAGGGGATCTCTTCACCCAAATGAGTGCAGTTTTTCACTGGCGAATTAGGAAGTTGGGCGGTGAGGTGGGATTCCTTCCTTGCATTAGAACCTGTGGTGCTTTTGCTATGCCAGTAGTTAAGGGGGCCTCCTGTCCTTAAGATAGGAATGGTTTGGACAGATTGTGAAAGACATGCTCACAGATAGCAAGGATAACTTTAGACAACAAGGAGGAGAAACTCAAGACTCTGTATATCTATGCTTATGTTTTTAAGACAATATATATATATATATATATATATATATATATATATATATATATATATATATATATATATATATATATATATATAAAAATGTTATCTATATGGGAATATGGGGATATGGGAATGTAGGCAGTATATATGCACTACACGAATGATGTGTATCTGGATATGTAACTGATGTTCTGTACATATGTTTACATGCTGACACCTCCTTTGTTAAATAGGGCTCTTTGACTCATGGGCATTATATTTTATTGGGTAAGAATGACAAAATAAATGTTTGCTGTGAAGCATCCCAAATATCTCCACATAGCTTTACTGCAGTTCCATGTTTAATGTATGAGCGGCCCAGTTTCAACTGATTAAAGGCACTTTGAGGTGGCAAAGGGTTCTGCATGTAAATGAATCTCTAGGAAGCTTTGCGAGAATGATACATTAGTCAAATCTCTCTTCAGAGTTATAAAACATTAGACAGTAGGGACTTTATGCTTCCATTGCCCAAGAACGAAACCTAATTTAAAGTGCTAATTACAGTCAGGCATCCAGTAATTTGGTGCATGTAAATAAACTCACCTTCTGCCTTGTCAAACTTCAGTTTCTTTGTTCCCGGTGACCTTGGTGGGCTAAAAAATCACTGGTCCGCCCCCCAGCTCTCATTGTCTTGCTCCCCCCATTTGGGCCACACCACCACAGTGTGTGTCAGGAAGAGGCACAGAAAAACCGACACTGCACCTTGCAGCAAAGATATAGCTATATACACAGATACAATGTTCTGATTTTAAGCAAAGTTGTGTCTTTTGTACACAAGAATTACAGAAAGTTTGAGAGGTGCACTCAGTAATATAGTTAGCAAAAAAAGTTCATAGAATTTATGGATCTTCTGTTCCTTCTTTATTGATTTCTTTCTTTCTTTCTTTATAAAATACAGAGGCACAGCCAACGCGTTTCATTCCCTTTCGTGCCTTGGGAATTTCGTCAGGGCAAAGGTTTCATCATCTCAGTCCCATAATTCAAGGGAAAAGCTGCACGTTCACCGTAGGCGCAGATTGAATGTATTGTCAAGTACCCAACTGTCCAGTACCTTTGTTTAGGATAGTTTTCCAGAAGGAAATCCAAATGCGTTCCTCCGTGTATGGGGAATGATAATGTTCGCAAACAGAGCGAAAGGTAGTTCTTGCCCCCAAGGGGGGGTGTTATATCCTTTGCGCCGACAGTTCCTATGGATAAGTATAGACTCGATACCAGGTAGCGTATATTTAAATTGCCGAGGGCAGTGTGAGGCACTGCCGTAGTACCTCTGATAAGGTTTACGGCACTATCTGCTCCTCCGTCCGTGTTCGGAAACAATGGTCAGCAAAAGTGTGTCTTTATAAATATGTGTACGGCCCTCTCAAAATTCACTTTTAGAGACGCTGTTGTTTGATATGAATCTATACAATAATTTTACTACTTATATTTCAGCTGACCATGTACTGTGTCCTTCACTGAAGTGGTTGTATGATGGACTCGCGCATGCGATTATCGTGCATGCCTTTACTACACGGTGGTGCCAGTATCTTGGGTCACTTAACTGTGAATAGCTCCGCTTTTGGGGTTTGTGCATTCCTCCCAAGCAGTAGCATAGGGGACTAGATGTGGACAGGATGGGTCATCCTGCCAGGATGGCTGGGGGTGGAGCTGTGCCACACTTACACTTCAAGGGGCTGCCTCTAGCACATACAAATGAGCTTGACGCCAGCCTATTGTAACCCCATACAGTCTGGGGCCTTGACCAGGGAGGGGAAGACATTTCCAAAACAGGTGTTGCTGTCGAAGAAGGAATATTATACCTGCTTGCCTTCATCCCTGGCTAACCAGAGTGGCCCCAAAGGTCAGTTGGCTGACCTCCTGTGAGAGCTGCAGGGTCACAACAAGCTTTAGAGGCCTTCCTGCAGCTGAGAAGCTGACCTGCTGCACTGGACCTGCCTGAGCCCTGCTGCTGGCCTCTGCGTAGTCTGGCATGGCCAGATAACCGTAGTTAGCTCTTTTTTCTTCATGATACTATGTTCACTAAAATCTTTAAAATACAATATCTCCAGTTCTACTGCTTGGAGTTTTGATGTTCCAGTATCATTTTATATATTAAAATGTACTCTACCTTTCTACATTGGTTTGGGATTTTTATTATGTTATGTTTTCACTGTAATACTGTTTGTGGTAACACAGACAGTGGAAAAGATACAAACACTCTTCAAGGGATCCTGCATACATGCGCGGTAACACAACAGTGGACTCAAACATTGTGGCCATTGCAAGGAAAAGGGTAAATGCACCAGCATCATCGGGCCATCGCCTTATAATAGAGCAAAAGGATTGAGACGATGAGTCCAATGTTTGAAGGAGGAGCTGCAACACAATCTCATATAACCAAATCCAATGGCCTGCTGAATAGGTATGCCCACTAGCACTGGCACTGGAGGAGGTGGGGAATTGCTGAAAAACCTGACAAAACAGTACCAGAGCAAGCTCTCTCGTAAAAGAAGGCAATACATGTTTAAAATCTGCACTAGATACCACAGACACGGCAAGCACGTAGCCAGTGACGGGAACAACACTAAGTAGACCTGCGTAGCTGCTGATGTCAGGTTTTAAAAATGAGGTCCTGGTGAACATAATCAACACCGCCAGCAGCTCTTTGGCAGTGTGGTGGATGGCAGACTATTGCAGTTTAGGGGCCACCAGATGGGCTGTTCCCTCAAGGAGGCCAACAGGAAAAGGATGCTTCTAATCCACTAGTTCAGACCTCCCGTCCAACAAACAAGCCAGCTGCAGGGAACAACACAGCAGTGGCAATACCAAGTGCCACAAAGGCAGTCTTTTCATGGGCGAGTATGAGGTAGTGGACACCTGTCCAGAGGAGCGGGCCCCTCAAACAAGTGACTCTCCAATACAGAGCCCCCTCCACATACCAGCGGGGGTCAGAATAGGAGCTTTACTTCAGGAGTGGGGAGATGTCACGTTAGGCAAATGGATTCTCAACGTCATCCAACAATTGCATTGAACTGGTAAGACACGCCACAAGATGAACGACAAAACAAAAGACCGCATAAGAAAGAGGAAAAGTCATATCTGCAATGAACGCTATTGTACAAACAGGCAATAGAAAGGGTAACACAAAAAGAGATCAATCTGGGAAACTACTCAACATACTTCTGACAGTGCCCAATATTAAATCTCCGTTTCCTAAACAAATTCATAGTGACAGAAAAATTCTAAATGCTAACACTGCAAGAAGACACCCCTCAAATGCAAGAGGGAGACTTAAAGGCGACTATAAACCTGAAAGATGCTTAATTGCACATTACCAATTCAGAGCACTACCATTTGGAAAAACATAAGCACTGAAGGTGGTTACTAAATGTTTAGCCGCTCTAGCAGCATACTTGAGGCGGAAGGAATGTAGCTCTACTTATTCAATTGGCTGGTAAAGGCAAGGTTGTGCAAGAAGCGTCAAAACAGTGATGGAAATACTTCACAGACTAGGGTTCTCAATAAATGCAGGAAAAGCATCGCCAATTTCAGAGAAGCAGAAAATCTTTTTAGGAGCAAGAATAAATACAGTAGAAGCCAAAGCATTCCCCGGCAAGAAGAGAATCCAATCATAGCACAGCAAACTCCCCACTACCGTAAGGGTCAGTCTCTGGTATTGAGGACATTGGGGAAGATTCTAGGCATCATGATTATCCGTTGACGTGGGTAACAGATGACTTTAAATACTTGGGAATCTACGTCACCAGGGATAAGGACGCCCTGATGATAATGAACTACGGGCGTGCCATGACTAGGGTGACTGATAACATCACGAGCTGGCTTAAGTTACCCCTCTCGATGGCTGGGAGGATTTCCTTAATTAAAATGGTTATAGTGCCCAAATTTTCATATCTATTCATAAACATCCCTTACCACCCGGAGCCCATTTTTAAAAAACATTAAAAACGCAACTGGTCCGGCTAATTTGGGGTGGTAAACAAGCGCGGCTGAAACTGGATACCCTTACGCTGCCATACCGGTTCGGGGAATTTGATGTCCCGGTGTTGAACAGTATTATTATAGCGCACAGGCGCACTTTGCAGTGTACTGGTTTGACCCTCCCCCATACATGCCCCATCTCGCGGAAGAGGATGGGCACATGGCACCGGTCCCAACTTCAGGATATATGTTTACACCATACAAGGTGCGAGATAGGGGCCCGTCCACTGTAAACTGTACAGTCAAAGCTTGGCACTGGCTGGCGTGAGTTGAAGGCGTGCCCCAGCTGTACTCCCCCAGAATACCTTTGCAATGCTGTCCTTTGCTGCCTGTTATGACGGAAAAGATCTGCCAAAACTTACTGACTAAATTACAATAAGCGACTTGGGGCTACCTATAACTCGGAGGGGAATTTCATACAAAGGACCAGTTCTTTGGGGAGTCTCAGTACTCATTCATGGAAATATTCCTCTACACCAGGCTCTGGCAGAGTGTACGGGCCAAGACCCCGGAATTCCCGAAGGAGCCGTACATGTTTGTCTCCCTCCACCTAATGCTCCAGACTGAAGCCCCCGCACACGATACTTCTATGCTATATGCGCGAGTGCGTACTGCACCGCCGCACTCCCCAGCGAGGGCCAGGACGGAATGGGATGGGGACCTAGACGACCCTCTTACTGATGATCAGTGGGAGAGTGCTTGCCAGCTGACTGAAGTGGTGTCTGGCAGTAGTTGGCTGCGACTGCTACATTTTAAATTCCTCCATAGACTGTATCACACCCCAGCACGATTACATAGGCTACGTCTCTGAGAAGATGACAAGTGCTCTCGGTGTGGTTGGGGACCAGCTGATTTTATAATTTAGCATGGAAATGCCCTCAGGTTGAAGAGTATTGGTGGGAGGTCTTTACGGGACTCACTGAGATGTTGGGGACCCCTATTGAGCCGCACCCTATCAGAGCCCTGCTAGGCCTGGTAGCTGACATAATAACACCACATCGCAAATTCCTGGTTATGGGCATACTCCTAGCCCGACGACAAGTAGCCTGCAGATGGGGTAGGGGCCGAGCACCCAAATTTAAGTAGTGGATACATGACATGTCTACTTGGCAGGAATACCTACACGCCTATGCAGAGCAATTGCCAATGAAGTTCCGGCCTAGGGATATTTGGGGGCCCCTGGTATCTTATCTATTGAACCAACAGACAGGGGACGATACGGCTGCAAGTGAGGCAGAGGCCGCAGATGTGGTGTGAATGCGATGTGTCGCTGTGGGGGGAACTGATGTTGTTGAGTACTTGTGCAGAACCTGGAATGTATGGAGGATGGGGAGGCGGGGGAGGTCTTGAAGAGCCGTAGATACAAATTGCTGATGTACTGGCAATATCTTTTAGCTGACAGACCACGATTGTGGACTTTGTGGTCTGGACACCACTGCGAACACTTTGGTCGACATGGATAACCTTTCTGAAGTTCACTTGTGGAGTTCCCTAGAGGAGCATAGTTTGGGGGGAGGAATGGTGGGGGGAGGGAGGGATCTGTTTGAGTAATGTATAAATGCATTAGTACTTAATATCGCCAATGGCATTGGACTGAACTGTATGACATACATTGTATGATGATAAAAGCAAATATATAAAGTAAAAAAAAAAAAAGATTCTAGGCATCATGGTTGCCTGTAATCCACTTATTGCATATTCAAAGCTACACATTGGTCTAATCCAAGTGTGACGTCTTGAATTGCTCCCGGCCACCATGCCCACCTTTGTCACTTTGGCGCTTTATTTATGAAGTCAGATTAATCTTAGACTTTGGACTGACTGTTATCGCTCACCTATATTCATCCTTATTTGCAACATATCGGAAAATTATTTAAACATCATTTTGAGATTGCTTTTTGACTATTTGAGTGATCAATATCATTTGACCAGGTTCATTCATGTTAGTGGAATCCATAATAATCTTCTATACTTCGTCTTGAGCCCTGAAGAAGTCTCGACAGAGACGAAACGCGTTGGCTAAAAAAAGAATCAAACTGACTATTTGGATTTTAAAAGACGTTTTGAAGTGTATCAATAAAGAACAGTTTCTATTAAAAGTGGATTTGGGACCTGCTCTTGTTATCTTTCCTTTGGACATTTGATGCAATGAAAATTGTTAATGCTATAATTCTGGATGGGTGCTAACTCCAATTTGTTCACAGTGCTGAATGCAGTGCTATTAACTGTCTCATGGTGGGCACTCAAAGAAAGGTTGTCACAAAGCATAATATCTAAGTATTTATACTGAGCCACAATCTTCAAGTGGTTTACTGCCCAAGAACCATACAAAATTAAATGTATTTTTGCCAAATAAAAATATTTTGAACTTACTAATATTTCTAATCATTTATTAGTGTCAAAATAGACGCATAAACAATGTATTTGAATCTGCAATCCCATCGGGGTCCAATCCATTCTACAACATTGTCAGCATGCAGTAATATTTTGGTAGACTTGTGTTCCCTTGCTAATATCTATGAAGATTTGCCAGGAATAATTAAATTAGCAGTGGATGCAAGAATGCACCCAATTTAAGCCATTGTGGATAGCAATGTTCTTGAGCAGTGAGGCACTTAAATCTAACTGGACCTGGGCCCACTTTGCTGAGTGCACAGTCTTGATACAGTAGAACAGATCAGTGAGATCATCCTTCCATAAAATGTTCACATGATCCTTTGTGAGAAAAAGCCCCTTTTTTGTGTGGTCACCTTCAGTTTTTGCTGAATTTTATTGGTGGCTTTTTGACTCTAACTGGGTCACTTCTGTCCAGCGCCCAGTGTTTGTGCTATGACTTATAAACATGTACAAATTGACTAATCCCTGATGGACTTCTTAACTTTCTTAAAAGGCAATACTACATGGTGCAGAAAATACACCCATGGCACAGAAAGTTAAATATCACCTGTGGACAACACCACGTATTGACACATCCACTAGTGTGACAAGCAAAACATGGCTCCAGGCCAACCATTGTAGCCTGAGTGCTGTAGTTTAAAGCTGAAGCCCAACCAATCAAACTAGCCCTTTTGGCAGAGGGAACCTTCCTTTTCAATATTAAAATGTTAATAAGTCACCCTTGTATAGGCCTTATAGCCTACAAGGTGGGTACATTGTATTTAAAAATGGGACATGTAGAATTGTAATATTAAAATGTCCCCGCAGTGACAAGCTCCCACAAGCAGTTTTCACTGTGAATGTTGTGTATGAAAACTAGAGTGCAGATACATATATTAATTGTGTTAAGAGTAGCTTTTAGAAAGTTACATATTCCCTGCCTGAAGCTCCCTGAGGCAGATCCGCATTAGTTCTCCAGCAGGTGTCATGCAAGTACTTGACCTTAATGAGGTGTGATAACTGCTGCCAGAGCTAGAAAAATGCCCTGGGAGTGGGGAGACATTTTCTACCCTGGCTGGAGGACCAGTTGTGATGGGTCCATGAACCTAGTTAACTTTAAAGGGCCTGCCCTGTCACAAATAAATGTTAAATGATACCAGAAAAGGGCACAGACTTTGACCCCTAGTCTGGCTGCCAGCAAACCCAGTTGGAGGACAGCTGCTGCCAAAATTGGTTTTGAGTGATCACAGTGGAAGGGACTTCTCATTACTCTGGCTACACCTCTAGGTGAGTAGACAGGCTCTGCAAAGGGTAGAAAGATTTCCCATCTTGGATTTTGGAAATAAGATGCACTTTGGAATTGTTTGCAGTAGGGCAAACCGGAACCTCTGCAAAAGTTGGAAGAGATGCCACTGGGAACTTTTATCTAATTGGTTAGGGAAGAGCCAGTAGTGACCCACCCATTTCCTTCGGTCAATCATAAATGTGGCACCCAAGGCACCTTCCTCGGAGCACGTTCGGAAACGGCATTAATTCCATGAATAATTAGATAATGGGATTAAAATTCCTAAAATTCCTTGAATAATTTGAGACAATCAATAGGTTTCTTATAACAAGGCTACGAATAGGGTTGTTCAGTTGTCAGAAAATTGTGTCCATTAGGCAACTGTTTATGAAATATTACAGATTTTCTAAAATCATGTTTACAAGAAGTGTTCATGACATTCTGTTTGTTTGTAAATGTATTTAACACTTGTATGGATTATTTATATGGATGACAATGCACAATTTAATTTTTTTTGTTTGTGATTGTATTGTAATAATGTGGTATCCTGTTTAAAGGATGATGTGTCTTTCTTGATGAATCAAAACATCAAAATTACAAATAAGTATCAAAATAAAAGGCATAAGTAATTGCCAGGATAAACATATAAAGTTTTGTTTGTCTTTCAGTACACTAGAAGTGTTTGAAGTAAAATTGAGGGTTAGGTACATTTTCTATGTTTCATGAATATACGGCCCAGCCTACCCTTGAGTCCCTAGGGCCTAACCCCTCCTTTTGTATAACTTTCTAAAAGAGGCATTTTCAAATTTGTAATTTAAAATCTGACTTTACCATAAAAGAGGATTTTTTATTACAGTTCCAAACATATCAAACATGAACTGGTTACCTGCTCCCATTTGGATTTCTCAGCTTATTAACTGTAATAAGATAACTCCAGTATTATCATGGGAGAGGCAGAACTAGCATTTGTGAAAAACTAATGTAAGAGTTTTTTACTACCAAGACACGTAAAACTTAAAAGTACATGTCCAACTTTTTAAAAGCACTGCACCCTGCCCTCTGGGATGTCCAGGGCCTATCTTAGGGGTGACTTATATGTATAACAAAAAAGGAAGGTTTGGGCCTGACAAAATGTTTTGTTGCCAGGTTAACTGGAAGTTTGAAACTGCACATGCAGGCTCCAATGACAGGCCTGAGACATGTTTACAAGGCTACTTAAGTGGGTGGCACAACAAGTGCTGCAGACCCACCAGTAGCATGTAATTTACAGGCTCTGAGTACATGTAGTACCACTTTACTAGGGACGTCTAAATAAATTAAATGTGCCAATTGGGTATAAGATAATTCTACCATATGTTAAGGAGAGAACACAAACATGTTAGCACTGTTTGCAGTGGTAAAGTGCACAGAGCCCTATAAACCAACACAAATAGTTTCAGAAAACGGGGAGGAGATGGCTAAAAGTATGGTGATGATCCTACTGAAATGCCCAACAGCGCTTTACTATTTCTCTGCTGTTTTTTTACTTACATATTTCAAAAATCATATCTCGATTTCCCCATATTGGATTTATGTTGTTTCGTATCATTTCACTGATTAAATATTTGTCTATTTGTATGAATTGGAGTAGGATTCTTTAATTCTATTGTGTCTTTGATTTTTTTCACTGTCTTGGTACTTGTAAATGCATTACACATTTTCTCTAAGTTAAGGCTGTCTGCTACCAGGAGTTGAGCTCAAACTTAAATTACTGAAACCATTGAGAAGTTAATGACTTTATTACTTGTGGTAGACTACCATCCGTCCCAATTAATAATTCACTTTCTTACATCCACCATATAAAATGCTGCTTTGAAGTCTATACAACAGGTGTCAATTAGAAGACAGTTTCAAAGGTGTATGCAATATGCATTACAAAAAATGAACAGAAAGGAGTCTCTGCGGTTTTTTGAAAAAGGGTATTATTCACCACTTTAAGAGCAAGGCGGGTCTATTGCATAGTAATACAGTTAGGCAGCACTGTACAGATCAAATCGTGTGACAACCCGGTAGCACTTGGTGAAAAGTGATATATACATACAGTGGGTGATAGTGATAGTGCAAGTGCTGGGGTGAAACAGCGTGGTTGACGCGTTGTGACAATTGGTGAAATTTATACAGTAATGGCTCCAAGGATCAAGTTGTAATCACTTAAAACAAGAATAGGTCAAATTTCCAGGAGTACAAAACATAATGGGCGCCATAGAATTTAAGCTGTGTGGTCGACGGCGTTTCGATCCCCGTCAGTCGGGATCGTCATCAGGACTGGGTTGTCGATGGAACAGTGCTGTGGGGGTAGAGAAGGGCAGGTAAGAAGGGGGGCAGGGAAGCGAGTGCGGGCTGGGATGGTAAAAGGACGCGCGTATATTAATTGGGAACGGGAGGCACGCAGATAAGTGGTAATAGCCAGGAAGTTCTCGCGCGCGCCACCTACCCGAGCGCACCCATCTACAGTAGTCCTTACCCTAAGTCCGGACTACTGCGGCCTCAGTTGAACCCACTGTTTACCCTAAGTCCGCACTACTGCGGCCTCAGTTGAACCCACTGGATATCTTTAGCCAAGTGTCTCCTGACCTGGCTATTACCACTTATCTGCGCGCCTCCCGTTCCCAATTAATATACGCGCGTCCTTTTACCATCCCAGCCCGCACTCGCTTCCCTGCCCCCCTTCTTACCTGCTCTTCTCTACCCCCACAGCACTGTTCCATCGACAACCCAGTCCTGATGACGATCCCGACTGACGGGGATCGAAACGCCGTCGACCACACAGCTTAAATTCTATGGCGCCCATTATGTTTTGTACTCCTGGAAATTTGACCTATTCTTGTTTTAAGTGATTACAACTTGATCCTTGGAGCCATTACTGTATAAATTTCACCAATTGTCACAACGCGCCAACCACGCTGTTTCACCCCAGCACTTGCACTATCACTCACTGTATATATTTATGTATATATCACTTTTCACCAAGTGCTACCGGGTTGTCACACGATTTGATCTGTACAGTGCTGCCTAACTGTTACTATGCAATAGACCCGCCTTGCTCTTAAAGTGGTGAATAATACCCTTTTTCAAAAAACCGCAGAGACTCCTTTCTGTTCATTTTTTGTAATGCATATTGCATACACCTTTGAAACTGTCTTCTAATTGACACCTGTTGGGAATTGTTCTAATTTACAGTATACACCCATCCCAACGTGGTCTATGGGTCCCCCTCCTGTTATTTTTATATATAGCTTTGAAGTCTATGACACAGCTCTATAAAGTTAATCACTATGAGAATTGCTTGACCAAAAGCCAGTGTATAGGCAAGGTGCATTAAATTCCTCCCCAAAGAAGATCTTTGCATAACTTGAACTATAAAGGGCTGCATCAGGGTGGGGAAACCCAGCTTTTCAAGAAAAGGGGTATCATTAACTGTGAAACAGTAAAACTGTTATCATGACCAGTTTTCTATGTTATGCCACATTTCTCCTACTCTCTTCAAACCTCTGATAATTGTATGTGTTCCTTCCTTACTAATGTATAGTTTTAAATATAAATTAATTTTTTTATATGCACTCAGGCAGATTTAAGATGAAAAGCTTAAATAAAAACATTAATTCTAAATCCTCATTGGTAAATGATGTGATTTAACATTTTTGTAGTATTCTGTGATGCAATTCTGTGATGAAAACAAGGTCTGAGGGAGCAACAAAGCACTCACTGAAAATATTATGCAGTTGCCCATCAGCCGATCAGAAAGCTGGAACAACTTCATAGAGATCAGGCAAAACAGTGCATTGTTCTAGAGGTGGAATCATGTTAGGAGCATAGAAAAAAATATCTAGGTCAGGAGTGTTTAGCATTGGTCAGCGAGGGGCAGATACATGTCCGTTTTCATAAAAAAAACAATCAGTGCAAATATATTCAGTTCTTTCTCTACCATTGATGGACAGCTCGTATCTAGTGTTACCTACCACTGTGTAAAGGACCCATAAGGAGCTGCTAATTGTATGTTAACACTATTTGAAAAACTTCTCTAAAAAAATCGTATTGTCTAATGTTTTTCTCCTCTCAATTCTAGGCTGTGCTGAGAGAGGCCTGTGGGAATGCCCCTCTACCAAGCACTGCATAAAGTCTTCTATGATCTGTGACGGCTTCCCTGACTGTCCTGATAAAGTGGACGAGAAGAACTGCTGTGAGTAAATATTCTTTGATTTTTCATTAAGTTCCTGCTGATATTAAGCTAGCAACATTGGGGCATATTAACAAGGGCTTTATCTCTGCTTTTTTGGCTTTTAAAGCCAAAAGCAGAGATAAAACGAACGCCCTATCAGCAACAGGGTGCTAACACGCAAATTCACATGTTAGCACCCTTTTACTCTACGCTTCCCCTTGCATCTCTAATGAGATGCAAAGGGGGCGTTCCAGAGTAAAGTAATAGGAGAAATGTCGCTAAGCGACATTTCTCCTATTATCAAGGACACCGCTAACCCTGTTAGAGATTTTTAAAAAAGCAGTGCTAACTGCGGTTAACGCTGCTCTTAAACGTCTGGTATTTTTCTGACTTAGCCATAATTATCCTATGTAAGGTGGATATCATGGCTAAGTATGTCTATCCCTATCAGCAAGCTATCGCTAAACCTCGTGGGATTATCGCTGTATTTACAGCGATAATCTCACAATTGGCAGCTTGCGCTCTGAATTTTATCGCTTTGGAGATAAGTGTTGCTGATAGCACGCTATCTCCGCGATAAAATTCAGAGTTGGCCAGCGATAATTATCCTAGCGCTAAGTGCGCTTAGCGAAAACTATCGCCTGGCCTTGTTAATATGCCCCATTGTTCTTTCCCACCTAAGTTACAATTAGGAGATAGCCACCCAGACTGTTGATGCTGCAGCTCTGTATGTCCAAGATATTTAACTACATATAAAAAAGTGCAAAGGGGCATTGGAAGTGTCATGCCTAAACTAAGAAGCAGTATGAAGCATTTACCATTTGTCAATGACATTTTTATGCCCTCCACATTATGTGCTTATGCACTAACACCTCCATAAATAAATGGCTAAATAATTTTCTGCAAGTATATAACACAGCATCATATGCATCCTGAAGGAGAAATGTCGATATGAGAACGTCTGGAGGTCACCAGTGTTACTGATGTGAATGATGAAGGCAATGTCTTACGGGATATGATGGTAGGACACCACTTAATATCTTGGCCCTATGTATGTGGTACACTCCACTCCTCCCTTCTGAAAATGATCAGTCTTCTGTGTGAGTTCATTCTACAACCCCTCTCAACTCCAGGGTACTTTGATGCAGTCTCACTATGATGTCATCAAGATAGCTAAATGAGGAAGAGAGGTGGAAATGAGCATGATTTCTAGCCTGTGAACACGAGGGTACAAAGTATGCTACAGCAAGTGCAAATAATATAATACATCATGTTGTCTAATTAACTGCATAGTTAAATATGCATAATTTCATGTTAAAGTAGCTATGACAGGAAAAAAAAACACAGAATAGCCTTTCAATACATCATTTTATTAGACACTGATAATAATCTGATAATAATCTGTTCAATGTGTATATGGCCCCATTGGAAGACGTCATTGCCCCCTATGGAATAAAAACAGTGAGTTATGCGGATGACACGCAACTTGTCGTTTCACTATCTCACCTTGACAACCATCCAGAGAACTTATTGAACTGCCTCCAGGACATTCATCTCTGGATGTGCGAGTCATCGCTGAAGCTCAATGGAGCAAAAACTGAAATAATGCTTATGGGCAAGAAATGGACATCCATTCCCTCGTCGGTCTGGCCAGACGTTTTCGGTGAGGTACCTACCCCGAAAAAAGAAATTAAGACACTGGGAATCTGGCTGGAACCAGAACTGACCATGAAGACCCAAGCAGCCAAAACAGCAGGCATCTGTTTTGGACTCATGCGATCCATACGTAAGATCCTTCCACTTCTCCCCCCTGTATCAAGGAAATTACTGGTCCAAGGCCTTATCCTTGCCCGGTTGGACTACAGCAATGCCATTTACCTCGGCGCGCCTGAATACACCATGGCTAAACTACAACGGACACAAAATGCGGCGGCGCGGCTCATCATGGGCCTTCCTTCCAGAGCCCCAGCCAGTCCAGCCCTCAAAGCCCTACATTGGCTCCCAGTACGTCAGAGGGTGGAATTTAAGGCTATGTGCACCGCCCATAAACTCATCAACGGTGTAGGCCCTGCCGTTATGGAAGACATGGTCACCCCCTATAAAGCCCCTAGACGTCTGCGCTCAGATAACGAACGCCTGGCCATTGTCCCCAGATTCAGAAAAGTACGCACCGGTGGTCGACGCTTTGCGGTAAAAGCGTCCTCAGGATGGAATTCACTCCCCCACAGCCTCCGTCTGGAACCCTGCTACCCACTCTTTCGTAAAAGACTGAAAACCTTCCTTTTCCCCAAATAGTACCCACTACAGTATCCCCTCCTCTTCGGTCTACACTAATTTAACAGCGCGGGGATGCCTTCGGGTCACCAGGCGCTTTACAAATCGCTAAATAAATAAATAAATATTCAGGTCAATAACGTCAACAAATCAGTGCAGGATTAAAGCTACAACAAGATAGAATTTAGAACTTTGCATAAACGGTGTACATTTTTGCAGATAAAAAAATAAATATATAAGTTGTACCATAACTAAAATGTACATCATTTTGAGGTCTTTCACTTGATTTAAGGTACATAGGGCCATATTATCAAGCCTGGGCGATAAAATTATCGCAGCTTTATCGGCAGGAAACTGCCGCTAAAGTGGCGATAATGGGTTTGATAATAGGCTCTATGGAATTCCAATCGAAGCTCATGTTAGCTGAGCTTCGATTGGAATTCCATAGAGCCTATTATCAAGCCCATTATCGCCACTTTAGCGGCAGTTTACTGCTGATAAAGCGGCGATAATTTTATCGCCCAGTCTTGATAATATGGCCCATAATTCATAGAAAATGGATTGACAGCCCTGTTATCTGAACAGTGCACTTTCAGTCGAGAGATCAATCAATCAATCTTCTTTAATCGAGTTTTACAATCATAAAAGATATAACATGACAAAAGTAATGACACAAAGTTAAAATACATTACATTACAAAATACACAAACAGAAATACATCAGATAAAACCTACAAACCTAAAACCACATAGCAAATAAAGGGTGCTGCCCATGTCAGTTAAAAGAGATACATTTTCTCCGTCTCAGTGAATCTTTAAAAAAAGGCAGTCATAGTTGAACAAGTTGAAACTTCCTGAAGTTTCTGTAAAATAACATGGCTGATTTACAAATCCTAAAACCATTTCTCCCTAAAGCAGAACAAGCCACATAGAGCTAGGCTTTTTGTAAACTTTTACAAAAGAAAGCAAACTGCTGAATGCGTTGCTGTGCAGATTCATCACAATGGCAGAGTGGCAAAGTTTTAGCCCACTTGCCCATCTTGAGAAAAGCAACATAAAATGGGTCAAAAGATAGCCATCATCCGAATCCGTAAGTAAAAAGTGGCATTGCTGCATGCTCTCTGTGATTAGAAGTGAGCATTATGCTGCTACAGTTGGCCTCGTTGAATCCTTCCTCAGGCACCTTTCTTCAAGGATTTAAGAACATAATTGGTAAACAAAAATGTGGGAATATTTAGTAGTGGTTCAGGGTCGCTAAAGAACCTGGGGTTCCTCAGATTCCTGCAGAGAGAAGCAAAATATGCCAACCATGGGATATGTTAAGCAGGATCCAGGGACATGCAATCTCATATCACCAAACAAGTGAATGCCCTCTCTGGTTTGGTCCACAATGATAGCGGGCAAGTTTAAATATCATCTAACTAACCCTGGGCGGAGTTTGCGGAGTTGCACTACGCGAAGAGCAAAAGAAACTCCATTGCACTAAACGGAGCTCCGTAAACGGGGAGTTCGGTAGAAAAATGCAGCTCGCAGCGATTGCACAGTGTCAGATGCTTGTCCGCACTGTGCAATCTTTGCGAACAGCACCATGCACAGCGCAAGCTTACCTTTTCTGCAGTTCAAGTAGATTTTTTACTCGAGCAGCAGCTTTCTCAACACAAACGTGCAGTTTCTCAACGCAAGCGGTCGCGAGCAAACGCGACCACTCGCAATGAGAAACCTGACCCCCGCGTTGAGAAAGCTCACCGGTAGGGTTTTGTTCCACGCTCGCCAACTTGATGTTGCTGATCGCAAACAAGTAAAAATCTTGCCAGGAGGTGGACTTTTCTCCCTTACACTCGCCAACTTGACGTTGGTGAACGTGAGAAAGGAAAATAACTCAGCGAGCTCCGCATAACGCGGAGTGCGGGGAACTCCGCAAACGCCACGAGCAGAGCGGAGTTCACCGTCTAAGGTTACATCTAACAGGTATGTAAGTCCTGCTTCTTTGTCTGCTATAAAATTGGAACAGCTTGATGTGAGGAATAGGGGCCTTTTTTGAGTTTAAGCATTTGTATTAAAAGTAATGGTATATAAGCATAAGAAATAGCCATAACATATGTGAACATGGAATCATAAATATACAAGCTAAATAATATAAAATAAAGCTGTTTACAATTTTAGGGTGTTGCAATGAGGGTGGAAAGGGGATAAGAATAGGAAAAAAGGGGGGAAAAAGGGGACCAGAGAAGGAAATAATCTAACAATTGAAGATCGTATGGTAGTATACATTAGTTAATACATTTGGAAAAACTAAATACATGTGTGATAAAAGATAAATAAATAAAATTAGCAAAATAAAGCAGAGAAAAAAAGCAGTTTACTGTGGTTTAACATTTTCAGAGCATGTACAAATAACATGTTTTTTAGCATTAAAATCTAGGAAATCAGTTAATGAACACCAAAATAATTGTCTATTAACATGTGGTCTACATGATAAGGCAAAGGCGACATAAAAATGGTGATAATGGCAGACATTATACCACCAAGCTTTGAGTGAGAGATTAGTAGCACATTTCCAGTTAAGTGTAATTTACTGAAAAGCTAAGGACAACATAAGATCAAACATGCCTCTTTTATGTGAACTCAGGACAGGAGAACATCTGATAAGCTTCTTTAAAAAAGCAAGTATGTGGATAAAGAACAATATAAATAAAAAATGTATGTAAGCTGGGACCAGACTTTTCTCCAAAAACCTCTGTAGGAGGGCATAGAAAAGAGAAAGTCCTTGAAAAAGCCCATATGACCAATAAGTTTGACTTTGCATGTGTGAGAAATTGGCTATAGACAACGGAGTGCAGTACCCCCTTCCTCCCAACTGTGTCGCATTAGCCTGTGCGAATCATGACGAACATTTATTTGCTAGTATGGGAAGATGGAATATACGCGTATAGCGCTTCTGTGAGTGACATTTACTCATGCATGTCTCAGACTGTGGAGCCCCCCCAAGTCCCCACTTGTGTGCTGTTGTAGCTTGGCTAAACACGCCTTCCAGTGTGTGGCTATGGAGACCTGCCTCAGACCCAATGTTTCCTCACGCCTGATGGCGAGGCCTTCTGCCTTAGCCCAAGCAAGCATTGAGTGTCGCCATGCCTGCGCATGTGGTGGATCCGCTGCTTTCCATCTTTTTGTGAGTAATCTCTTAGCCACAACTATGCCCAAATCTAGGAACCTGGATGTCACTTTGGTGGCCGGCGTTCTCCGGAATTTATGTAATAGATATACTGGCCAAGCAAAAGGTAGTTTGCTCCCGGTGCAGGTGTGCAACAGATGGGCTACTGCGTTCCAATGCGCAATGATCCGGGGGCAACTCCATAACATATGTATTATGTCAGCTCCCACCTCAGCACATCTGGGGCACGCTGCTTCCATTCTACTAAAGTAACGGTTAATGTTGGCAGGTGTAAGGTAGGCCTTGTGCATTATATACAATTGAATTTATCTGAACCGCATGTTTCTGGGTATGGTTGTTGGACTTTCTAGTATCTGAGCCCATACCTTGTCAGTAATTGGGCGTCCCAGGTCTAGTTCCCAGACTTATTGCAGACTTATTGCCGCATGAACTCTAAAAGATGCAGCAAACCAACGTATGAGATGCCTACCATGCCCCATGATGTGCAAATATTGCATGACAAGATGTATTTGCGGTTCTATAGCCGTGTCTCCCCATTTGGTCATCAGCGTGGCTATCAGTGAACGATGTGTGAGAAACTGCTCTTGCGGAAACCCCTCCTCTTCTACCAAAGACGTGTATGGTATAAGTGCTCCATTTCGGTAGAGGTCCTCAAGGGTCTTGACGCTTTTCTCCTGCCATCCCTTAATTACTTGCGTTGTCAGCACTGCATGGCCACTAGGGGACCCCACTAATGGTATTGCCGGTGCATAGGGAGGCACTGCCCGTGTGATATATAAACCTCTACGCAAACATTTGTATGCCACGGCTTGCAACAATGGCCGGGGTGTCTTTGCCTTCACCCTAGGATGAAACAGTCCAATGATTTGACTCAGTGTATATGGAGGCTGTGTAGTTGCCGTGTCTGTGCGGTGCCTATCGGATAACCACCGGGCTATCCACTACAGCTGAGCTGAGTAGTAGTGTTCGAGGCAGGGTGTGGGCAACCCCCCTGGTCTGTTGGCAAGTAAAGCTTTTGCAACTGCATTCTGTGTCGTGGAGTGCCCCATATGAAGTCCCTGACCTGCTTCTCCAGCGTAGTAAAGCAGGAGGCTGGAATGTACAGGGACAGGTTCACAAAGTAATACAGAAGCCGTGGGAGGACTACCATTTTGGTCAATGCCACTCTTCCTGTTACGGTAAGTGGGAGTGTGCCCCAAAATTGCATTTGTGAACGTATGGCTGTCAGCGCTCTTCCTAGGTTTCCATCACAAACATAGGTCTGTTATTTATAGAAATCAAATGATTATATTAAAGAGAAGAATGTAAAAAAAGAAAATTGAGACAAGCTTTGGGGAAGATAAATTAATTGAGGATACAATTATGTTTCTTGAGGAAAAAGAACTTCTTGAGTAGAAAACATATCAAGCAAGGAATGTTCACTGTCAAGCCATATAGGTGTGAAGGAGGAAGAAACTGGAAGATGCCATTTAGAGGCCTGACACAAACAGAAAGCTTTATGGTAAGTACGAAAGTCAGGAAAATTAACACCTCCGTCCGGCCTGGATTTCTTAAGACGAGAAAGACATAATCTACATGTTTTCTTTTTCCAGAGGAATTTAGAAAGAAGAGAATCAATTTGTTTAAAATAAGTAAGTGGGATGTGCACCGGAGTCATGGACAGAATATATAAAAGAATAGGCGTAACCATCATTTTGATGCAGTCAAACCCCACCAAGATAGAAACAACGGGTTCCAAGAAGAAATAAGTTGATCAATTCTAGCTAAGCCATATTTCATATTAATTTTAACAGAAGATGTAATGTAATTTATAAACCAGATGCCAACATTTTTCAACTTGGAACTATTCCAAGAGAAACCAGGGAGTTCCTAAGATTGTTTTAAACAAAATTTGGTAACAGAGAATACTTCCTGTTTTATTCAAATTAGTTTTATATACTAAGGCAGAAGAGAATTCCAAAATGTCATGTAGTAAAGTGGGAAGTGTAACGTCCGGATTGGAAAGAAAAAAAAAATATCATCTGCATAAGTGGAAAGTTTCAAATGTTTGTCTCCATATTGAAAACCAGATATGAGGTTATTATCTCGAATACGAGTTAAAAAGGGTTCAAGGGCGAGGACAAATAAAAGGGGAGATATGGGGCAACCTTGACAAACTCCTCGTTGTAGTGGGAAATACTGGGCTATACGCCCATTAACCAGCACAGAAGCCTTCAGGGCTATATAAAGTAAAGAAACGAGCTATGTAATTTTGGGACCAAATCCATGCCAAGTAAGAGACATAAACAAAAAAAGGCCAGACAACTCTATGAAATGATTTTACTGCATCAATATCAACAGCAGCCAAGGAAGATGAAAGGGAAGAGGCTTTATTTAAAATGTTCAAAAATAGCCTAGAATAATCAGAAGTCAGTCAACCCTTAACATATATGGAATATTCCTTACCTATCAACTTGGAAAGGAGTGGTTCGAGGCACAAAGTATCTTTATGAATGAGAGAAATTGTTGCTTCCTAGAAAGTACCCCTAGCTGCACCGGTATGTTGAAAGAATTGAAAGAGTTACAAGAATCTGGGAAGCAGTAAACTTGAAAAGTGTAAATAAAATTCTACTGTGAACTTGGAGTTTAACCTTTCTTTGTAGTGTAGTTCTTATCATCCCAATAGGCTCTGCGCATTGGAATAATACCTACAGCAGTAAAGGCCTCGGCCAGACGTTAACTAGGTCTACTACTGTCGATACTAGACTTAAAGTTTTGGGTTTGCCAGCTTAGCTCAGAGTTCACTAGAAACTTTCTCGAATGTTCAAGGAGGACTTAACTTCCCTGATTAGACAAGAAGGGATTTAGTTTCTGACAACCATAGAACATGACAACTTTGCTCTCCCCTAATCAAGAGTAAATCTCGAGAGTCGTGTGAACAAAAGGCAATTTATTTTACTCAGTCAGTACGTGCATTCTTAGTCTCATCAGAATGTAGAGAAAAGGAAGAGACGGGCGTGTTCAATAAAAAGGTGTTATTTATTGATCAGTCTCTTTTCTCATACAAGAGAAATGGATCGATATTATTGCAATACTTATAGCTAAGTAAAGTGCATACATTAAAAGCAATAGTATAAAATAATACTGTAAAAACATTGATATGGTTTCTAAGCCATATGATGTTTTAAAATGAATAAAATATATTACATACACATATATACATTTGACTAAACGTACTCAACTGGTGTTTCTAAATACGCCTACCCCGTGTACCTGACCTAAGTCTAATACGAGGGCGGGAATAGAAAGTTACAGTTTAAGTTAAGTTTGTTTTTGCCAAGTGAATAACTAAAGAATTCTCTGTGAGGGGTTATTCAGTTCTGTACCTGGAAGTTAGGATGAATGAGGAATGGTATCTCTCTCTCTGGTCTCGATATTCCAGGCTGCCTGCGAGGGCTGCCCAGAAACGCCGGTGCTGGATTCTCGGCAGGAGAAAGCAGCGCGTCTCTCAGCGCGTCAGAAAGGCGGGGCTGCTGCCAGCGGGGTCTGCTCTGCTCTTGGCTTCGGCAAGTATGGCTGCTCCGTCTCGTCACCACGCGTGTGTTTGCATAGGGCAAGATCGGTAATATTCATACCTTTAAGGTGCCGAGATTGACGTAAGGATGGACATAGATACGTCAATAAGGATGTCATACGACTTGCTCGTTAGCACATTCTTTTACTGAAGTTCTCGGTGAAATCAAAACAATGGCCGCAGGGTTTTGCCCAGGTTGTCATAGGTTTGATTTGTTATGAGAACTCCGTATGCCTTATCAGGGGCTGGAGGAATATCGCTTGTCTAATTAGATCGCAAGCGTTATGACCTAATCAGATAACACGTTCCTGTGCCGTAGTGTGACTGCGTCAGATAACGGTATCTGCATCATGGGGGTTTTCTGCCTCATGGGCTGACTGCTAGTTAACTTGTTGGTTTGTTTAACTAGAATAGGGTCAGGAATAGGGGGATCGATTCAGAACCTATAGGAATACATGACACCCACTCCACGCTAACTATGGACATATCTACTAATCTAGGCATAGTATAACATAGTACAACATACTATAGAGTAGTGTGTATACCTTACCACCCCAAAATACATAAATGCATTTTGAAATTCTTCAAATATACGGAAAATTTGCAGACATATATACTGTATGCACTCAAGCTATGGAATAATGCTAAAGTAATCACGCATTTGTATACATTATTGCTTATTTGGTATATGAGAATTACACATGAAATGGTTTCTTAAATACAGAAAAAAGTTTCGAGACCATTCCATCACAGAATAAAATATTTGTGAACATACCAGCGGGCAGCTAAAGTCTATAAAGTATCTAAAAAATAGAAATCTTAGTTCTTTAGGAATAGTGTCTTACTTTAAGCAGAAGATAAGTGTCCCGAAAAACCGAAAAAATAAATTGGGGCTTCTGAAAGAGTTGCTGTCCGTGAACTGGAGTGAAAATCTGTTCATGTGACTTTATTTTTAAAGTTGAAGGCCGAATTCAGGGAACGCCGTGTGCGAGCTTGCTCAAAAGTCTCTATTTCTGTTCGGGTGAGAACATCATATCATTTAGGCTTTCGAAAAAACTGTCAACAGCTTCCTGGGAAAGTTCCACTAACTCGGAAATAGGTGTAATCATGCATTCTTGTGCATGATTGTCTCCATTGACATTCTGATTTGCATTACTGACAGAAGGTCGTACCTGTTCGATGCTGCTTTCATCTTGAACTTCACTACCCATCAATCGTAGTGGTGAAGCTTCCACGAATGCCGTCATCAGGATTGGTAGCCTTTGAGGGCAGCACAAAGCATGAACCTTGATCGGGCACAACAATGTTTCTGCATCCATCGGCGCATCCGATTGTAGCGTCAGACAGGTGTCTAACACGCATTCTTCTCCGCATAGCAGACACCTCAATACAGGTAAAACACATCTTTGCCACATTGGTCGAAATGATAGAAACCAAGTCATGTTCAGGTCTCTATGCCGGGAGAGTCCCAGGATTTTTGATATCCGGTCCCGGTATCCAATGGCTAGGATTGTTTCTTTCCTTGTCGCAAGAGTTTTGTCTGTGACATGGGTTGCCATAACGAAAAATAAGGACTAAGAATAGGATTCCTGCAATTAGTCCCAAGATCAGGGGAAGTCCGCCAAAAATCGAATGGACGAAATCTGGAAAAATACCCAGTATGGCTTTGAATGGTGTTAATGCCATCGAAAATACTGTCTTAAATACCTTTGAGACCCCATTGGTATCAGAAATATTTAAGATTTCATTCAGGATTTCCGCGAAATGTACGGGGGAATTAGTTGATAATAATGTATGTATCTCTGCAGTCGTCCTTGCGACTTGTAGATCATACGTTTCTTTTGATGACGTGAGCCTAGTAGGCGTCTGAAGAAGCACTGTTTTCATTCTGCTTAAAGTATCTATTCGAATAGAAGTAATTTTCAAATCGGGCCATGCCCTTGCCTCCCTGTCTGGGAAGGAGCTGGGGAACAATGAGCGTCCACAGCACCTGACCTTCGCAGTCGTAGTTACTAGATAAGGAGTCCCGGGCATAAGACTACAACATTTGCGGTCTACAATAAGAATGTAACTCCCATTATAGAGTCTTTGAAAGAATGGTTCTATTTCTGTTGCAGGTGCGCCTTGCTGGTGACATGAAAGGTTGTATGAATTCCCTTCACAGGCTCCATGCAAACTAATTCCGTTACACAGAAGTGTGCCACTTAGTGACATCGCACAATTGTTGCCACTAAGAAACACTTTCTGTCCTTTATTACTGACACATGCATGTGAATAGGGCAGGTTCCATGTTGTTTTAAGGTACCCCTTTCCCAATTTCTTGTACATGCCAGCCTGTATATATTTTTGGCAGTATTGAAACCTGAAGGTTGAGATTGGAATATTTATTATCCCATGTATTATCCATTCACTGACAGGTCGTTCTGACATTGTCACTGGTAATCTTTCGAGTTTTTCAATGCTCAAGATTGTATAATCAGCACCCTTTTGTGCCATACTGATTTGTCTATCAGTAAGGTTAAAGATTTGGAATAATGACGTTGTGTTGATTAGACGCCAAGGCACATAGCCTGAACGCAGATTTTGTAACGTTCAGCCAAGCTGTACAATAGAACGCAATTGTGACTGACCGTGTTGTAATAACAGTAAGTCCTGCGATAATATGTCGATTGCTGAAGACACAATGCTGTCCAAAGAAAAAATTCTGGAGGACAGAGTCATTAACCCATTGTCCACTACAGAAAGTGATTTTTCCAAATTAATACGGTCAATTTCCCGTATTCTCTCTGCTGTTTCAATTTGAGTAACCTTCCAGGCCTCATTGTATGCTGCATATACAGAGGCTGCTATGAAACGCTTTTGACGCTGTTTGCGTGGTCCCAAAGTGAAATCACGCAAGTCAGCACCATCAGTAAGTAAAGTTAGGTGTTGCTTAATTTCTGCCAGTGTGGAAGTTTGTAGCCACTGAAGGCATAATTTGCCCACACTGTAGGTTGTTATTATCCCTGGGTGATGTCTTTGAGGATATCTAGGGTCTGGCCTGGTCATTTTGAACCCCTGTGTTTTGTTCAGGAATCTGTCTTGACAGTTATTAGTATCTGTGGGCCAGATCAACCACTGTTTCCAATCAGGATGTGTTCTGTTTTGGTTTAATATATGGTGTACGTCTATCTCTTCATCTGTATCAGAGTTATTGCTAAACATTGTTGCCTTTGGAATAGACGGTTTATCTAAATCTTTGATTTTGGCTAGGCCAAGACAGGTGGTTTGTTGAACAGTGTCATTTAAAAATATCATTTGTTCTGGGATCATGCAGGCTCTAAACAAAGCTTCTATACCCTGTACTTGCCATTCTTTTGTACCCCAAACACTTTTCAATTCAACATTTTTGTCCCAATAATCAAATCCAAAAGTATTCATTTTTTCAAAGAATGAGTCTGAATATAACAATTTTGTGTTGGTTATCATGGTCTTGGTCCCTGTTTTGTTTGACAATTTAAAATAAAATGTTTCAGCATTACTTGTGTTAAAACCTGAAAAATATGAATATTTGTCGTAAACGGTTCTTGAGCTCCCTTTTGGAGGTGTTGCACAATGTTCCCATTGATTATAATTTAAAACATTTCTAGGTTGTGCAGATCTATGTAAAAACTGGTTACCATAGTGATTATAGCAATACATACTCTCATAATTTGTAGAACCCTGCAAATAATCATGTTTGGTAAATTTAGCAGACATTACTAAGTCAGACATCATATTATTAATGCTTTCGAAGTCCCAATCATCAGCAAATGAGTTTGGTTTTGCAAAGTCACTCAAGGAGATCTTAATTTGGTGTGGATATTTCAGGATCTCGACCGGACCATAAATTTCATAGTCAGTGTTGTCCCAGGCTACCCCACCAGGTATCGGATTGGCTGTGAAGTTGGCTGAAGAAAGTTCTCTTTTCTCGACGTGTGAAGATGTGTGTGGTTTGAGGATCAAGTTGATTTTCTGACTTGCTGTGTCCATTTTTGCATATTTTCCCTCAATGAAGCGTCCCAATGTTAGTATTATGATGAGCCAAAGTATGAGGATAAATGCACCAAAACCCACCCAAAATTCAATCCATGGGGAAATCAGATATGTTTCTTTCAGTTGTTTCAAAAGTTCCTTAGCTTTATCTTTAAAGGTTTTTGATGATGGCTGTGTCTTTGATTCACTGAAGCTTTCAGAGGAATCATCGAAGTTTATGAAGTAGCCGGATGCTGTTCTGTCAATTGTTCCAATTGGTTCAGGATTTCTGTTTCTTGCATTTTCACTTGGTACTTCATTATAGATTGGTGTGTCTCTGCTAAATGTTTTTATTTGGGTTTTCAGAGGTCTGAGTTCTATTGCATTGCTGCATAGTCCTTGTTGTTCTTCTGTAGGCGTTTCGAATGTGATGAGCCTCTTTGTTAGAACCTCTGTACTGGTAGCAAACCTTGGTGTTCTGCTACTTATTGGGAGTCCACTTGGCCTACTGTTTGTTATCGGCCACATGTTGTGGTTTTACCAGGTCGATGGATACAACTCGGTTCTCCTTTTTTCCAGCAAGTGGCGGTAGTACAACTGATCTTGTCCCGTTGACAGACAAGACAGGAACTGCTTTTCTGTAAGAAGGCCCAAATTCCTTCTTTACCGCGATCTTTTCCCTGACTAGATCCCCGACTTTTGGAATCCAGACAGGTCTTGCTGGGACAGGTGGTGGTTCTTCAGTGGTTGTTGGCTGTTGTTTCAACTTTATGTTGCTCAGGTCTTTTCTTGTTTTGTTTAAGTCCTGCAAAATAGCCAAACGGTCTTTGATATCAAAGCTTTTTTCTTTCACCACTGAAGTCTGACTATCAATGTCAGAGATCATCATCCTAGTTCCAAATAATAATTCGTACGCACTGAATCCCTTCAGAGAATTTCTTGGCAAGTTATTGAGACTACGTTGGACACTTATTAGATGTTTGACCCACCCAGCTCCCGAACCTAATACCTTCGCCGTTATAGATTGCTTTATGTCACGGTTTTTTCTTTCAACAATTCCGTTCCCCCTCAGGGTGAAATGGACAAGAGTACCGCAATTGCACGCCCATGCTGACCATGGCCTCCTTATAAGCCCGAGAGCTAAAAGCAGGACCGTGGTCTGAATGCAGCATGCCAACTGCGTATGTGCCGATAAAGACTCGCAAATCTTTTATAACAGTTCTGGCGTCAGCCGTTCGCTGGGGCCACATCCATATGAATCTCGTGCATGAATCCACTGCGACCAGGATATATTTATAGTTACCATCCCTTTGTAAGGGACCACAGTGGTCTAGGTAAACACAGGCTAATGGTTTATCCGAGATTAGAAGGGGCGTCTGAGTTGGACGTCTCACAGTTGATACTTTCATTTTTTGACATATCTCACATTCTAGAACATAGTTCCTTGTTTGTCTTCTCATTTGTGGCCACCAGTATCTCTGTTTTAATAATGATACTGTGGCTGAGACGCCAGCATGGATAGAAGCAAGCCCTTCGTGTGCCGCTATTATTAGTCCTAACCTATGTTCCATGTTTGAAATTGCCCTATCCCCCACTCCAGGGATTCGAGCAAAAGGAACATTGTTTGCATCAGTTATGTATGAGTATTTTACTGGAAAGCCTTTCGGGAGTGTTTCTATCGAATCCTTTTCTGAAACGCTGACAGCTTGTAATATTTCGCTGTCTATTTTTGTTTTTGACCGGGTGATGGCAGCTACGGAAGCCGTTTGCACAGCTGCCTTCGCGGCCTCATCAGCCAATGAATTCCCTGCAACGTGAACGCCATCACGTTGATGACTCAGTGTATGTATCACGTGAGTCTTTGGTAGTTCTTTTTGTAAAAGAACTACTTGTTCCCAGAGCATTTTATGCTTGATTGTGCCACCTTTCGCATCCTTGAAACCATTCTGAAGCCAGATCTGCAAGTATTCATTGTAAGACTGAACGCAATAATACGAATCGCACACTATGAGTGTGGGGAATTCTCGATCGGTATTTTCAAGCGCCATCTTGAACGCCAGTAGTTGAGCTCGCTGAGCTGTACAATCTCCTAAAGATTGTGTTTTAGTGATTGCTGGTTTAAATTTTCCTTCGTGCCAGCGACCTTTAACGATCGCGCACGCAGCACTGTAAGCTTGCTTACCCCCCACTGCGGGTTGTGCTGATCCGTCTGTATATATTATACAGCCGTACTGGTCTAGAGGCAGAATTTCGGTCGGCGGAGGACATTCAAATTCATATTGGAGAAATTCTTGTGTTTTTAAGTAAGGATCAAATTCGTACGCCACGTCTGTTGCAGCAAGAGAATTAGCCCATTGTATCCATCTCGGATGGAGTGCTTTAGCATTTGGAATGCTTGCCTTTGTTACCGCCTCTAGGGCTGGTATTGGTGTCACGATTATTATTCGTTTACCTTGTGCCAGGGCTCGTTCTTTTGCTATAGCTGTCTGTGTTGCCGTAAGAATTTTTTCCGTTGGGCTAAATTTCATTTCAGCCTTAGTGTACAAGTGTGATTTGAATGCAATTGGTACCTTTTCTCCCTCATTAGAGGTCAGGTATGTGAATCCACATCTACCTGGGATGACTCGAATCACAAGATTGCGTGTGTTATCACGTGTTTCTAATTTTGTTTTAATTAGCATGTCTGTTTGTAGGGATCTCAACATTTCTGTGTGTATTTGAGTCCAATTGGATCTTTTAAAATCTGGTTTTATCAGATCATAAAGGGGTTTGACCCTTTCTGCGTAATTTGCAATGTATGTTCTTCCGAAATTTAGGAAGCCTAGAATCGACTGTAGGTTTTTTAGTGTTCTAGGTGCTTGGATTACGGCACATTTCTCTAGGAAATTGTCGGCCAGGCTTTTGCCTTCACTTGATAATTCATATCCTAAGAACAGGACTTTCAGATGGGCAATTCTGGATTTTTTAAAGTTGAATTCGTAACCCTCTGCTGCGAACCCAAGTATTATGGTGTTCACTCTTTTCAAGTGAGTCTCCAAGTCATCATCTGTTAAGTAAATGTCATCGACATAAGATAATGCTTCATCATCATATAGTTGTAGTAATTCTGTTACTCTCGCTGAGAATGCTCCCGGGCTGTTCTTGTACCCCTGGGCTAACCGACAGAATTGTTTTTGAGTGCCATTTATTGAGAATGCAGTTAAATATCTGCTCTCTGGTGCTATGTTTTGACAAAAGAATCCATTAGAGATGTCTAAGGTTGTTTTGTATTTTTTGCGCACTATGTTATTCATTAGTGCAGCACTGTGTGAGTTTTGCACTGCAAAAGTTTTGCAACATGTGTTAAGATGTCGGTAATCCAAAACTAGACGATATGAATTGTCTGGTTTGGAGACCGGAAACAAAGGGTTGTTCATTTGTGAGGTGCAAGTTTCAATCACCCCCTGGTATTCTAGCTGATCTAGTATTTCATTTACCTGTTTTTTAGCTTCTTGCTTAATTGGGTACTGCCTTTGTGCAGTAGGTTGTGATTTTAACTGGATTTTGTGAGGCGGAGAATCCTCATCCCATCCCACGTGATTTTTATATAAAGCAGGAGCTAGAGCCACTGCCCACTTTCTAGCAAGTGTGTATTTTTTATGAATTGGAATTTGATTTGAGAAGGCAGGCATAATTACTTCTTCGCCATGAGGGCACTCCCTGACAAACTCTGGTGGCCAGTCTTTTTCAGCTAGAAGGATATCATAGCCCTTGGAGAGATTATCCCAAAATAGTCCCCTTATTTTCCTAGTCTTATCCCCCTCTATACGCAATGTTATTTCATATATTTTGTGAGGTTTGCTAACTCTGGTGTCCGCAGTTTCCACTTGAAGATATTCATTCGTGTCCACTGTCTCCAGATGATTCATAAGGACTTTGCGAGCTATGCTCACTTCTGCTGCACTGTCTAGCATTGTCTGAGCCCATTCTCCGTTTTTCAGTTGTGTCCTCAGTATTCTCGGCATTGTTAACTACCTTGATACTGGCTACCTTCTTTTTTGGAAATTGTAATTTCTTTTTTAGCTGAGCAGGTTCCTTGTCTTTGGACTTGGTGTGCTCTTCTCTTTGTTCTGATCGTCCTCTTCTTTCCGATTTCAGCGAGGAAGTCTGAAAAGATTGAGAGGGACGTGTATCAATGTCTTGATATCTATCAGGCTTTTTTATATTATCCCTATTTCTAAGGTTATATCTTTTCCCAGAGGGGTCACTCTGGGGTGACCTGTGTCTTTGGTTCGGAGATTTCTCTCTTCGCCTAGGAGACCTTCCTCTGGACTGAATTTCTTTTCTTTAGGATTGGATTGTTTGTTTCCATCCCAGTTCTTTTTTGGTGAATTATTATTAAAAAATATTTTTTCTGGACTTTCAGTCAGTTGTGGTTTTACTGGTATTCCACCTAAACTATCTCTACCTAGTTCCTCATAGGATTTTTCTATGATTCTGGCAATTTCAGCTGGTTGGTCTGCTATATCTGTCTCTTTTAACCTCTGGCGGATCGCCACGTTTGCTGCTTCACCTTTTATGTTGGCTAATAATATAGCCGAGACCTGCTTGAAGTCTTTCAGTAATTTCATACCAAGAGTTAAAGCGGGTTCAGGACCATATTCATCTTGAATTTGTTTTAGCACATCTGGTATTACCGAAATGGATGGAACACCGTGTGTTTTTGTGTAGATGGAAGCAAAGACTGTACCCCAAGTGTCACAGTCCTCAATGTGTGGTGCGATTCCCATTGGGAGACAGATAGTCAGAATCCTGTGCTTTTCTAGCGGGGTGGTGTCAGGAAACACCGCCTCAATTTGGGTAATTTTCTGTGCCAACCAGAATGGTATTTGTTCCCGTTTAGCCGGTACTTTACCTAGGCAGGATTGGATGTTCTGTGGTGTAATTTTATTTGTGTTCCCCTGGTGAGGGGTCAGCTGTGGAAGTTTAATCGCTGGCTGAATTGTTGAAGTCCGCATCACATACTGAACTAATTGTCTATGAATTTTTATTAATTGTTTTAGCTGTGTTAACAGCTCTGCTACAGACATCCCATTGATGTCTGGATGTGGTGTGTATCCGGCTAGGACCGGCCACGTTGCTCCTGGTCTACCTAAAGGACCGAGCCTGGTGATGTGATTGTTATGTTTTAGGGCGCCATCAAATAAGAGCAAATGCTCTTGGAATTTGAGTGGTACTTCCACCTCCTCGAAAGGAGTGTACTCATTAGGAGGTTCCTCTATTTTGTAATAGTGGAAGTACTTTGTTACAGCATTTGCTGCTGGAAAATGTATCCATGAATAGTATACCTCTGTCTGCCGATATTCGTGTGCCTCAATTACGAATATGACTGTGCCACCTCTGGGTGTCAGTCCATTTTCTATAAGTTTTAGGGTTATAGATCTCCTTTTGATGACCGGGATGAGTATTATATCCCCGTCCGCATCTAGTGCTGCAGCATCAGCCGCTGCGAGTTCAGCTGCTAATCTAACTGCCTCTCTTTCTTCTTCATTGTCTGACATTTTACTGTCCTGAAGGTTATTTCTTTTGTTTGCAGATCAGGTTTCTTATGGAAACAAAGATTAGATGCACAATATTTTGGAACTGTTTATCCTTCAACGTTGACTTATACCAAGAACCATACATAGGAGTTCCCTCCTGCGAGGTCTGGCGGATATAACCTTTCACCCACTCCAGACGTCTTTGGAGTATTTGGGAAAAGGGGTCTGAGTGAGAAAGCACGACTGAGTTACTCTAAATGTCTTACGTTAGTTTTATCGCCCTTTCCAAACGCGTTGGGCGCCATGTAGTGTAGTTCCTATCATCCCAATAGGCTCTGCGCATTGGAATAATACCTACAGCAGTAAAGGCCTAGGCCAGACGTTAACTAGGTCTACTACTGTCGATACTAGACTTAAAGTTTTGGGTTTGCCAGCTTAGCTCAGAGTTCACTAGAAACTTTCTCGAATGTTCAAGGAGGACTTAACTTCCCTGATTAGACAAGAAGGGATTTAGTTTCTGACAACCATAGAACATGACAACTTTGCTCTCCCCTAATCAAGAGTAAATCTCGAGAGTCGTTTGAACAAAAGGCAATTTATTTTACTCAGTCAGTACGTGCATTCTTAGTCTCATCAGAATGTAGAGAAAAGGAAGAGACGGGCGTGTTCAATAAAAAGGTGTTATTTATTGATCAGTCTCTTTTCTCATACAAGAGAAATGGATCGATATTATTGCAATACTTATAGCTAAGTAAAGTGCATACATTAAAAGCAATAGTATAAAATAATACTGTAAAAACATTGATATGGTTTCTAAGCCATATGATGTTTTAAAATGAATAAAATATATTACATACACATATATACATTTGACTAAACGTACTCAACTGGTGTTTCTAAATACGCCTACCCCGTGTACCTGACCTAAGTCTAATACGAGGGCGGGAATAGAAAGTTACAGTTTAAGTTAAGTTTGTTTTTGCCAAGTGAATAACTAAAGAATTCTCTGTGAGGGGTTATTCAGTTCTGTACCTGGAAGTTAGGATGAATGAGGAATGGTATCTCTCTCTCTGGTCTCGATATTCCAGGCTGCCTGCGAGGGCTGCCCAGAAACGCCGGTGCTGGATTCTCGGCAGGAGAAAGCAGCGCGTCTCTCAGCGCGTCAGAAAGGCGGGGCTGCTGCCAGCGGGGTCTGCTCTGCTCTTGGCTTCGGCAAGTATGGCTGCTCCGTCTCGTCACCACGCGTGTGTTTGCATAGGGCAAGATCGGTAATATTTATACCTTTAAGGTGCCGAGATTGACGTAAGGATGGACATAGATACGTCAATAAGGATGTCATACGACTTGCTCGTTAGCACATTCTTTTACTGAAGTTCTCGGTGAAATCAAAACAATGGCCGCAGGGTTTTGCCCAGGTTGTCATAGGTTTGATTTGTTATGAGAACTCCGTATGCCTTATCAGGGGCTGGAGGAATATCGCTTGTCTAATTAGATCGCAAGCGTTATGACCTAATCAGATAACACGTTCCTGTGCCGTAGTGTGACTGCGTCAGATAACGGTATCTGCATCATGGGGGTTTTCTGCCTCATGGGCTGACTGCTAGTTAACTTGTTGATTTGTTTAACTAGAATAGGGTCAGGAATAGGGGGATCGATTCAGAACCTATAGGAATACATGACATCTTAAGGGAATGGGGAGCTTTAAGTATCTCTGAGATCGAGAGATCTCTTTCCAGGGATACAAAATTAAGGTTCTCATGTGAATGCGATGAAATGACATTGAGATAAGCATCAATGAAAGAAGAGTCTATAGAGGACTCAGGAGTATACAGGGGCATATTATCAAGGGATTTATCTCCGCTTTTTTGGCTTTAAAAGCCAAGAAAGCGGAGATAAAATTATCTCCATATCAGCAACAGAGTGCTAACACGCAAATTTGCATGTTAGCACCCTTTTTCTCTGCGCTTCCCCTTGCATCTCTAATGAGATGCAAAGGGGGCGTTCCAGAGAAAAATAATAGGAGAAATGTTGTTAAGCGACATTTCTCCTATTATCAAGGAGTTCGCTAACCCTGTTAGTGATAAAAAAAGCAGCGCTAACCGTGGTTAGCACTGCTTTTTTTACACCTGGTATTTTCCTGACTTACAGCTAGATTAATCAAAAACCCGTTTTGCGAGTCTTTAATAGCGATTCATAAGGAATCGCTATTACAGACTCGCAAAACGGGATTCATGTAGGAATCGCAATATTTATTGCGATTCCTACAGCTTCCTTATTTGCGATTAGCTAATTGCTAATCGCAAATAAGGAATATCTCCCCATTCATTCCTATGGGCCTAAGGCTAAGGCCTAAGGCCCATAGGAATGAATGGGGAGTTATTCCTTATTTGCGAATAGCAATTAGCTAATCGCAAATAAGGATGCGAATTCAAGGGTGCCAGGGGTGTCCAAAGGACACCCTGTAGCACCCCTGAAATGCAAATTTACACAGGTGTTGCGCACACACATGTCCAAAGGACATGTGTGTGTGTAACATGCAATTGGAAAAAATGCACTAAAGTGCTTTTTTCTATTTTTTCGCTATTTACCACGAAGTCAGACTTCGTGGTAAATAGCAACCAAAAATTGAGAATTCGCAATTTAAAAATGGTTAATGAATTGCATTTAAGGAATCTCAAATAGAGATTCCTTAAATGCAATTCCTCGCAAATATGCGATTTCGCTAATAGCGATTTTTGCATTTGGGATGATGAATCCCAAATGCAAAAATTGTGCTCGCAAATTGCGAGCCGAATTGTCTTTCATGAATCTGGCTGTTAGCCATGATATCCCATGGAAGGTGGATATCATGGCTAAGTTTATGAGCCCCTATTATCAAGCTAACGCCAAACTTTGAGAGATTATCGTTGGTTTTCCAGCAATAATCTCTCATTTGGCAGTTAGCGCGAGGATTTTTATCACTTCTGAGATAAACCTTGCTAATAGCAAGTTATCTGTGCGATAATTTCCGGCGATGCTTAGCGTTAAAAAATTCGTTGCTAAGCGTCGTTAGCGATAATATCGCTAATCGTTGGTAATATGCCCCACAGTGTTTTATAAAAATGTATAAATTCCTCTTAAATGTCTTGATCTTTAAATAGACAGGATCCTCCAGTTGACTGAATAGATTCAATGGAAGAGTCTTTAGATAATTAGCGAGGAGCTTCCCAACAGTGTTACACACCCCATAATAACGGGCACTTCTACGTAGTAAGAGAAATGCAGCATTATCCATAGTTAGTTTATTAAAATTATGTTTAACGCAAACAGGTTCTTGTAAACTATAATCATAATTGATGTCCAAGATGTTTAATAGTCGTTAATAAGGATTTCTGTTGATTAGCGAAGAGTTTCTTTTTTTGGTGATGAAGTTGATAACAAACCCATGAGTGGCGACTTTAAAAGTATTCCACAATAATTGGAGAGATGTGTCGGGTCTGCATTGAGTGTAAACAATTTGTCAGCAAAAGTTGTGAATGACATAGAAAAAGTGAGGCTCAATAAAAGAGAGTTATTAAACTGGCATATATTTGGTGTGGTATGTGCCAGGAGGAGATCCAAATCTACAACAATTGGGGTATGATCGGAAATAACAATAGGTTCAAGAGTGGAAGTAATAAGATTTTGTGCCAGAGGTTGACTGAGAAAAATATGATCTAAGCGGGAAAGGGAACCATGTGGAGGAGAGTTAAAAGAGAACTTTCTTTCAATAGGGTTACATAATTGACATGCATCTAGTACATGATTCTGGGACATAATAAAGTGAAACTCCTTATGATGTTTTCTGAGGGATAAAGCTAACTTTGGATTGACGATCTATAAAAGGGCGTTGACACAGAGATGAAGACAGCACAACCAACAAGGGCCAACAAAGAACGGCGAGAGAACAAGCACATCAAGGGTCCTGGGAACAGACAAAAAAAAGAAAAAGATGAACTTGTACACACTGATAAATCCTCAGGAAACAACAACAACCTATATGAGAGGCAAGAAACCATTAGTAATACACTAAACCATTTCAGAAAGACACTTCAGCAATGCAGCGTGCAGAAGAAGGACCCGTAGTATCCATCAAGGTCGTCGAGTGAGAGTCAATACAGTTCTTAAGTTCAGCTGGATCCTCAAAAGTAGTGATGTTATTTTGGAAAGCAACTTTAAATATGCCAGGGTGAAACAAACCATAATGAGACCCTCAGACTTGCAGTGCAGGGCGAAGATCAAGCAAGTCCTTTCTGCATTTAGCTGTGGCTGTGGAGACATTCTGCAAGAGAAAAAGCTTTGTTCTAGACCATAAGATTTATTTTTTTGCTTATTTATTTATTTTATTTATTTATTTTGAAAGTTTTATATAGCGCGAACAAGATCTTTGCAGATATCAGAGCGCTTTACATAGAAAGGGGGAGCATGAGGGAACATAGTCAAACAGGTAAGTCAGTAGTGCTAATAGTACAAATACGTGGGAGCATAGAAAATCACGTAAGTCGTTAATACATTTAAAACAAATAAGAAAAGGGGTCGAACAAGTAGTACAGATTGGTGCAGAGTCTTAAAAGAGTTCAAAATAGAACTTCAAGTGTATTTAGCCATGAGGATAGCTTTTACTTCTTTCTTAAACAGTGTAGTGGAGGAGATAAGCCTCGTTTCAGGGGGGAGTGAGTTCCAGATCCTGGGTGCCATTCCTGAGAAGGAGCGTTTATAAGTTTTTTCCTTCCGGAATCTTCGAGGCTTCAGCAGAAGATTGTTTGTGCCTCTGGTGTTTCTAGAGCCGCCAGAAATTGTCAACTTCTGAGTGAGATAGCTTGGTGCGCTCATGTGGACAGCCTTGTGCGTCATGCAGGCGATTTTCAGATGTATTCTGGCTTCGAAAGGCAGCCAGTTCAGGTATTTCAAGTCAGGGGAGATATGTGAGTGTTTTCTTGACCCCGTGATGAGTCTCGCTGCAGCGTTTAGAGAAGCTCTTAGGGGTGCGGTAGTAGTTAGGGGGAGTCCGCAGAGGGCGATGCTGCCATATTCTATTCGAGGGATGACTAGTGCTTGTACTGCAGTTTGGAAGTCATTGGCAGGGAGGAAGGGTTTAAGTTTCCTCAGGGTATTGATTTGAAAGTTCGCTCCCTTAGTTGCCTTGCTGATATGTTGCTGCATGTTGAGATTGGTGTCAAGTGTAATGCCTAAGGATTTTGCTGAGTCTACGATGGTGGGCTTAATCTGCATTTAAAACTATAAAACACGTCTGTGAATTCCTAAAATAAAATGATCACACTACAAGGTTGATCGGGAGAAGCTGATGAAGACAAACGAGGACCTAGTTTATGAGCATGTTGAATATTGAATCTAGTGGATGGAGGTAAGTCTAGAAGTATTGGTAGAAAGGAGGTAAAGAAGGAGATGGGATCATCCCCTTCAATGCCTTCCGAAAGGCCATATAAACATAGATTATTGTGCCTGTTCCTATTTTCTAGGCCTTCTGCATGTTTTTTTCAACAGTAAAACATCTTTCTCCAGAGCTACAATTTTATGGGAAGCAACTTGTAAGTCACTAACCTGCTGCTAAACCAATGAAATTCTAGTCTCCACATTCAACCATTTGTCATCAAGGGTTAAATGTGACTATTTGTTTCCTGAATAAACGGTTGAAAGGCTTGTATTTCCTCCAACACAATATCTAAAGAGACTGAGGACGATGACTTTGGTGGAGAAGGAGGCTTCTGTTTGACCCTTTTATCTGCAGAGTAGAGCGAATATGATTTTAATGATGATGATGTGGAAGGTGCTGAACGATAAACTAATGTACTATGGCATACATTGGAAGCAAACTTGCTGTGCCAGAAGGGTCGAGATGATTCCAATGGTGGGAGTACGTCCCCCTGTGTGTATACACTACTTCACAACAAGTACTCCACGCTTCTATGACCAGTGTTCCCTAACCACTGAGAGTAACCCTGGTTGGTATAGGTTGGGAAAGGTCTATATTAAAAGTGATGAGCTGATCTCCACTAGAGAGGGGGAAAGGACACACATCCTTTTGTTTTAGTTACCCTCACGCATCCCAGTGGTTTTATGCTTCATCATAGGGTCACCCTGACGCCTAAAAGTCAGGGTGGCCTCGACCATATTTTAGGGAGCTCTTGGATAGATGTGGCCAGGTGGAGTTAAAGATTAAAACCCTGCCGCCAGACCCCAGTATCCCTTTATTCGTAGATCTGACTGGGATATTAAAAATAAAGGTTAATGTGGGTCAGACAGGACATTTATGGTCCTACGAGCCTAGTGCCAACATGTTTCAGTCCTGGTTGGCCATATTGGTCCGGGACTTTCTTCAGGGCAGAGAGTATAATAATCATCCCTGGACAAAGAGCGAGGGGGGGTGAAGTCCTACCCTACTTAGGGCAGATAGCTTCTCCTAAACTACCTACTTATAGATAATTTATCCATGTTCAGTATTCACTCCATCTGTGAAACTGAAAAAGGAAAAAAGAAGAAAGTGGATCATAGTGCACTGTGTTTTTTCAGTACACTTAAACCTTTCCCAAATGTGACGTGCTCCAGTGTGCACCCAAGTTACCTGAATTGCAGGGTGCTCAGATCACATCATATTACATATCTGTTACAATGAATATGCAGTAACATATACTTTTACCATTTACAACTTGGTGGTTGAATCAAGTATTGTGGCGACATGTGTCGCAAACTAACAATGTCCACCTGTGTTAGCATGTGTCCATTCTCCGTGAGAACTCATACCTGTGTTTTTCTCATCAAACTGCTAAAAAACACTATCATTCATGGTGCATTCCCTCACAATCGCATTCACACTCTATCAACCTTACCCCATCACAGGAGAGTAATCGTATCTCAGGGGACTCCGAGACAGGGGTAGCCCTTTATTCAAACTCTGTTAGTTTCCGAAATCAGGCCAACGTGCGTTGAAAACGGAGTAGTGAAAAAGGTGGGAGACAGAGAAAAATGGAGAATGAAGTAGTTAGTTGCCAGAAGATAATTTTCATCAAGCGTTATGCCAATCAACATATCTGTTAATGTAGAGACAAGGCTTGTCGTCTACTTACATCACCAAGGGTCCTGCCCCGCGGTGTAACGTGTTCGGTTTGTGTCCCCGGGCTTGTGCAAGTGTTGGCCTGGAGAGATCATTTTTAAATGCCTAGCATGAACGCGGGAAATGCCGAAAGAGCGAAGCGCTCTTGCGGCTGGGCGGAAGTGACAAAATCGCGTTGGAGAACACATAGTGATCACGCGACTCGACGATGGGAAATGTAGTCCCTTTATGTTTAAGATCGGGATTAAGGTAAAATACCGGGGCCCAATAAATATTTTTGGTAATAGTGCTCTCCCTTTTAAATGTGGCATACGTGTTTGTATATTTTATGCTCATGGTGCACTATTATATCCAAATAGTTGACTTGTTGAATGGATGCTGCTGGGAAAATAAGTATTCAAACTCAAGAAAGCTTTATTAAATCGATTGTGAACATGACTGTCATCAAAAGCGGGGAAATGTCCTGACTTTATCGCGAAATGTGTGGAATTTACAGGACGCTTTCATAAATAGGTTGGTATTTAGAATAGTGCAGATTCAATCTCATATTAACTTTATAAATAATCCGCTTTTGAACATGACTATGCCATGGAAGAAGGGGAGATTTACAAAAAATTATCAAAAATGGTGCCGTATTTCCAGTGGCAGGTCGCTTTCATTAATAGGTTGGGCAAAGGAATAGTGCAGATGTCAAAAAGATATGTACATAAACAAAAGGTTAAAGTACCGATTCCAAAGTATCGAATGCTCATCTGCTATTAAGTTGATTCCAAGGTATGCAATCATTAAGTCCGTTCTCGTGTGTCTTTAACCTATAGACACATCGCTGTTTGTGCTCAAGTAGTTTTTTAGTTATGTTACCCGTGCCCGGTACCTTTTCAATAATTGTCCACTTTATGTCAGTGTCACTGTGTCCCTTTTCTAGGTAGTGAGCAGTGAGTTTGGTGGCTGTGATGGCACGCCTGCTGGTACTACGGTGTTCACTTATCCTTACTTCTCCTTACTTTTATTTTCCTGCTGGTCATACCCACATATTTTAGCTGGCAAGGACATTGGAGTAGGTAAACTATGTTATCGATATTACAATTAGTTTGTGTTCAATGTTCCCATGGGTATCGCAGGCCTAAATCAATTTGTTTGGAATTTTCTGTCAGTGGGCAAACTACACACGACCCACTAGGGTATGGTCCCTCTACTGGAGGTTGGTTCCAGCATGTGAGTTGATTGGTCTGTTTTGGTTTATATGTGTCAGTGTGTATCAACGTATCTCTCAGGCTTTTGTTCCTTCTAAAGGAAAACATTGGTCTCTCAAATGTTAGTTTATTCGATGTGAGAATGGGCCATTTTTTGTTAATAATCTTCTTGATCTGTTTTGAGGAGGTATTGTATGTGGTGACACAGATTAATGTGTCCATCTCACTCTTCTGATGAGTCTCTAACAATGCCGCCCTGGGTGTGTTCCGTGATCTTTTTCTTGCCTCTCAATGATTTCTTTGGGGTAAGCTTGCTGTTCCAGTTTCGTTGTTAGAATTTCTGCTTCCTTTTTGTAATCAAATAGGTCCACACAATTTCTTCGGATTCTCAGAAACTAACCTACTGGTAAGTTCACCTTAAGGGAGTGCGGGTGGGCACTATTGAAACGTAATAAGCCTTTAAATCCAGGCCTAGGTGGGTTGACAAAAGGGTACCGCAGGGGTCATGTCTGAGCTCTACATTGTTTAATATTTATGTAGGCTGGATGTTTCTCTAGCTGAATAGAGGAAAAACAGATTATTTTGTTTGGTAAAGCCCAAGATCTGTGACCCTGGATTGGTGGCCACCAGAGATAGGCAAGGCCCCACTCCCAGTAAAGTAGCAACAAAACTCAGAGGTGAGCCAGACCAGGAAATAAATAGGAGGGAACAGGTTCTATCTACAACAGACACTTGCTTTTCCACATAATGCCTACTAAAGAAAGCCCTGCCATTTCTTTCTATGACAGCCAGTAAGACCTTGGTACAGGCTCTTATGGTAAGTTGCTAGATTACTGAAACGCATTACTGGCTTCTGTCAACGAGTCACTTAGTACAAGTAGTGCAAACACGGCCGTCCGGCTGATCTGTAACCAGCAACCCAAAATACCTTTGACTCCTCTTCTACAATCCTTACACTGGTTGCCAGTTAAAACAAGCATTGGCATAGCCAATAGGTCTCGCCTTTGGGACCTTATAAGTGTTTAGCCATGCAACAGTTTATGTTGTTGCACCAAGGATATTGTGCTACATAACTAAATACTTATAAGGTCCCAAAAGCGAGACCTATTGGCTATGCCAATGCTTGTTTTTTTACTGTGGGTTTTCCTAATATTACCATATTTTAGCTAGATGCTACACCAATGGGGGATATTTTATTTTGGTACCCTGGCCTATTTTTTGCCCCAGTCCGACCCTGGTGTTTCTAACCCTAAAAATAGCTAATGGAGCATTTCACATAGGGCAGGCAGCACTATTATCAAAAAACAACCAGTACAATAAAACGAACCCAAGCTGGGATTTTGATTAGACAAAATGCAGGCCTAAATCTAGATCATAATTGTAGGACAGTATCGACGCGCTGCAGGACAGAAAGTATAGACCTGGTCTCACGATTGTTCTGGCACAATAGAAAGCTGCTCGGAAAGGGGGAATTAAATCCCTGAAAAAAGTTGCACAGAGCACGAATCAAGTAAATGTTATAAGGATCAGCAAACAAGTGTGAATTGAGCGGAACCTTAATGAAAACGAAAAATCGAATACAGAAAAGGTAATAAAGAAAAGCCGCGCTCTCTTTCTGTGGCGGGCGGGCACGCGCTCGCTCAGTGCGTAGGAGGGACGCACTGATCCTTATTCTCTTACGCATCTGTATAGGAGGCCGAAAGGGGGCACGCGCCGGCAGTCAGACAGACGGACGGACCGAGCGCCATGGAGCCGCCGCTGCTGCTCACCGCCTGCCTCCTGCTGCTCGACAGGGCCCGCGCCGACCTCTCAGGTGAGTGCGAGGAAAGAGGGGGGGGACATCTCACCCTTGGGGGGGTGGAGGCGGGGGGGGGGTGTCTGTATGTGTGCATGTGTGTGTGTATGTGCGCTCGTGTGCCCGTGTGTGTGTCTCTGTGTGTGTGCTTGTGCGAAAAGCAGGGGCTGTGGCTGTGTGTGTGTATGTATGAGGCTTCCAAGGAGAGAAAGAAGAGACAGGAGAGGGTGAGCGCGCGACCTGATCCCATTGCGGCCGGCTGCGTGCGCGTAACAGCCTCTTGTCCGCTCTGCCTACTCCTTGAAAGTCAAAAGCCTGAAATGATTACAAAAGACTCGCTCTGCGACAGCAGGCCTTTGGCCTGCAATCGCAGGGCGAGTCCTAAAAAGAATAGTTTTCAAAATGTGTTGTTTAACTCTGCAGGGAAAAGGGTCCCAATACCTCTGTCAGAAGCTCAGGCGCTATCATCTCACTAGGACTTTGTGTTCCAGTGATAAGGAGCATCTTGTGATACCGCGCAAGTAACTTCAGGAAAGCACTAAAAACAGAACTGTTATAGTTCCTACACTCAGTTTTGAGTTGACCGAGCGCCGAGATACCCCTGTGGGGGTGTGATTCGTACGCAATATCAAATTGATATTATAAAGGTTTCCTTAATTCTCCCCATATATAGCTTAGTCAAAGATAAAAACATAAATTTGAAGCCAAATATAGTAATTCAGGCATAAACACATGCTGAATGATCTCTCCAACGCATGATAATGAAGCCTAGACGTTTCAGGAACACTGAGAGGAGATGTTTTATAAGTTGCGTAGTGCAGCCATGCAAATATCAAAATAAGCATATGAGGCCGAAGAGACCAGCATTTAAGCACCAGTTATGAAGAGAAATACAAAGCAGCAGATCAGGAGCATGAGAAATGTTTAAGGCAGAAAGAACGTCAGAAGTATGTGCAGCACTGAGGAGAAAACATTCATTGCGGTAACAATTCAAATGGTGGTCGCAAAATACTCGCTGAGAAAGAAACGCTCAAAAATAGCTGAAAATGGCTTAAATAAACAAAGAAAAGGCAATAGTCCACGGAAGGAGGCGTTTCATCTCCTGAAGACTGCCTTTTGTTCAGCGCAGGGTATCCATTTGCACTTTAAAATGCATTGGTAAATCCGAAGCGGTAAGGATCCCTGAGACTACGCGGCCATTTTAGGCAGCGTCCTAGCTACTCCTGATGAACTAGTGACGTTTTAACTAAGCAAATTTCCAGAATCTGTAAATCCCCGCAATGCACTTTACATCAAACACCAGCACTGTATGTAGCCCCCAAAAACACCTTTTATTTTGTAAAGGAGACACATTTCTTTCACAGGCTTCTACCCCATCTTGTGGGGGAGAATCAAAATGGTTTTCAACAGGGAGAATAATTGAAAAGGAGCATGAAATATATCATAGATATTACTCAATTGAGCATTATGCAAAAATTACATATGCTGCAAAAAAAAGGATACACGTGGACATTGCAACATATGGAACTTTTACATAATGCTCTAATTGAGTAATATCTATGATATATTTCACGCTTCTTTTCAATTGTTCTGTTTGTTTAAAGATTGATCATGGCTCCGAAGCAGTTTGGTCATGAAAAGTTTTGCGTAGGGCATATATAATAGAGAAATATTACACTGGTGCGACATTGAATTGCCCACACTGCTATTTCCTATTCACAGTTTCACAGAGCTTTTAAATAGAGACTTCCTATTAGCTCTTTGTTGAAACCATTAGCCATGAGAATAAAAAAGAACATGCAGATATAAAAAGGTGTTTGCCTTCTGTATGGACACTCCCCTATATTGAAAAAAACACTTCTTTGCAGGCCAAAGGCTACAGGACATAATGGTCTTACGCAAGTTAGTTTGAATGTCTAAGTCATTCATTTAAATGGCAAACACATCAAGTAATCTTTGAAGTCCCACAGCAGTTCACTACATTAAAACAGCATCATCTGCGTAAAGTAAGACTGGGACAAAATGTTTACTGTTTTTCGGTAGATCAGTGCACTTTTCGAGAAGATGTGTTCTAGATCATTAATGTTAAGAATGAACAGGAAAGGGGCCAACACAGATCCGTGTCTTACCCATCTGCCAATAGTAAATCTTGTTAGTGCATTCACTGTTTAGCCTGTATGTGACTCAAACCGTGGAATTGTAATATAAAATCATTTAGAATTTGAAATCGCCTTGTCCACCCCTTGTCTCCTAATTATACACATAGTTTGGAATGCATAACACCGTCAATCACAGTAGTTGGATCCATAAATGACAAATTCAATGTTCCCTGCCTGGCCTTAGTGTATTTTCCAATTGAGAGTTTATAGGTTGAGTGCTTGATCAACAGTGCTTTTCATTTTACTGAAACCATTATTATTCTCAGGTAAAATATGTTATTATCTTCAGCCTAACACTCCAACCTTGCAAGGATAATGTGCCCCACAAACTTAACCAAGGAGTTTAGTAGAGAAATTGGGCAATAGCATTTCCTTTCTGCAGCCCTTTTTAAAAATAGGAACCATGATAGACTCTGACTCGCTGGGTTCTCTCCGACAGAACCCAGCGAGTCCGCCTCCCTCCCTTTCGCTCCGCGGCCACCAAGATCATCTGCGGCATACCCCAAGGCTCATCGCTCAGCCCAACCCTCTTCAATATCTACATGAGCCCCCTCGCCACCATCGCACGCAAACACAACCTCAACATCATCTCATATGCCGACGACACCCAGCTGATACTCTCGCTCACCAAAGACCCAGCCATCGCCAAACTCAACCTCCAGGAAGGAATGAAAAACGTCGCGGAATGGCTGAAACTCAGCTGTCTGAAACTGAACTCAGACAAGACGGAGGTCCTCATCCTCGGACCATCCCCATCCGCCTGGGACGACTCCTGGTGGCCTGCAGAACTAGGCACCGCACCGACACCCACTGACCATGTACACAACCTGGGATTCATCCTGGACTCCTCTCTCACGATGACCAAGCAAGTCAACGCCATCTCATCTTCATGCTTCAACACCCTGCGCATGCTCCATAAGATCTTCCGGTGGATCCCTACCGAAACTAGAAAGATGGTCACCCAGGCCCTCGTCACCAGCCGACTTGACTACGGGAACGCCCTATATGCAGGAACCACAATCAAACTCCAGAAAAGACTCCAACGCATACAGAACGCATCCGCACGACTCATCCTCGACATCTCCCGCCACAGTCACATATCAGCCCACCTGAGAGACCTGCACTGGCTCCCCGTCAGCAAAAGGATCACGTTCAGGCTTCTCACTCACGCACACAAAGCGCTTCACGACATAGGCCCCGAATACCTCAACAACCGCCTCACGTTCTACACTCCAACTCGCAAACTGCGCTCCGCCAGCCTCGCCCTCGCCACCGTCCCACGAATCCGCAGAACCACTGCCAGAGGAAGATCATTCTCCTACCTGGCGGCCAAGACGTGGAACTCCCTCCCCGCCCACCTACGTCTGACCCAGGACCACCTCACATTCAGGAAACACCTCAAGACCTGGCTCTTCGAGCAGTAGCGGCACCTCCCCTCCCCCCCCCCAGTGCCTTGAGACCCTCACGGGTGAGTAGCGTGCTTTACAAGTGGACTGATTGATTGATTGATTGATTGATTGATTGATGGGGGCCACTTTTAAATACAGAATTAAGTACTGACAATAAAATGGGCAGAGAGATTAAAAAAGACCCCTTCATAATCGCAAATAGAGCCATCTCCGTATTTTTTGTCATAAGTATAGATTAGTGGTTCACTCACGTGTCCATAAATGAAATTATGTTCTGAGCTTTCGAATGCCCAATATAGTTTACTGTCAACATGGTTTCTGCAGAAAGGCTAGGCACGAGTGCCCAACTCCAATCACAGTTGTGCCCATGACAATAAATTATCCTAATGATGGGAAACTTTAAACACTATCAGGTCGAAAGCCAGTATGGCAAGGGCAACACTGTAATGCGGGCTTGAATCTAAAAGCATTTGACCCTCTCAGGACCCCTCTGAATATTTTCCTTGTACACCAGCTTTGTCAGAATTATATGGAGGTGCCTAGCTCCAAACTTACGGTCTGACCCAGGTTCTGCTTGATTATTTTAATTTTATATGTTGCCTTTTCGCACTTTTCTTTTAGTTTGTTTTTTAATTTATGAATCACAGGAGAGTTGCTGCATTAGCGGAGTGTCTAATTTTTTTTTACTTTTTACTAACTATTTATAATATATACATCTGCAGTTTAACTCATTTTACCATGGTTTATTATTAATGAGAAAATTATTTAAACACACAACCATTATTGCAGCTCCACTCAGCGAGCGTATGCGTGGTTCACATTAATCTCGGAGTCTTAAAATCTTCCATCTTTTACTAGGCCTCACTGGCTATATTAAGAACTATTATAGAAACAAACACAATTTAACGTTAATGAGTGAATTATAGCCCTTCTGTTTGGATGTATGACGTTACAATGCATACTTTTACCACGCATACCTTTACAACGAGGTTTTTACCACGCATACCATTACAACGCATAGCGCTTAGAGGTGCTGGATAGTGGTAAGTATAATTTTCTATTCCAACTCCAGTCCCCGTGGACACTAGGGAAGGTGTTGGATAGAAAATTAAACTTATTCCCTATCCTAGAGCGCCCCCAGCGCAGTGCGTTGTATTGGTATGCGTGGTAATACCTGCGTTGTAATGGTAGTGCGTTGTAAAAATTTCGTTGTAAACGTTACATACCCTTCTGTTTACCTCCCCCCTTTACTAAGGTATCCCTGTTAGTGATTACCTAGCAAATAAAGCCACATATATGCGTCATTTTCTCACCTGTCTTCCTGTTTCTGCCACAAATAGACAAACAGTAAACACATTTATGCCACTTTTGGTTATTCTATAGTTCTGGCATTAATTACAGATATCACATTGTCACTCAGTTAGTCGATTATGTTTGCAACACAAGCAATTTTAGTATCCCACGTGTATTTGTGTGTGCATCTTATTCTATGTTGATTAGTTTTATCCAAACCACACAATTAGTTCATGTTACCGTTATGAGAAAGTGACTTCACGAGGGGTACACAAAATTTTGTTTCTCACCTCGCGCCATCACCAACCACGCCCCATGCAGGCCCTGAAATTAGGTCACAGACTGCGTTCGCTCAACAGCTTTATTGCTTGCTTGAATCTATAAAACATTTAACTTCTCAGGATCGCTCTCATTATTTTCTGTGTACATCGACTTTGGTCGGAATTTTACGTCGGTGCTTGGCTCCAAACCTACGGTCATTGGAAGCCATTAGTGACATTCTAGAACACAGTGTACACTATGTTAATTTTACAATTTTGGGAGATTTTAATTTTCATGTAGAGGACGAGAGCAGTAAAGAATCAAGGTTGCTCATAGATAATATGGCTAAATTTGATCTTAATCTATCAGTCAAGGCTTCTACTCACATTGCCGGACATACCTTTGACGCAGTGTTTTTCAATTTTCCTGGTTTGTCTATTGAGAGTGTCTTCCTGGTCACCCGGTGGGGCCACATGTTGATTACGTTTATTATTCAGGTTCCTTCTTCTAAGTGGAATGGAACAAGCAGGCGTGCAGATAAAACTGTAAAAGCCTGGAATAAAGTGGACAGAAAGGAGCTAGCGGCGATCTTGGAATTGTCACTCCCAACAGTCACTTGCGAGGGAAATGTAACAGTGGCAATTTTTCTTCCTGGATTGAGGAGGGAGCTAATAAACGGGCTCCACCCAAATTGGTTAGGAGTTACAGAACTCGCCCTACAGTGGGACGGTACTCGACCAGGCTTAAAGAGTTAAAAAGAATCCGCAGGAGACAGGAAAAAATCTGAAGGAACAATTACTCACAGGCCGAGAAGGCAAAATATAACAGGCTTCTATCTAAATATAAATCAGAGATAAAAGTTGAAAAAACAAAATTTTTCTTTGAGAAAAATAAATCAGCAATCGACTCCTCTAAGGAACAACTTAGAACAGTTCAGATGCTCTCATGCCCTCCTAATTGCAACACATTAGCCCCTTACGCAAAATCTCTGTGACAACCTAGCAGAATGTTTTTAAAATAATGTAGAGGCATTATACAAGGCTTTTAAGGCAGGACAAGGGGAACATGCCTTCGTTCTGGAAGTCATAGTTTCAGTAACAATTACCCAACGCTAAGTAAATTTCCATCCCTTACAATTGTTGAGGTGGTCCAGTTGATTAAATTGACAAGTGTGGGTACCCTATCCACCCTTGTCTCATGAATATTTTTCAGGATTTGGCAAGTTTGACTGCTCCACTTACAGCCTTACTAAATAATGTCATGGGCAAGGGCATCTTTCCATCTGAAAAGAGTGTTGATTCTTCTTCTACGAAAAAAAGTACATTAGATTCTTATGAAGAGAAGAATTATCGCCCCATCTCAAGACTTCCAGTACCAGCAAAAATCCTATAGAGACACCTTAATGTGGTCCTCTATGACTTTTTGGAGCAAAATAATACCCTAGATGGATCTCAATTTGGCTTTAGGAAATCACATAGAACAGATTCACACTTGTGGTGGCAACAGGAGAGATTTGTGGGATCATGGACAACAGTGGAAAGGCTGCGATGGTCGTTTTGGAATTATCCACTGCCTTTGTCATGGTAAGACACAGGGTCTTGAAACTCTGTCTAACGAAGATCAAGACTAAAGTAGCGGCCCTCAATCTCTTGGTATCTTTCCTCAGCAATAGAACTTAGTCAGTCTCCTATGGAGACTTTACCTCGAGTTCTTCTTCTCTGCCATGCGGGTTCCTGCAGAGGTCCTCATTGACCTTCACATCATTCAACATTTACGTGGCTCCACTGGCCGAATTGGTCAGATCTTTTGGCTTTAACACATTATCTTATGCGGATGACACGCATATAGCTGTTTCCATTCACACTTGTGTAAACAAAGTAGCCATTAGTTTTAAGAACTGAACAACAGCAATTGTTAATTGGTTGGGAAGCCAATGCTTAAAACTAAACTCCAATAAGACGGAGGCTCCTCTTTTCGGGTCAGATTTGTCTTTTTGGAGTTCCTCCTGGTGACTCTACGAATGGCCCTTCAACCACTCCAGTCACCAAAGTAAAAAAATCTAGGAGTGATCTTTGATTCCAAAATAACGTTTAAAGACCAGACAAATCAGTTGATTTCCTCCTGCTTCTATCTTTTAAAAATACTTTTAAAAGTTGTTGCCATTCATCTCTATGGATCTTCAAACACCTGTGGTTGTCTCTTTAGTGGTCTCTCGGAATGATTACTTTAACGCCATCTATCTGGGTAAGCAATAAGGTCTGCTCAAAAAGCTCCAGAGTCTGTCTCTATGAAACTGTTGCCACCCTGGGCAAGCATATCCAGGTCACATACGCAGCAGACCTGGTGTTTTTTGTCTGTCTTCCAAGCAGGTGCTCCGTTTTCTGAAACATGATCAATCATGTGAGGTACACTGGTTGCAAATCAATTATTGACTCCTTTGGTCCTTCTGGGCCAGTGCTGAAGTTTAAGTAGGCTTTAAGATTACAGAAACCTGGATTAGGTGACAGTAATATTAGTAAGGCCCTGAAACTCTACAATGCATTGCAAGGCTTATAATGTCATAGCAGAATGAAGATGTATCATTTCCTTAGTACGATGGCCGTAACTAGGAAAAAGTCTGCTTGTGCTGCAGAGTAAGAAAAGAAGTCAGTCTTGATGAGATCCAGTGAGTGCAGGGACTAAGGCTGCAAAATAGGAGTGGAAATATTATTACAAATAATGGTGTTTTTGTTTGCTTACTTTGTAAGTGGATTCCAGGATTAAATGCGGCAGAATATATAGAGCAGCATTTCAGGTTAGGTGGGTTCCAGATTTTTTTAATTTTTTTAAAAGTTTGGCTATAACTGCTGTTACCTTATTGGCTGAAAAGGTAGCAAGCAGATTAGATGATTTCCATTGTTTTGGTGACTAGGATTCAGTTGTATAGACCGGATGATTCTTTGGTTTGTTGATTATTTGATTGTCAATATGGAGAAAACAAGAGCTGAGAAAAGCTCAGATGGGGTGGGAGTCACAGGAGAAGTAGTCGATATAACTAGACATTGCCGTCTGGTGAGGCTAACTTTATAACAGCATCTGATGTGCAGCAGTTGGTGCAAAAGGATTGGTAGCAGAAATGTATATAAACAGCATCATCACAGTACAGATGAGATTCTGAATAGAGATTATACATCTTCCATTCAAGAAGAAGCTGTGCTTTCCAGTCATGGCAAGTACTTTTAAACAAAGACACTAGCACCTCTTAAGTAGTTCATTTAAGAGAGGATTTTGGTTTTCCAGCGACCAGGGACAAGGTTGGTGACTTGCTGTTCCCACAGTGTAATAGACCTTCAAGGTATGCGCTTCCACTGGATGACAAAAAAAGATTATTTATCCTGTATGAATGGTGTGAATTGGATTGTCTTATTGTTCCACGCTTCATGCAACCGATGTATTTTTTTGGAGAAGCAGATAAGGTTCTGCTACATGCTATCAAAAGAGGCTGTTTACTAGCCACACTCACTAGACACATTTCAGTCAATAGGAAAGATGGTACCTCAGTTGCTCAAGAGGATAAACCAATAGAGGGCGCGATAAACAAGGCATACACAGGAAACAATCTAGCTTTAACAGCTGGAAAACATGAAGCTTTTACAATAAAATGTTTGTGGCCAGACCAATGAAGGAAGGTGAACATTGCTCGGGTTTGTTGGTAAAAATGGAACTGCAAGCACATTTTCTCTCCATAACTGGATCTGATAGGATCTAAGATTTGGCAGCTGTATCAGGAGCATCCGTTCTGGCAAAAATACAATTGTGGATGAGGTACTTGAAGGTTCTAGAGCTCTCAAAGACCGGAAGCACCCTCTGCCCTGCAAACAGAAACTTCATATTATGTAGACTGGGGTTAGGGCAATAATGCTCCTCACTCCTCCAAGTTTTTAAGGAGCAAGCTCTTCCACTCTAAGACGGACAAGAAGAAATCATCTTCTGGACAGACATCCACCAATCAGAATAAAAAAATGAACTAAATCATCTTCTGGACAGTAACTGGGATTGAGGAAGATACAGAGCCAGGTGGAAGTTGTATCCAAGGTTTGCTTCAACATGGGAGTCAGATATTGTTCGCGATAGGGATTTTATATACTTTGTCTCCACAACTCCAGAGCCGGACTGAAGCCTTACACCTGGTCCAAGAAATACTGCTTGTAGCATTTGGTTGCCGCATTGTCCTTTCTGATTAATCTAGCTTTGCTCATCAGGCAGGAAGAGAACCCCAACAACATTAGATGGATAGTTTGATGCTCTTTCCAGCTCAAGAAGCACCTCTTCTATTGCTCTGACCGAAGACCTTGCAAGCTCTTGTTCTCTGCAATTGCTCCATAACAACGCCCACTGACATTTGTTATTTCTATAATTTAAGGAACATTGAAGAGAGAAGTCACCCACTGAAGGTGTTGATCCTCTATATTATGCTATACAAAGCCTAATATACTGTTCCTCCCCTCAAAAACCAACAGCCAATCATTGCCTTCCTTTTTAAAAATGGCCTGTCTCCTAACACTTCCTAACATCCATTCTTTTCCAAGATGCTTGAACGGCTTGTGTACAAATAACCTAAACCCTGTCTCTAAATTGACAACCTACTCAACCATCTCCTGTCTAGATTGTGGGTATTCCACTTCACAGAGACTGGTCTCACACACTTGTCAACATGTTTGATCTACCTTCTATCCCTGGCCGTCATGGGCATAGCACTAATGTGTTCCCCATCTAATTTCTTTGACTGCTAATTTTCAGTCTTTCTGTGCTCTTCACATTCCCTGGCTACTTCCACAGTAGTGGTAAGACTCTGGGCTGGGTCCTCTCCCCATTTCTCACTAATTCCCATCTCCAGATTTGAATTCCTGACTACTTGATAGCCGACCTCCAATCACATATTCCAAGGCCCTCCTAAAAAGAGAAAATACATTTCCCTCCTTCTGTAGCTCCACTTTATCAATCCAGTTCTGTTGCCCCATGACGCTTTAATTCTTACTCCTGCTGAAAAGAATCGTAGTCTGTTGTTCAACTCTGGTTTGGCCATAGATTACTTTTTCACCACCATCTCCGGAAAGTTATAGATGCTGAACATTGGTCAAATTTTCCCAATCTCTTAACTCCAGATAGGCAATTCCACATCCCCTGAAATTATGTATGGGATTGCAGTGGGGGCATCCTCATCTGCCCGCCGCAATAATCATATTCCATTTTAAACAACGTAATCAAATTTGCAGCACAAGATATCGTCACCTCCCCAGGCACACACCCATCTTGTACTGCCATTAGTTGTGCTGTCATAATAATACCTAAGCATGCTTTATAACGGCTACCCAAGGCACCATTGTTCTATACCTTGCCCGGAATCTTGCTCCCCCTTGCAATTCTGCCATCCACCAACAACCTCTTTCTCTCAGTACCCAGATCAACCTGTTGTTCATTCCATTTCAGATCACTCACTCTGCTTTGCCCCATGTTTGCATCTGTCACTCTCCTGAACTCCCTACCTTCCAACATTCAAACATGAGTAGAGGCACTCCTGATGCACCAGAGAATCAGAACAACTGTCACTCAAATATCAAAAGTGCATCTGCATCTGCTACCATGTTTTGACTGACCTCTCACCCTTGTACATTTGTGTATTACGCAAAATGTTAAGTGATGCACTGTCATTGTTCTTCAGCTCTGTACCCACCCACTGTCTTTTAACACCACTCCTAAATGTACCCACCCAAATCATAGACATCCTCATGTAACGAATTGTACTGTACTGTACTGTAGGTCTTTGATGTAAAATATTCTGCTTACTAAATGCAAGTAAACACAAATACAAATGTCACCACTTACCCAGTTGAAGTTATTCGATTATTGATTTTCTTTCTTTTTCACATTTTTACGAAAGCTTGAAAGAGTGTGTCTTGTGTAGTTTCTCAGCATAAGTGATTTTTTTTCCAGGAAGTAATGGAACAATTCACATTCCTTCTGCACTTTGCATTTAATATTCCGTTTGACTTGTGATCTCCAGCTGCTGTCCTTGTTATGTACCCTCATTTAATAGTTGCCCATTGTGTTTTTAAGTCTGGCGTTAGCCTAGACCTTATGATTTCAACCAAAGTTATCATGTACCTACTTTTTGCCAGCCGTCTTCATCCATTGGTCTGTTACAGTGCCGTTCATATCTTTCTTCTGCTCAGTACAGCATACTGCACGGGGCAGTGGGTCGGTCCACCTCAGACAGTGGCTAACTTAACTGACGCGGTATTCTGCCCTTTTCACAAGGAGTATATCCACATGCAACGTAGTCCCTTCTTCGACAACGTGTGCATTTTGAGACCCAAAAACATGTTAGCTTCTATCCCATGTTTTCATTTTTAGTTTGAGGACAAGGCCTCTTCCCCAGCAGTAAATGGTGTATAAAAAGTATAACAAAACGCGCACGTACTAAATCAAAAGGCTGGCAATCAATGCTTGACCTACAACTCTACCTAACCATATAAAAGCAAGTCCCACACTTCTCCAGTTCAGAAAAAAACTGAAAACATGGTTATTCAATCAGTGATCCACATCTCCGTACTTCCTGATCAAGGTGAGACATTAATGCACTTTTTAGCGCCGAGACGCCCAAGGGTAATTGTACGCGCTCTACAAATGGCATTAATAAATAAATAAATAAATAAATTTACCAATGCTCATTCCCTTTGGGTCTATTAAAATCACCATGGACGCTACTGTTTGTAGATTACATTTTTTAAGAACAGAAGCATTTAAATTATGTTTTGCAGGCTGATTTGTGAAATGTTTCTTCCTTCTTCTTTATCTCTTTTCTCAATGTCTATTCTATGCAGCTTTTTGCAAAGATGAAGAGCATGAGTGTGCCAATCATGATTGTATACCGAAGACACTGTGGTGCAATGGGCAAGTCGACTGTGCAGACAGCTCAGATGAGTGGAAATGTGGTAGGTATTTCAAATACTGCTCTTTGATTTGCTCAATTTGTTAACTGCTCATAAAAGATTATAACAAAGTTGCATTAAAGTGAGTATTCTATTCATCACAAATTAGTTATACTGACAATAAAGTAAAAAAGAAAACTTTTCTAACCTAGTCTCCTCAGGAGGTCTTAATATTTATGTTTTCTATAGGAAAGTAATAGCATTGCTCCACAGTATTACATCCAAGCACCAGGAATGGATGAATAGCATTATTCCTGTAGTGCAGAATTAACTTGGACAATGTGGAAATTTTTTATTGACTCATCTGGCTCTATAATTATCTGCCTTCAGGATTTGATATGTGTTCTAGATTCTCTGGAATGCAGCCCGTGATAGGCCTTCTAGACACCCGGGAACTAAATACTTTGTCAACATGCCAAAGCGAGACAGAATGCCATTTGTTCTGCAACCACTCAACAAACCATTGAGCACTACTTGAGTGAGATGTGTTTCAAGGAACGATCAATAGTGTGAAGTATCACGGAGATGATTAGTGGAACCCAAACCCTCTTCATGATAGAAAGGGACACTCAAGAACACTGGGAAACAATAGATACATTTTAAAGATGCATTTTAAAATATAGTTCTAACCTAGGACCCACGATATAATTATAATAAAAAGAAACAGAAAAGTATCTGCAACATTTATGAATAATCTGAACAGAAGAAAATATTCTATCATATTGGCTGTTAAGATTTATATCAATCCTTCCCTCGTACCTTTGAGTTCCTAAGCTAATTCGAGTTTCAAAGATGGCTCACCCTCATACCTGTTTTGAATAATGAAGTTGTTGTCCAGTATTGGACCTGACATGCTTGGTGTGGTTTTCTCCATCCTTTTGCCTTCAATCTTCCTGTTTTTGGTGGCCTTAGGATTCTGAGCAATTTACTATTGCTAAGGAGTGCTAAAGTGCATGTGCTTTCTCCTTTAAATATGGTAACTTTAGCTCCCACCAAATTGGCATATTTAATGTACTTGCAAGTCCTTAGGAAAGTGGTATTACCTGTACCCAGGGCCTGTAAATTAAATGCTACTGGTGGGCCTGCAACACTAATTGTGCCATTCACTTGGGTAGCCTTTAAACATGTCTCAGGTCTAGGCATTGCAGTCTATGTGTGCAGTTTAAAACTGCTGTTTCATGCCAAGCAAAATTACCCTTTTTGCCAAGCCTAAACCTTACTTTTTAATTTATATGTCACCACTAAGGTAGGCCCTAAACAGCGCATAGGGCTGGGTGCAATGTATTTAAAAAGTTGGGCATGTACTTTTAACTTTTATGTGCCCTGGTAGTAAACAAAACTCCTAAATTAGTTTTTCACTACTGCAAGGCCTGCCTTTCCCATAGGATATCATTGGGTTACCTTATTGCATTTAATAAATGGTAACTTTCAATTGGGAGCAGGTAGGAAAGACAAATTTGGTCACTAAAGAATTGTAAATTAAAACCCTCTTTAATGGTAAAGTTACATTTTAAATCATAATTCAGAAAATGCCACTTTTTGAAAATTGGCATTTCCTTTTCCCAGCCATTTGGTGCCTGTAGCCTGTATCCTGCAGCACATGATTAGGTGTAGCTGGCAGTTGGTCTTTATGTAATACTTCCAGACAGTGAGACTCATGAAATGCAAAGTAGGCATTCCCTGCAAAAACTAAGGGAAAATGATCGCTAACTGTCCTTCTACGTATTTACAATATGGCCCAGAACACCCATAGCGATATAAAAAAAAAGCTTACCGCTGTTATCGCCGGTATTTTAAGTCTGCTATTTTTTATGACTACCCTGTCTTTTACATGGGAGGTGGATTCAGTGGCTGAATCCACATCTCCCTATCATCAAGATTTCTTCTATCGCTGTGGGAATATCGCTGGATTAACAGCGATATTCCCCCATAACTCCGCTGTTGATGTATAATTTATCGCCCTGGAGAAACGCGTTGTTGATAACGCGTTATCCGGGCGATAAATTATAGTGATAGGCGGCGAAAAATATAAAAGCACTAAGCGCGCTTTGCGATATTTATCACCGTCTATTGCTGATATGCCCCGAAATTCCAAACATCTCTGGTGTGGAACCCTTTAGAAACCTCCCCTACTTCAAAGCTGGCAGGAGGGATATATGGTAGACACTTCTGCCCAACTATTCAGTACATGTCTGGACCTGTGGAGGACTCAGAAGGACTGCTGCCCTGCTCTGCTGCAAGAAGGACTGATACTCTGCTGCCTTGATGCTCTGCTGTCTGAGTGAGAAGGACTGAACCTGCATCTTGAGCCCAAGACCAACAAACTGACTCCAATGGCTAGCTGGCTGCCTCCTGATCAGAGCCTCAGGGACAGAAAAGGCTCCAGCCACCTTGAACCTTGCACCTGTACTCTGTCTTCTGTGAGTCCTGCAACCCCCCCCCCTGTCTAAGTGGTGCCACCCAGTCCTGGACCTTTGGAAGTGGGCCTGAGGTGCTCTACCAGCCCAGCTGTGGTCTTTTGGGCAAAAACGATCCAGCGTGAATCATGTCCTCACAGCTCTGCATCGGAACCACTGTTGAATGATGCATTCCCTACACAGGACCCTGCAGCTCTTTGGAACTGCCACTGCACGACTCAACGCGGGAACTTAAATCATAGACCCACAGCTCCCCGAAATCACCACTGCCCATTGCATCCTTTACGCAGGACCTCATACCGGAGGACACAGCTCATCGAAACCACTGCTGCGTGATGCATACTAAACGCGGGATACCGCAATTCTCCTCAACCAGGATTTATGTAGTGGACCTGACTTGGTCCTTGTATCTGCCCTGCGCTCCATCGTGGTCAGTCTGAACTTGTGACTTTGTCCTGGTGCAACCAGATAACCACAGTTGGTGCTTTGTCCTTTTAGACACTATTTTTATCTAAGCCTTTAAAAGTGCATATCTCCTGTTCTACTAATTAGATTTTTGTCATGTCAAATAATGTATTAAAAGGGACTCTACTTGTCCAGATTGGTGTGTTTTTTTTCTGGTGGTGAGATTTCAATGTATTACTGTTTGAAGTGCTTCATAAATACTTTGCACGTTACCTCTAAGTTAAGCCTGGCTGCTTTTGTGCCAAGCCACATAGGGTTGAGCACAGGTTAATTTGGGGCTTGCTTGTGCTTCACCCTCACTAGAATCGTGGTTGCTGCTTGAGTAGGATTTCACCCCCCTCAACCAGTAACCCGATTACCTACATTCAATATAATAGCATAGCCTGCTCTTCTCATCTGCATTGGGAGGAAAGCTCATAAGCCTCCAGCAACTGAAGGTTGAAAGTGTCTCCCTTTGGACTTCAGTAAAAGTAGGTGAAGTGGTTCTGTATAGTCTATCTTGTCTCTGTCTTCTGGTGTGAAGTCCCTCTCTCCCACTTCACAGTCTGCACATAACGTATATAGTATTATCAGGCTATTGTTGAATCTTTTAGAATAAACAATTACCAGAAAATTGCCTGATGGTCTTATTTTCCTTCTATGAATATGTGCTCTTTGAACAGTAGTGAACAAAAAATGAAACACCAGCTTTCATGAAACCTTGTTCAAAATCCAGCAAAAATTATTCTAGAACAGAGAATATAGCTTAGATTAAATAATTTGTATATATTTGAGCATTATGTTACAAAAAAGAGTGGCATTACCAAACATACATTCTATATTTATCATGTAAATGAGTAACAAATGTGAATTAAAAAGGGGGATGCCTAGAAGAGGAAAACATGATATTTCTAGCAGTTTACGAGACTCTGTTTTCTTTAGTTTCTTTGGGTAGATTGACAGAATCTGAAGCTTGAAAATCAATAGCTGCCGTTTGGTGTAAAAAAGTTCCCACATGGGAATAGAAAACGAATGCAAACATGCGCACCCATTTGAAGAGCTCCAGCTCCAGCCCCATTAGAAATAGTCAAAATAAAATCTGGGTATACATTTTGACTCATAGTTTATATCATATCACCAAATAAAATCATCCTTAACAATGCAAATTGCAACTAGCCCCAAGCACTGCTTAATTTGAACTTCTGTTTTGTCGGAGTTGAGTTTGAGGCAGCTGCCTTTCATCCATTTGGCCACGCGAGTCATGACCTTTCGGAATTTGGTTTTGGCATTGGTAGGATCCTGAGTGAGTGAGTGAGAGGATGAGTTGAGTGTCTTCGACGTAGGAGATTATGTTGAGGCCATGGGATCTGATGACATCTTCCATGGGGGCATGTAGATGTTGAACAGAGAGGGGATGAGGGATGATCCTTGTGGAACGTTGCATGTGATGTCCTTGGGAGCGGAGATAAAGGGAGGCAGACAGATGCTCTGTGTGTATCCTGAGAGGAAAGAATTGATCCATTTGAGGGCGCTTTGCTGTGTTACAATATTGTGGAGTCTGTCGAAGAGGGTGCAGTGGGAGACTGTGTCGAATGCAGCTGCAAGGTCGAGGTGGATGAGGGGATAGTTTTGCTGCAGTCAAGGAGAGATCTGATGTTGTCTATGGCAGCAATCAATGTGGTCTCAGTGCTGTATTTGGCGTGTAATCTCGATTGTGAGCCGTTGAGTAGGTGACTGAGTTCCCGTGCTTGGTGAGCTGCGGGTTGATGCCTTTTTCGAGTACTTTAGCTGGTAGGGGAGCACGGAGATTGTTCAGTACATTTTGATGATGTCGCAAGGGTCGGCCAAGAGCCTATTTAGGAGGGGCCTGAACTCTGCGTGCTTCCATCGATCAGGAAAGGTGGCTGTGGATGTGGCTGTGTTGAGGATGCTGGTGAGCTCTGTGCTGGTTGCGTTGCCTTTGAGGTTGAAGAGATGGTGGGGGTAGGGGTCGGTGGGCACCCCGGAGTGGAAGGACGCCATGATGGTTGAGGTGGTCTGCATGGTGATTGGAGATCAGGTGATTATGGTTCAGCTGGTGTTTGCTGGTTGCTTGAGGCCGAGGCTGGCTGTTTGGGGGTCAAAGTTGTTGATAGTTCCCCACTTGCTGTGGAAGTAGTCTGAGAGGGTGTTGCAGAGTTCTTGGGAGCGGTGGAGGGGTTCTCTGTGGCTGACGGGTTAGGTAATTTCTTGCCAATTTAAATAATTCTTTTGTGTGGTTCACCAGGTGTTGATGCGGTTGGTGGTAGTCGCTGAGGGCTGCTTTGTGGGCGGCTTTGTCGGAGGGTTTTTGGAGATGATCCATCATTTATGAGTCGGTAGCAGTTGCGCTCGGTGGTTCTAAGCTCTGGGGTGTACCAGCTGGCATGTTTTGGAGCTTTGTTAGTTTTTGCTGGTTTCAGCGGGTGACTTTGTTTGTGCATGTGTTGATCCAGGCAACAAAGTTCAGGATGATGTGGTGCTGAGGTCCTGAGTGCATAGAGTCTCTGTAACCTTGCCCCAGCTGCGGTGGGTGGAGTTGTGGTGCTTGGCGGTGACATGCTGAGCTCTGCCAGATATGGTAAAGTGGATGATGGTGTGGTAGTTCTAGGTGGGTACTGTGACATGGGTGAATTTTATTCTTTCGCTGTAGGTAAAAATTGTGTCAAGTGTATGCCTGGCTTTGTGCTTGGGTTTGACTAGTTGGGTGAGGCCGATGTTGTTGAGGGAGAGAGGCGGTGTTGAGGTTATTGGGGGGTCATTGATGTGAAAATTTAGATTGTCGAGCAGGACGTTGTGGTGTAAGTCAATGGGCAGGCCAGGGGGGTGGTGGGGTTGGAGATGGCATTGCAGAAGGCTGTTAGGGGACCTTGTGGTAAACAAGAGTGCCTCTGAACTTGGTCTTGGTGTTGATTTGCAGTCGGAAGTGGAGGTGTTTCACGAAGGGTGAGGGGTTGTCATTGGTGATGGTGCATCGGGTGGTTTCCTTGCAGAGTATGGCGATTCCTCCGCCGTGTTTGTTTGCGTGGTCGTGGGGAAGCATTTGTAGTCATCGGATATGGCAGTGGTGATGTCAAGGTTTGAGGTGGGGTGAGTCATGTTTCGGTGATGAAGGCCACGTCAGGGGAGAGGGTAGTGATGATGTCCCAGATTTTCACAGTGTGTTTGCAGAGGGACCGGGCTTTGAGTAAGATGCACTGAATGTGGTCACGGAGGCAGCAAGGGATCCAGCGTGGGCATAAAAATACTCAAACATATTAAAACATCCATCAAAAGCAATTTGATGACTCCCGGTAACATTTACTAATAAACTTCAAATGCTACGCACCATGCTCAAATGCCTGCTCGGAAAAGCACAAATCCTTCCTCCACTCTCAACATCCAGTGTGATACTCACCTTAAAACAATTCAGTTAACCCAATCCTGGCAAAGTCACTGAAGAAAGTCAACACTAACTTATTCCTAAAACCTTTCAATCAATTACAGGGCTCTACACATCGACCTAGTGTAGATATTAATTAACCATCTTGTTAATGTCATGGGAGACCTTGAAGTGGTTGATCTTTCACAACCAAGAAACTAACGTCTAACGTCATGGCATTTCTTATAGACTTCATTGTGACTTTCACACTGTAGTAACAGAGGATGAATGTCACATTCCAACAACTCTCCAACTTTAGATGTTTCCCAACTCTCAAACTAATGCAGATTCTTAGAAGGCAGTGTGACTAATCAACAAAGAAATCTTGGAGCTTACAGTCTCCTCCAAAATCAGGAATGGCGTTTTATGGCATCGAGATTGTTTTCACTCAAAGTTATTTTATTGAGTCTTATATTTCAGCACAAAGCGAAAATGACACATGTCTGACCATATTCCACCCTCCAACTATTTCCTATGGGGTTAGTCTGTGTACTCTCATAGTTTGCCATTTTGGTGGCAGATGATGAAAATAAAGATGAACTTCCACAAAGGCCTTTTGCATAGGTGTATGCTTCTACGACGACTCTAAGAGCCTGATTTAAAGTTTGGCAGAGAATTTACTATGTCACAGACTAGACCGATAAATATTCGTCTTATTAAAGATTCACAATATCCTTTGGCTTCTTAAGCCTTTTGATGCCACTCTTGTGGTCTAGCTACTTGACTTAGGAGCGGATTTATTTCTTGGCAATATAGATACTCTACCACAATGGCGATTGAGTATTCATACCGCCAAAATAATGGTCTGTCCGACAAATTTATTTCTGGGCAGACATTAAGATTAAGCACAGGGTAGACCAACGAGTAAACCTCTCTGAATGAGTAAAGGCCAAAGGAGGTAGAACTCTAATTCCACCCACTTAATTTGGATGGGTGGAATTAGAGGTCAGTTTTCACTGCCTGTCACCGCTAGGAAAGCCTTGGCAGTAAGTGGCCGTGAAAACTACAAAATGCTTTGGGATTTTATTTTTGGGAAAACAAACTGTCATGTTGACAGAGATAACAGCATTGACACGAACTGCTGTGACAATGGTTCCTGGCAACACTTTAGAAATGACAACCAACTTAGCATAATTTCTTAATTTGGTGGGCGGCATCTCCGTTAGGGGGATGGAGTAACTAACCATCTGACAGAAAATCGTGCCACCCACCACAAAATAAATCAGGCCATTAGTCATGTCAAGAGTAGGGACCAAAGCCAAATTGAAGATTCTCCCACCATCACTGAATCATTTAATCTTTTGTACCCTTCATGAGTTTATTTAATGTAGATTTGGGAAGTGAACTTGGGCACTGTTGGGAACATAAATGTTAATGTATTTGATTGGGGATCAAGCCACCAGAATACAGACCTTTATGTAGCACATTCTGTCCTTCCTGGCTGTGTTCACCCTGATAATTTTGAGGGGATTGAGGCACAGAACTGAATAGGGAATGTTATGTTTTTTATTCCGAACTGGTCTTTGCATTGCAGGTGGATTTCTTGCAGGAATATGGAATCTGGGTGTCTTTAGTAATTCCACACCTTTTGCCTCCTATTAGGAGGATTCAGACCTCTGATTTCAAGTTTAATTAGCTTGCATGGTCTTGTCATTTACTATCAAGCTTAATAGGTCACCGATGGTAGACCTAGTGGTCCTGAAGATAGGCATATCGAAAGTGGTCTACTTTGTTTGAAACAAACATTTAAACAAAGATTAATAATTTAAAATAATCTACGGAAGAAGCATATCATTCTTCAAGCTGTATAGGCTCAATATTGTATCCAGACACACAAAACACTAAAAGGTTTGACTCTGATCTCATGCCTATCAAACCTCATAGCGTCCAGGCCTGCCTTTGAGTATGATCTTTTCAAACCAAATAGTCTTAGGCAGTTTGCACCGCTCTTCATGTTCAGTTCTATCCCTCCACTATCCCTCCTTCCACCAAATCAAACCCATTCCTTTCTTTCTGTTTCTTGACTCACCCTTCCTCTTGCCCAAATGAACAAGTGGAAACCTTGTTGTAGCCTCTGATTGATTAGATACGGATATATTGATTCTTCTCATGAGTCTTTCTCTTTGCTTTTGCGGTGATCCTTGTCCTTCATTCTTGTGCTCTTCGAGGTCCTCTGTAGTCTCTGAGATCCTTAGGCTTCATTGCTGGCAAGTGGGCTCTCTGGTCTCAGACGTTTTAGTCCCTGTTGGAGGTCATTAATTGTTTTCTCAGACCCCGTCCATGTTAACTGTAGAGCACTTGTAAAGACCCATCAGTATTTGATTTGTTTAACATTAAAGATTTCTATAATTGGTTTTAAATCTCTTTACTTCTGAAGGATGCAAAGTCCTGGTAAAGGAGAATCCGAGCGTCTTCAAAGGGCAACTGATCTGTATGACTGTTTTTTCTCAAGATTGCCTCTATAATTCTATAATATGCTGGCTTCGCTGCTATGTCTCTAGGCCTAGCTAAGATGTTGCTGGATTTTCTCTCCACACTATAGACTCTAATGATGGTGATATCAACCTTCTGAAGGTTCTGCAAAATGTTTGTGACGATATTTTATAGGCAAAGGTATATGTTTTCTCCTGCTGCCACCTCTATTAAGTTGAAAATGCAGATATTTTCTCTGGGATTTATTCTCAAGCTCTTCACTTTTATCTTGAAACTGTTTATCTGCTCTTTTAAATATAGAGTGAAGATGTGGAAAAGCTGTTATTTGGCTGGGTTTGATTTGAGCTGACTCTCCTCTGACTCGAGTTTCTGATTTAATGAATGCATATAAGACCCGATATCTGCTATACCTTTTTCAGTTCTCAGCATAGCAAGGCAAAAACAGTGTTTTATGTCTGCCTCATTTTAGGTCTACCACGCAGGCTTTTAGCACATCTTTAGTCTGGGCCATTGTGGTCATCACTGTATACTGATCTCTTAGTGCAAGATATTCTGAGATGGGTTTTGCTTTTAAGACTCTTGCTGGTTTGGGCATGTGTGGATCCCTGCTGATTCACAAATTGCAGGTAAGGGATCTCTTGTAATCAAACCTCCATGACACGTTTGTAAATCTCCCACAAGGCTGTCCCAACTGGGCCTATCACTTTTTCTCCAGCTCTTAATGGCTCCTGGTGCATGCCTCAGCGTATTCGACACCCCTTAGGTGCCCCTCCTCCATCTGCTTCTCAGGATCCATCCAGCATCTATTTGCCAACTTTGTGCTACTGGGTGGAGAGGGTGGACCGTCTATCACAGTGATCACACCAGTGTTATTTCCTCCCACCCCAAAGATCATCATTCAGTATTTTTCTTTGTGGGCTGATCCACTACCCTGCTTCTTCAAGGAGGGTCTAGTAGAGCTCACATGCCTTCCATTTCATGCAATGCTCATCTGGCGCAAGAGGGACTCCCCATTGCCTTGATGTTGCTGCTGTGTCATGGATGGGCGCTCCAATATGTCCTGTTAGGTGTAGCTCTGATGTGGGAAAGCCCATGAACGCAGCGTGCAGGTCATCACTCAGGAGATTAAATGGGCTGTCCTGAATTCATGCATCAGGTGCGAAGGCGGAGGAGAGGCCACCCCATATTTTACGTGCTTTGCTCTCTTCCTTTGGGATCAGTGGCTCCCTGTTTTCTGACGTGATGGATTTGGCCTTACAAATATTGGACAGCAGTTATGTTGGCATGAATTGAATTGATACAGAGCAGGCCTGGTTTGAGGGCCTCGAGTGGTGCTGTGGTGTTGCAGACTAATCACCATCTTCGGCTGACATGTAAGACATCATTTGAAAAAGGGCAGCTGTTGACCCTTTACTACTTGCTCTTAACTGCAGCGTAGTGTACCATGAACTGCCTTTAGAAAGTGACTGAGGTTTACAGAACAGCCTTAAAGTAGGTTTGCTGCTTTCAAAGCACAATCAGCAGACCAGGATTTTGGCTAGGTTCACTGGAGGTGAATGTTTTGTCAATCAGCATTCCGTCCATCATTTGTTTGCACAGCATTTTTTGCCGTAGGTGGGATGACTATACCAAGACATGGATCCCTTGCACGCTGTGCCATTGAATTCAAGCTAGCCTGGCTGATGAGGGGTGTTACCCTGAATCCGGTACCAGGATACGTGTTGCCTTCTAGGGAGGACCCGTCTTGGCAGTTCGGCTGGACTGTTACCATGAGGAGCATGGTCAAGACTGATTTGCATATGGCTGAGCCCAAACTGGGGTGGCATGATGAGCAAAAGAACTATGGATATAATCCAGATCTCTTGACTGGGGATGAATGTTTCATTTGTTCAGCATTCCATCCATCATTTGTTTGTGCAGCATTTTTCGCCCCTAGGTGTGATAGGTATGCTCAGACATGGATCCCTTTCTTACTGTGCCACTGGATTCTAGCTAGCCTGGCTCATGAGACGTGTTACCCCAAATCTGGTCCCAGTTTGCTGGTCCAGGGAGGACCTGGCTTGTCAGTTTGGGCTGGACTGTTCCCTTGAGGCGTAGGGTCATGTGCCTGGGTCCAAACTGGGGTGCCATGGTGAGCAAAAGAACAAGAGATTTAACCCGAATCTCTTGACTGGGGATGGATGTTTGATTATTTGTTTGCACAGCAAAGTTTCTGATATGGCATTGATTTTATGAAGTTCTGATTAAGGTTCAGAAGATGGATTACCCTCATGAGAAACGACCAAGACATAATGGTTATTCTTTTGTAGAAATGCCTACAAAACTCCACCAAAGCAGTTTTTTTGCCATATACAGTTCTTGCAAAAATATTGAACAGCTAGTATCTCCCATCGTCAGATAAGAATCTGTGTCCAGTAACTTCCACAGGCAAGGATAGATTAGTCTGCTTGGACGACCTGTACAACCATGAATCCCACCCATCACATTTATACAAAATGAAGTGAAGTGAAATGAAATTAAATGAAAATAACATTTCTTAAGTGCACACTTACCCTGGGGTATCAAAGTGCTAACCCTACTGGTTAAATAGCCAAGTTTTTTTTACTTTTTCTGAATTCAAGTAAATATGGCGTTTTCATAAGTTCTGGAGGTAATGAGTTGCATAAACTGGCAGTAAATGTTACAAAGATTTTTCCACCCCATTTGGGTCATTTGAATTTGGGGACTGCTAAGTTTGCACTAAGGTAAGAACAAAAAGATCTAGCTGGAATATAGCAATGAAAACGTTGTGCCAGATGTGGAGAACCCATATTGTGTAAAAACTTGAAAGCTATACAAGAGTTTAAAATTGATACACTTTCCAATGGGGAGCCACGTAACTGGGCCAAGGCTTGTGAAGCAGAACTGTGTAGGGGATACACAGAGGCAGTCGTGCTGCAGCATTTTAAAGAGTCTGTAACTTGTTCAAGAAGCGTTTTGGGATATTTAGTGGTGGCAATTAATGTGAGTTCCGTACTATGATGAGTATGAAACCCAAACTGGGTTAGTTCGAGTATCCGATTATTATTGGTAAAGGCCATTAGTTCCAAGTTAACAGCATTCTCAACAACTTTGGCCGCGAACAGTAGGCGAAAGAACAGCAATGACCTCAGATGCATGATTCTGGGAGAACATGGGTCCAGAGAAGGTCCAGATTTTACTTGTTTTAGAAAATTGAGAATAGAAGGTATTGTATTATAATTAGGGCTCCCGGTTCTATGGTATTTATTTTTTTAAGATTTCCGTCTGTATTTATCCATATTTATTTTTTGTTCATTTTTCCTGTATTTATCCATATTTATTTTATTGCGAGCAAAAAAAGCACTGTAGCTAGTATTTATTCACATTTATTTAAAAAGGCAATGCACGCTTGGTTGTTATAAGTTCAGATAGATTCATGCAGATGATTAAATGGGTTACTGCTTTTAACAAAGAGATTCTTTTATTACTTGCTGTTAATACATTGAAAACCTTCTAATATAAGACAGTGAGCTATGAAGGGCCTTGTAAGCATCGCTGTCTTATGTAACACATCCTATGCATTGATTTACACAAGATTTATTGTATTGTAATTGCATTTATATAGCTCTTACTACCCTTGACAAGGCATTGGAGCGCTTTTTTAACCAGTAGCAAGCTATTCCGGAACTAACTCACAAAATCAGGGATTGTGAATAGCATGTCTTTCCGTGGTGGTCACGAAAACAACCAGGAAAACAATATTATGTGACTAGAGGTGAAATAATTATGTTTTAGACTGGATACAATCATTCTTTGCCATTGGTACACATGCATATTGTCCTAAAGCAGTACTACAAGAAATGCAGCCTTCTTCATAAAAACATATTGGAAATGTCAACCTAAAGGCTCATTTTGAACCTTCGGACTGATGATTCAGATTTGCTGATTTCACCTGCATCCTATGATTGAGTAACATTGAAGAAACAGTTTCTGGGCTCAAAGATAGGTAAGTGACCTCTCAGTAACCAGTAATCTAAACTCTCTCAGATGAGAACCCTATTTCAGTGCAGGCACACAACGCCCATTGGCCTCAAAGGGCTTCTGCCCACCCCACCCCCCTCCCCGGCTGAGAAGCACCCGAGTACTTCACAGGTCTTTAAAAGAACATTTACTTTTTTCGAGGCTTCGTTGTTCTTTTACCCCTTTTTAGAGCCCCTGTAACTTCACACTGCCAATTGCTGGAAGAAGTCACCCCCCACCCCCTTCCCCCCGGAATTTTAATTATCTCCCCATCCCGAAATTTCGCTCTAGTTGCGCCTCGATTTCAGTGTCACTGAATGATATGTTGGTTTGAGACCCCCATGGAGAAACCGGAGCGAGAGAAGGCGACACTGCAGAATGAAACTGAATTAGAGAAACACTTGAGAGAGCGCAAACTGACCTAAATGTATGAGTGCATCACACTTACCTGTAGTAAGCATAAATCATGAGGAGAAATGCCATGAGTGCTAATAGTATCTGCAATTATATTCTGAATGTATAGCTAATGTAGAGATTTAAGTAGAAGTGGAACTAATACAGAAATGTGTGACACTATATGATTTTATTAGATGTGATTATTCCTGAATTCATGTCGTGTAAGCTGCTAAAATGTAAGATGGCATGTGGTAAAACGCAGAATGTGGTAGGCCTCAGGGCCAAAGCTAGAAAGTGTTTCTTTTCACGACATAGATTGAAATAATGTTTTGGCCATTGCATTAATGGGCCATGATTTATAGATGTGTTTACTGAATAATAGAATAAGAGTATTAACATGCTTTAATTAATGAAGAAGTTGAATGCTATAATCATTATGAGAAATGCTGTGGGCCTGGATTATTTTAAACATTGATTTATACGTACATGTCTGGGCTGAGAAATGTTGCAAGCCTTTTTGGAAGTCTATGAGAGTTGGGTTCTTGGCTGCAGATATCTGTCTGCAAAGGAAAAGGGGGGATCCAATTATAAATGAATGAATAGAGGTCTGTTCAGTAGACGGCCCAGACATGGAGGAGGGTTCCGGAATGTTTAAGGGGTATCAGCGGGCCGGAGAAGAGTCTGAGAAGCAAGGTCAACTCCAACGTACGAGGCCCAATACAAAGCAGCATGGAAAAAGCCAGAAGCTACACCACGTGAGAGGCGTCTCACGAGGGGCGTCTCAAATGTTGTTGACTGTTTTGTATTAGGGACAGCACCCCTGGGTGGAGTTAGAGCAGATACCTGAGGACCCCTTAGAGAGCGGATGGGTAGGCAGAGAGGGGTCATGACTGGAGAACTATAGGTTTTCACCAAGAGACTTAGAGTGAGTGACTTCCCTTGGGGGTCATTCACTGCTGACACCTTCGTTAGGTTGGGATTTGGTTAAGTAGGGATACCATCTAGAGCAGGGTAGGGACAGCCTAACCTGTGTGTTTTCCTCCAACTTAAATGAAGGAGAGATATGCGTCAATGCTGATAGCTTTATTATTCTTAGAACTTGTGTTAGTGATTTCCGTTGCTCGTCTGAGGGCTTTCAGAGAGCACATGTATGTAGTTGGACCTGTGTATCTCGTGAATCTCATTCTGAGATGCCTGTATTTGCAGCTTATCATATCTTTACAATAAACTTTTGAAAGCTAGAAGTTGTTTGTGATCTTTGGGAGCGGGGTCCTTTATTGGGTGAACTAACTTGCAGAGAGGTGCACTTTCTTCCTCAAAGACAGGCAATAAAGGTTCAGTCGACCAGATCGAGGTTTGGATCAATAGTGATAAGGTATCGATCAAAATCTCGCCCTTCCAGTTGGTAGCTATAGAGGATGGTTGCCTTCTTGAGGACGGTGACCTAGGCCAGGTTAGCTTACCCCAAGGCCCCTAGAAATCGATGATCGGAAGAACCGCCCGCCGAAGAAGATCCGGATGACGTGAGACAGAAAAAGCAGCAGTATCGGTCGAGAGTGAGTATAAAGGGTCATGCGTGTTAGATTGCGGTGTTTTTGTATTGTATCTATGTTGTAATGTCTGGCGGAGTTGAATGTCTGTAGAGTGACTGTGGAACAGGTTGTGAGCGCGCGCAACCGGTGGAAATCTTAAGTTCAAGGAGAGCTTAAGTGGTTCGGGTGTATCGGACACCCAGAGTAATTGTCAAATAGTGTGAAGGGGGTCATGAGGTACCATTGATCACCCGAAAGACCGAGATAGGGGGAACGTAAGAGTGAGTGCGTGAGTAACGGACGCTGGTCGGAGGTTACTGTGTGTGTAAGCAACCTATCAGAGAGACGATAGACATTTCGTCAGTTGTGTTGACAATTACATATAGACTGTGGACGTACAGTCGAGGGAAGTGACCGCTTGGTCGGAAGTAGTCATTTTTTCGGTGTATGAATGGGACGCATGCATGACCGGGAGACGAGTTGAGAAAGGAGGGGTGCTGCTGCGAAGCGGAGAAAAGTGACGTCAGGTAGTGTCGCGCAGTGATTGGCTGACCGAAGAAAGACCGCGCCGTGATAGGCCAGCTAGAAAAGACGTCAGAAAGTGTCGCGACGTGATTGGCCGACCGGAGAAAGACCGCGCTGCGATAGGCCAAGCTAGCAAAGCCGCGACAGGATTGGTGGATTGTCATCAGGAAGTAAACAGAGTAGCGAGGCTGGATATTGTGCGCATAATTATGAAGTGTTTTAAATGGCTGAGAGCGGTGTTTAAAAAAGAGAAGCGGGGATCGTATGAGGGGGAAGAAGCCCCGCCGGAGGGTACGCCAGCTCGTTACATGGCGGTGAATGTTGGGCTGCATACGATCCTTTGGATATCAGAGTGGAGTAAGATTACTGAAGGAAATGAGGAACTGACGTTCCCGAAGTACGGGACGTTCAGATTAGAGGTGTTACATCGATTAAAATCAGTCATGACCTCAATGAGACCCTTGCCTAGACCGACCCAGTTTGAAGCTCTTGAAGCATGGATTAGGGCAGCGCATGAAAAGAATATGAACAGACGACAAGAAAGGGTGAAACGATCGGTAAGGGCAGTGCAGGATGCCAGGTGGGATGCGGATGCTAAAAGATGGAGAGTGCATAACATGGAAGTAAATAAACTGTACCCAGTGTTAGAGGTGCCCGTAAATAAAAGCCCCCTAGAAGAAGATGATGAGAGCGAAACAGAGGACAGCCTGATAAACAGATTATTGACAGACAGGCCACCCCCGTATAATAGAGCAGGGGGAGAGGTCGAGCATACTGAAGGAGAAAAGGGGGGCAATGCAGGAGAGCATAGACCGCTTCCCAGTTCAGAGTGGGATCCTGAGGCAAAGAAAGAGCTGTCCCAGCCTAGTCAGGTGCAACAGGTAGTCGGGAGGTTTGTGGTACAAAGAGCGCCGGAAACGGAGTGCGCCACATCCTACGGATTACCAGATGCACTACAGGTACCTGTTACCATAGGTCCTATAATATCGATATATGACCAAGAGAGAGCAAGAGGGGAAGAACGGGTACGGAAGGACAGAGAAAGAGCAGAGAAGGCAAGGAGGAACGATACGATCAATTCCCCAAGTCAGATGCCGATACCGAGAGAGTGGAGCACCCCGATGCACACAGCAGGGGACCCAGGAGGGGATCCTGGGGGCCCTAGATGGCCAGTGGATCTGAGGGGATCTGGACGAAAATCCTTTCAAGAGCTAAACGAGTACATGAAGAAGTGGGATGAGGCAGTGGAGGCTCACAAGAGCATCATAGCTGCAGAAGCTGAAAGGGAAAGTCAGGACAGCAGAGCTCGGACTCACTGCGGGGCTGGGGAGAGCAGCCCGGAGTGGGACTGTAGAGAGAGGGATAGTAGGGGAGTCACCCATTGGGCCCGGAGTGGGAATAGAACAGATCTGGAAAACGGGGGCCCCGGGAGTGGAGGGGTGGCGTGCCCAATACTCAGTGAAGGGGAGAGGAGAGCGCAAGAGTACAGAAACAGCTTTAAGTGTCCACACTGTGTGCCCGGCAATAGAGAACAGAATGGGAGTTGTGAGAGGTCGCACCATAGTCCCTGTGATGACGGAAATGAGCGCAGCCCAGGGAATATGGGGAACCAGGAAGGATCGTATCGGATACTGAGCGATACTAGGCAAAGGGAGAGTAGCGACCAGAGGGAAAATAACAGAGAGGCGTACGGTGAAAGGAGAGAAGCAGAAGAGAGTGGGCAGAGTAAGAGTGGGGGTAACAGGCCCGTGTTCCATCACCTTCCAAGATCGGATGGCCGAGCATGGGACCTGGAGAGATGGGAGCAAGGGAGAGTACTCATTAACTCTCCCGAGCCCAAACGTAGAGCTCGAAGTTGGGATGGTAGGGAGACCAGTGAGCCCCCTTCGAAAGACATATTGCGAGCTGAGATAAAAGCTAAGAGACTCGATGTCGCCAGCTTAAGGTCAGACCTGGATGACATGATAGATGGTACCCTGCCTTTAGAAAGAATGGAAATGTATGAGCAGGATGAAATACTGTATATGGCAAAGGATATCACTCGAAAGGCGAGAGCAATCCATGAGAAGTTAGTCGAACTAGCAGGCAAATATATGGTGGATCTGTCAAGAACCAAAGCATTACAGGGTAACCACAGGCTACATTACACAGATCGAGACCTAGATGAGAGGAGAACGATTGGGCTGAAAACGCATATAAGGGAACTGATCACTGGAATAAGGACATGGAGGGCACTAGATAAGTGGGAAGAAAGGTGGTCCAAGAAAGGGACCAGTAGGAGAAGCACGCTTGGGACGACACCAGGAAGGCTGCAGGGAATAGAAGCATACCCTTTGCGTGAAGTCGCCAATGGGAACTATGTGCATGTCCCTTGGAGTAGGGGAGATTTAGCTGCTTTTACCACCTCCTTCCCCAAATTGCGGGAAAACCCGGTGGAGTGGTACAAGCAAGTTGAGAGATTTGTAAAAATCTCAAAGGTCCTATGGATAGATCTGAACACGCTGTTCGACATTGTAGTACCAGGAGATCTGTGGACAGCATGCAAGGTTAGCGCTGAGTGGCCCACAACGGAGCCAGAGAGAGATGCTAAGACTAATGGGCCGTCCGAGATTGTGATGGCAAAATTCGAGAGAGTGATGAATTGGCTGAAAGAGAAAGTGCCAATGCAAGACATAGATTGGGTCAGAATAGACCGAACCAGACAGGAACCCAAAGAGACCGTCCACGAATATTACGAGAGATTACTGAAGGCGTTTAAACAGTATAGCGGCCTGGATGTAATGGATCCAAAAGACATAGGGCAATTCGTGTCCAAGTTCGTCCTGGGACTGAGACCGGATATTAGTTTAATGATTCAGCAACACTCGATTTGTTGGCAAAGTAAACCCCTAGACGAAATACTGAGGTATGCCAGGTACTGCTGTGATGAGATAGACTCCAAGGCTAAGAAACTAAAAGAAAAGTTGATGGTGGTACAGATGCAGGCAGCAGGAAAGGGGGGACAGCAGCAACAGCAGCAAGGAACAGGGACAGGAGGAAAGAAGCAGTACAGTCAGAACAAGGGCAATGAGGAGAGTTCCACCTTTAGACCCAGATTAGACATAGCTGCCTTGAAGAAAACGACAAGGTGCCACCAGTGTAACGAGGTGGGGCATTGGAAACGCGAGTGTCCCTACAATGTAGAGATAGGAGAACAAGAGGAAGAGGAGGAAGAGGTCCAGAGAGCGCCTACGAAAGGGGTGACGCCATACCAAGGAAAGGTGCTCAAAGGGGGGGGGGGCTCCTCCCCGAGCCCAGTTCCCGCAACCTCCTCGAGTAGGGACCATGGGTAAGACCTATAGACAGATGCCCCTGTTTGTAGAAGGAGAAGAGTGCTATTATGTGGACCCATTAACCGGACAGAGAGTGGAAAGAGAAGACTGCACCCTCGGGGCAGCCTTGGAAGTGGATCAGAGGGGACCCTATGTTGAAGCAGAAGTAGCAGGGTGCCCCACGACATTTCTGGTGGACACAGGAGCCACTAGGTCCACGATCAGATCAGCTGCAGTTCCAGACCTGCCCATGTCTGGAGAGACCGTACAAGTGGTAGGGGTCGCAAACAGGAGAATAACCAGCCAATTGACAGAACCGGTACAGGTGAAAATAGGGAAGTACAGCGATGAGCACCAGTTTGTGGTTTGCGATTCAAGTCCTGTGTGTCTGCTAGGAAGAGACCTGTTGTGTAAATTGAATTGTACTATATACTGTACACCTCAGGGAGTGGAGGTATTGACCAATGATGATGATGCAGACTTCAAAGTTGCAAACTCAAGAATATGCGTGGAGCTGTACCCTACTTTAACAGTAGATGAGCTCCCCTGGGACTTGAGAGAGACAGTGGCACCAGAAGTATGGGATTTCACTGGGGAAGAGATAGGATTGGTCAAAGGGGTGGACCCAGTGAAAATTGTAGTGAAACCGCATGCTGAGTTCCCAAGAACACCCCAATATAAATTGACTCCAGAAACGATTGCAGGCATAAAGCCCGTGATCGAGTCCATGATTAAACAGGGAATACTGAAAGAAATCGTGGGTAGTCCATGCAACTCCCCGATTATGGGTCTGCAGAAACCAAATGGGAAATTTCGGATAGTACAGGACCTTCGAAAGATTAATAACATAGTCGTTTCATGTTGTCCAGTGGTACCGAATCCATCAGTGATACTGTTTCAGATTCCATTCCAAGCTGAGTGGTTCACTGTGATTGATCTTTGTCAGGCTTTCTTTTCGATCCCTCTGGACGAAGAAAGCCATTTTCTTTTCGCATTTAAGCTGGAAAATCGCGTCCTAACATGGTGTCGTATCCCTCAGGGGTATACAGAGAGCCCATCGATCTTTAACCAGCTTTTGAAGAAAAATCTTGAAAGTCTAGTGCTGCCCCAGAAGTCAGTTCTGGTCCAGTACATAGACGACCTCCTTGTGGCGTCAGAAACAGAAGAAGCTTGCAGGGAGGACTCCATTGCTTTGTTAAATCACCTAGCTGCCAATGGGCACAAGGTGTCCCCGGGAAAGTTGCAGTACTGTCTGACAGAGGTGCAGTACTTGGGACACAGAATAGAGAAAGGCAAACGAAAGGTGTCACCAGACAGGATAGAGGCGATCATGAAAATGAATGCGCCTAAGACACAGAGAGAGGTCAGGATGTTCCTAGGGATGGTGGGTTATTGCCGACAGTGGATCGCGAACTTTTCACTGAAAGCAAAGCCCTTGCAAAAACTGACGCACAAGGAGGTGAGCGATCCGGTACCATGGGACAAAGACTGTTTGATGGCATTCCTACAGCTGCGAGAGGACCTGTGTCGTGCTCCGGCATTGGGAATGCCTGATTACAATAAACCATTTTTTCTTTACTGTTGTGAGAGAGAAGGTTGCGCGTTGTCTGTGTTAGTCCAAATCCATGGGAATGCCCGTAGACCAGTTGCTTATTTCTCGGCTACTTTAGACCCAGTAGCCGCAGCGTTGCCCGGATGTCTCAAATCCGTTGCTGCAACGGGTGTCAGCATTGAGAGATGTGAAAATATCGTCATGGGGCACCCGTTAGAGGTGTGCGTGCCCCATTCTGTTGAACTGTTGATGACCAGGACCAAAACACAGCATCTGACCAACAGCAGGCTCACGCGCTATGAGCAAGTTATTCTTGCTGCAGAGAATGTGACCCTCAAGAGATGCTCTGTTTTGAACCCTGCCACCTTGATGCCACTCCCAAATGATATCGAGGATGATGATGAATGTACAGACCATGACTGCCTCGATGTGACTGAACTATGCACCAAACCCAGACCCGACATCGTAGATGAGCCACTGACTGACCCAGATGAAATTTTCTTTGTCGATGGCTCATGTGTAAGAGACGAAGTTGGGCAGTTGAGAGCAGCTTATGCTGTTTGTACAATTACTGGAGTTGTGGAAGCTGGGTGCCTGGAAGGAGTACACTCCGCTCAGGTAGCCGAGATTATTGCCTTGACACGTGCTTGCTTGGCAAGCAATCAAATTCGAGTCACCATATACACCGACAGCCAATATGGTTATGGGGTGGTTCATGATTACGGGCAGTTATGGTCTCAAAGAGGGTTCATGACCTCTTCAGGCTCTCCCATTCGCAATGGAGAGTTTGTGCGCCTGTTGTTAGAGGCGTTGCAATGCCCAGCAGGTATCGCAGTTGTAAAGTGCACCGCACATACCAGAAATGAGGACTTCGTTTCGAAAGGCAATAGATATGCTGATGAAGTTGCGCGGTATTGCGCAGAACAAGGGTACTCTTTCACAGAGGTGGAAGTGGGTGGAATAAATGTAAGAACTGAATTAGCCATGATATTGGAAACTGTTGATACTTGGGATGAACTGTCAAACATGCAAGAAAATGCTCCTGATTTTGAAAAAGAAACATGGGAAAAGGCAGGATGTGTAATGGGTGAGTCCCATTTTTGGGTCTCAGCAGACGGCAGAGCAGTGTTGCCCAATGAGATGGTGAGTCCAATGGCCAGACTCATACATGGTCCCGTACACTTAGGGAGAGATGCTATGCTGAGAGTGTTTAGACAGACTTGGTACAATCCTAAGTTTCGAATAGCAGCAGAAGCAGTGTGTCAGCGTTGTGTGACCTGTCAGCAGCTGAATGTAGGGAAAAGAACACCAGTTGCACTGAGTCACATAGGAAGGTCTGGAGGTCCATTCAATCGAATGCAGATAGATTTCATTGAAATGCCGAGATGCAACCGCCTCCGCTATGTCCTGGTGGTTGTTTGTGTGTTCTCCAGATGGGTTGAGGCATACCCTACACGTAGGTGCGACACCCTCACAGTGGCCAAGTTACTGCTTAGGGAACTCATTCCGCGCTTCGGGGTGCCGGCCTCTTTGGAATCAGATAGGGGAACGCATTTCAATAGCGAGCTTGTGAAGATGATTTGTGCAGCTTTAAATATCGATCAGAAGTTGCATTGTAGTTACCGACCAGAAGCCTCAGGAATTGTGGAGCAGATCAATGGCACGATCAAAGCCCGAATTGCCAAGGTGTGCTCCTCAACGACCCTGAGTTGGCCTGACGCCCTGCCATTGGTTCTCATGAGCCTTCGTAGTACCCCAGACAGAAGAACGGGGTTGTCACCCCATGAGGTGTTAATGGGGAGAGCAATGAGGCTGCCATCTGTCCCAACTACTGCACTGTTAAATATCACAGATGATATGATCCTGGACTATTGTAAGGGGCTGTCTGACGCCATTCGTTCTGTGTCCCTTCAGGTGCAGGCTGCCGAGGTTCCATCGTGCCAGGGCCCGTGCCATGACCTGTATCCTGGGGACTGGGTCCTGGTGAAAAAACATGTGAGAAGAAGCTGCTTGGATGTTCGTTGGCGTGGGCCTTTCCAGATCATCTTGATTGCGAATACGGCTGTGAAGGTGGGAGGCCTGCCCAATTGGATCCACGCGTCACATACGCGAAGGGTTCCAGCACCTCGGGAAGAAACAGCTCCTCTCTCGGATAGACGTCCAGCAGAGGACCGAGAAGCCATAGAGGGGGCTAGCCAAGCTGAAGAGGTGCCAGCGGAAGCAGGGAACGAGTCTGACCAAGCTGAGGACGGTCAGTACAACAGCGAAACAGACGACGCTACAGAAGGAGAAAGTAGCTGGGAGTACGAGTCAGACACTGACAAGTCTGACAGAGAGCGAGAACAGACAAGAAGGAGAAGGAGTAGAAGGGCACGTGGAGAAGCTAATTGGCCGCAAAGAAGGAGCTCTAGCCTGAGGTCAACTCCAGAGATAACCCTTCCTCCGATATCAGAAGACTCAGACCCGGAAGAAGGTGCTCAGGGCGCTGAAGCACCGGACCGAAGAAGGTCAAGAAGAGTGCGTGTGCCTAACAGAAGATACTCCACACCTGAGTGGACATATCTGGCGACAAATGTCTGTGAAACAGGAGACAGGGAGGATTCGAGCGGTGGTGGTGTCCAGTTCTGAGCCCATCGTCACCGTGGAAATACGACTGTTGGTACCCGGAGTCGAACAAGAAGGGTCACTAACATTCATGCTCCCCAGACCTCCCCGCCTCAGCAAGTTAAAACATATGTTTCTTTCAGAATTGCAATTCCCCGACTTTGGTACAACGATAACAGCACATGAAGAGCACAATCTTCGTTTGGAAATACTGAACTTTGCTATCGAAGCTGCAGGCACAGGCTTGATAGTAGACTGTTAAAGGACTTTGTAAATAAAGTGAACAGAAAAAAGAAGATTACCTAGCGCCCAGGAAGCAGAGAATTTTAGGGAACTTCCCTTGAGTTGATGGAGAAGGGCTAGGGTTGTCTTTATTGAACTGTTAAAGGACTTTTGCGAAAAAGGTTGTCAGCTTCCAGTTGTGTGGATTCTAAAGACAAAAAGGAAAAAAAGAGACTGTAAAGGAACGAGAGGAAAAGAACTTTTTGCTAAGATAAGAGAGAGCCATATTGTCTGACGAAATGGAAGCCGGCACCCAGAACCGCAGAGCTAAATGTATAATAGGTACACTAATAGTAGGAGTGATAATATTAATAGCTTTAGTGGTAACAATTTCTTATGTAAAGGGACATGAGGAAGAGGCGAAGGTAACTGATGTGAAATCTGTAGAAACGCTTACACCCACTGTTGCTGGTGAGAAAAGGGAAAACATTCAAGAGAAAGCGTTATTAGCTGCAGAAGCCCGCAGGTTACACGTAGATGAGTCCCAAGGAGACTTTAGGTCAAATGCTTATGCTAAACTCTTATATGAATACGTGGATGCCATGGAGGTTAAGGACTGTTATGTCTGCATGCAGTTGCCGGCGTCTGTAGATGAAGGCATTAGATACCATCACCTCCCGCTGACATATGGCATTACATGTAGCTTATTGCTTAGTATATTTTATGAGAGAGATAGTTTTGAATACTATTTCTCCAACTATGATTCAGTGTTGCCAGAAGTCCCAAATTATAAGCAGATGAACAAATGGGACTACTGGAAGAGTGAAGACAGACTGGCCAAGTTCTTCATTCCTTGGATTACCTTAGATACTTCACATGCCCGTAGAAATAACCTGACATGCAAGGTGTCAGAAGTCGAGAAGAAGTTCATAGGGCAGGTGGATGATCGTTACAGGAGACAAAAGATTTTGAAAAAATCAGGACAATGGAAAACAGATTGGACCGAGGAAGAGAAGGCACACAAGAGAAAGGGTAGTAGTGGTCCAATAGCTTTAGATAAGACGCAGAGAGGAAAGCTATGTCTTCACCGAGCCAAAACGTATTATGAAAATGTATACGTGGGAGAAGTCGACTGTGAACATGCTTTCAATATAGAGTACTATACTAAGGATTTCCTGAAGGGAATGCAAGTGATTCCAAATGTGTATTTTGTATGTGGAAGAAATGCTTACGTGCGACTACCTGACAACTGGTATGGATCATGTTACCTAGCAATTGTCTTCCCCAAAATATATCATGCACAAGACTTAGTGATCATCGAGGGCAAGACATCATCAAGGGGAAAGAGAGATGTAGGAGATGCAGAAATGGTTGGAGATGTCTTTGGAGCTATGTTCCCTCTTTTGGGAGTAATCCTTAATGATGTTAAAATTAGACGACTGGCAACAGTTGTCGACAGGTTGTCTGCCAGCACTGCTCAGTCCTTAATGCTGGTAGAAGGAGAGATGCAATCGATAAGGGCTATGGTTCTTCAGAACCGTCTTGCGTTAGATGTCCTACTAGCAAAAGAGGGCGGAGTCTGTAAGGCTTTGAAGGTCCAGGAATGTTGTACTTACATTCCAGACAATTCGAAGCCCCTTGAGAAAGTTATTAGGAACATAACTGATATTCACAAGGAGATCGAAGACTTGAGTAGAGAAAATGTCTGGGAAAAGGTGGGCCACGGAATGAGTGAAGTTGGAGGGTGGATTTCCACCATAGGCAAAAGCTTTGTGTGGTATATACTAAAACCTATCATCATAATATTGATCTGTGGGATTATATTGTGGGGATTGGTGAGGGTATTCAAATGGTACAGAGCAAGAAGGTCAGAAAGGGCCCAAAGAGAACAGCTGCAGAGATTGGCTGCCATACAAGATAATCAGTACAGGAGTCTGAGGGCTCTGGAAGCGCAGAGACAAATTATGCCAGCAATAACTGCAGTTTAAATGTTAGTGATGACCCCGAGAGGTCATCAAAGGGGGGAACTGAGAGAGCGCAAACTGACCTAAATGTATGAGTGCATCACACTTACCTGTAGTAAGCATAAATCATGAGGAGAAATGCCATGAGTGCTAATAGTATCTGCAATTATATTCTGAATGTATAGCTAATGTAGAGATTTAAGTAGAAGTGGAACTAATACAGAAATGTGTGACACTATATGATTTTATTAGATGTGATTATTCCTGAATTCATGTCGTGTAAGCTGCTAAAATGTAAGATGGCATGTGGTAAAACGCAGAATGTGGTAGGCCTCAGGGCCAAAGCTAGAAAGTGTTTCTTTTCACGACATAGATTGAAATAATGTTTTGGCCATTGCATTAATGGGCCATGATTTATAGATGTGTTTACTGAATAATAGAATAAGAGTATTAACATGCTTTAATTAATGAAGAAGTTGAATGCTATAATCATTATGAGAAATGCTGTGGGCCTGGATTATTTTAAACATTGATTTATACGTACATGTCTGGGCTGAGAAATGTTGCAAGCCTTTTTGGAAGTCTATGAGAGTTGGGTTCTTGGCTGCAGATATCTGTCTGCAAAGGAAAAGGGGGGATCCAATTATAAATGAATGAATAGAGGTCTGTTCAGTAGACGGCCCAGACATGGAGGAGGGTTCCGGAATGTTTAAGGGGTATCAGCGGGCCGGAGAAGAGTCTGAGAAGCAAGGTCAACTCCAACGTACGAGGCCCAATACAAAGCAGCATGGAAAAAGCCAGAAGCTACACCACGTGAGAGGCGTCTCACGAGGGGCGTCTCAAATGTTGTTGACTGTTTTGTATTAGGGACAGCACCCCTGGGTGGAGTTAGAGCAGATACCTGAGGACCCCTTAGAGAGCGGATGGGTAGGCAGAGAGGGGTCATGACTGGAGAACTATAGGTTTTCACCAAGAGACTTAGAGTGAGTGACTTCCCTTGGGGGTCATTCACTGCTGACACCTTCGTTAGGTTGGGATTTGGTTAAGTAGGGATACCATCTAGAGCAGGGTAGGGACAGCCTAACCTGTGTGTTTTCCTCCAACTTAAATGAAGGAGAGATATGCGTCAATGCTGATAGCTTTATTATTCTTAGAACTTGTGTTAGTGATTTCCGTTGCTCGTCTGAGGGCTTTCAGAGAGCACATGTATGTAGTTGGACCTGTGTATCTCGTGAATCTCATTCTGAGATGCCTGTATTTGCAGCTTATCATATCTTTACAATAAACTTTTGAAAGCTAGAAGTTGTTTGTGATCTTTGGGAGCGGGGTCCTTTATTGGGTGAACTAACTTGCAGAGAGGTGCACTTTCTTCCTCAAAGACAGGCAATAAAGGTTCAGTCGACCAGATCGAGGTTTGGATCAATAGTGATAAGGTATCGATCAAAATCTCGCCCTTCCAGTTGGTAGCTATAGAGGATGGTTGCCTTCTTGAGGACGGTGACCTAGGCCAGGTTAGCTTACCCCAAGGCCCCTAGAAATCGATGATCGGAAGAACCGCCCGCCGAAGAAGATCCGGATGACGTGAGACAGAAAAAGCAGCAGTATCGGTCGAGAGTGAGTATAAAGGGTCATGCGTGTTAGATTGCGGTGTTTTTGTATTGTATCTATGTTGTAATGTCTGGCGGAGTTGAATGTCTGTAGAGTGACTGTGGAACAGGTTGTGAGCGCGCGCAACCGGTGGAAATCTTAAGTTCAAGGAGAGCTTAAGTGGTTCGGGTGTATCGGACACCCAGAGTAATTGTCAAATAGTGTGAAGGGGGTCATGAGGTACCATTGATCACCCGAAAGACCGAGATAGGGGGAACGTAAGAGTGAGTGCGTGAGTAACGGACGCTGGTCGGAGGTTACTGTGTGTGTAAGCAACCTATCAGAGAGACGATAGACATTTCGTCAGTTGTGTTGACAATTACATATAGACTGTGGACGTACAGTCGAGGGAAGTGACCGCTTGGTCGGAAGTAGTCATTTTTTCGGTGTATGAATGGGACGCATGCATGACCGGGAGACGAGTTGAGAAAGGAGGGGTGCTGCTGCGAAGCGGAGAAAAGTGACGTCAGGTAGTGTCGCGCAGTGATTGGCTGACCGAAGAAAGACCGCGCCGTGATAGGCCAGCTAGAAAAGACGTCAGAAAGTGTCGCGACGTGATTGGCCGACCGGAGAAAGACCGCGCTGCGATAGGCCAAGCTAGCAAAGCCGCGACAGGATTGGTGGATTGTCATCAGGAAGTAAACAGAGTAGCGAGGCTGGATATTGTGCGCATAATTATGAAGTGTTTTAAATGGCTGAGAGCGGTGTTTAAAAAAGAGAAGCGGGGATCGTATGAGGGGGAAGAAGCCCCGCCGGAGGGTACGCCAGCTCGTTACATGGCGGTGAATGTTGGGCTGCATACGATCCTTTGGATATCAGAGTGGAGTAAGATTACTGAAGGAAATGAGGAACTGACGTTCCCGAAGTACGGGACGTTCAGATTAGAGGTGTTACATCGATTAAAATCAGTCATGACCTCAATGAGACCCTTGCCTAGACCGACCCAGTTTGAAGCTCTTGAAGCATGGATTAGGGCAGCGCATGAAAAGAATATGAACAGACGACAAGAAAGGGTGAAACGATCGGTAAGGGCAGTGCAGGATGCCAGGTGGGATGCGGATGCTAAAAGATGGAGAGTGCATAACATGGAAGTAAATAAACTGTACCCAGTGTTAGAGGTGCCCGTAAATAAAAGCCCCCTAGAAGAAGATGATGAGAGCGAAACAGAGGACAGCCTGATAAACAGATTATTGACAGACAGGCCACCCCCGTATAATAGAGCAGGGGGAGAGGTCGAGCATACTGAAGGAGAAAAGGGGGGCAATGCAGGAGAGCATAGACCGCTTCCCAGTTCAGAGTGGGATCCTGAGGCAAAGAAAGAGCTGTCCCAGCCTAGTCAGGTGCAACAGGTAGTCGGGAGGTTTGTGGTACAAAGAGCGCCGGAAACGGAGTGCGCCACATCCTACGGATTACCAGATGCACTACAGGTACCTGTTACCATAGGTCCTATAATATCGATATATGACCAAGAGAGAGCAAGAGGGGAAGAACGGGTACGGAAGGACAGAGAAAGAGCAGAGAAGGCAAGGAGGAACGATACGATCAATTCCCCAAGTCAGATGCCGATACCGAGAGAGTGGAGCACCCCGATGCACACAGCAGGGGACCCAGGAGGGGATCCTGGGGGCCCTAGATGGCCAGTGGATCTGAGGGGATCTGGACGAAAATCCTTTCAAGAGCTAAACGAGTACATGAAGAAGTGGGATGAGGCAGTGGAGGCTCACAAGAGCATCATAGCTGCAGAAGCTGAAAGGGAAAGTCAGGACAGCAGAGCTCGGACTCACTGCGGGGCTGGGGAGAGCAGCCCGGAGTGGGACTGTAGAGAGAGGGATAGTAGGGGAGTCACCCATTGGGCCCGGAGTGGGAATAGAACAGATCTGGAAAACGGGGGCCCCGGGAGTGGAGGGGTGGCGTGCCCAATACTCAGTGAAGGGGAGAGGAGAGCGCAAGAGTACAGAAACAGCTTTAAGTGTCCACACTGTGTGCCCGGCAATAGAGAACAGAATGGGAGTTGTGAGAGGTCGCACCATAGTCCCTGTGATGACGGAAATGAGCGCAGCCCAGGGAATATGGGGAACCAGGAAGGATCGTATCGGATACTGAGCGATACTAGGCAAAGGGAGAGTAGCGACCAGAGGGAAAATAACAGAGAGGCGTACGGTGAAAGGAGAGAAGCAGAAGAGAGTGGGCAGAGTAAGAGTGGGGGTAACAGGCCCGTGTTCCATCACCTTCCAAGATCGGATGGCCGAGCATGGGACCTGGAGAGATGGGAGCAAGGGAGAGTACTCATTAACTCTCCCGAGCCCAAACGTAGAGCTCGAAGTTGGGATGGTAGGGAGACCAGTGAGCCCCCTTCGAAAGACATATTGCGAGCTGAGATAAAAGCTAAGAGACTCGATGTCGCCAGCTTAAGGTCAGACCTGGATGACATGATAGATGGTACCCTGCCTTTAGAAAGAATGGAAATGTATGAGCAGGATGAAATACTGTATATGGCAAAGGATATCACTCGAAAGGCGAGAGCAATCCATGAGAAGTTAGTCGAACTAGCAGGCAAATATATGGTGGATCTGTCAAGAACCAAAGCATTACAGGGTAACCACAGGCTACATTACACAGATCGAGACCTAGATGAGAGGAGAACGATTGGGCTGAAAACGCATATAAGGGAACTGATCACTGGAATAAGGACATGGAGGGCACTAGATAAGTGGGAAGAAAGGTGGTCCAAGAAAGGGACCAGTAGGAGAAGCACGCTTGGGACGACACCAGGAAGGCTGCAGGGAATAGAAGCATACCCTTTGCGTGAAGTCGCCAATGGGAACTATGTGCATGTCCCTTGGAGTAGGGGAGATTTAGCTGCTTTTACCACCTCCTTCCCCAAATTGCGGGAAAACCCGGTGGAGTGGTACAAGCAAGTTGAGAGATTTGTAAAAATCTCAAAGGTCCTATGGATAGATCTGAACACGCTGTTCGACATTGTAGTACCAGGAGATCTGTGGACAGCATGCAAGGTTAGCGCTGAGTGGCCCACAACGGAGCCAGAGAGAGATGCTAAGACTAATGGGCCGTCCGAGATTGTGATGGCAAAATTCGAGAGAGTGATGAATTGGCTGAAAGAGAAAGTGCCAATGCAAGACATAGATTGGGTCAGAATAGACCGAACCAGACAGGAACCCAAAGAGACCGTCCACGAATATTACGAGAGATTACTGAAGGCGTTTAAACAGTATAGCGGCCTGGATGTAATGGATCCAAAAGACATAGGGCAATTCGTGTCCAAGTTCGTCCTGGGACTGAGACCGGATATTAGTTTAATGATTCAGCAACACTCGATTTGTTGGCAAAGTAAACCCCTAGACGAAATACTGAGGTATGCCAGGTACTGCTGTGATGAGATAGACTCCAAGGCTAAGAAACTAAAAGAAAAGTTGATGGTGGTACAGATGCAGGCAGCAGGAAAGGGGGGACAGCAGCAACAGCAGCAAGGAACAGGGACAGGAGGAAAGAAGCAGTACAGTCAGAACAAGGGCAATGAGGAGAGTTCCACCTTTAGACCCAGATTAGACATAGCTGCCTTGAAGAAAACGACAAGGTGCCACCAGTGTAACGAGGTGGGGCATTGGAAACGCGAGTGTCCCTACAATGTAGAGATAGGAGAACAAGAGGAAGAGGAGGAAGAGGTCCAGAGAGCGCCTACGAAAGGGGTGACGCCATACCAAGGAAAGGTGCTCAAAGGGGGGGGGGGCTCCTCCCCGAGCCCAGTTCCCGCAACCTCCTCGAGTAGGGACCATGGGTAAGACCTATAGACAGATGCCCCTGTTTGTAGAAGGAGAAGAGTGCTATTATGTGGACCCATTAACCGGACAGAGAGTGGAAAGAGAAGACTGCACCCTCGGGGCAGCCTTGGAAGTGGATCAGAGGGGACCCTATGTTGAAGCAGAAGTAGCAGGGTGCCCCACGACATTTCTGGTGGACACAGGAGCCACTAGGTCCACGATCAGATCAGCTGCAGTTCCAGACCTGCCCATGTCTGGAGAGACCGTACAAGTGGTAGGGGTCGCAAACAGGAGAATAACCAGCCAATTGACAGAACCGGTACAGGTGAAAATAGGGAAGTACAGCGATGAGCACCAGTTTGTGGTTTGCGATTCAAGTCCTGTGTGTCTGCTAGGAAGAGACCTGTTGTGTAAATTGAATTGTACTATATACTGTACACCTCAGGGAGTGGAGGTATTGACCAATGATGATGATGCAGACTTCAAAGTTGCAAACTCAAGAATATGCGTGGAGCTGTACCCTACTTTAACAGTAGATGAGCTCCCCTGGGACTTGAGAGAGACAGTGGCACCAGAAGTATGGGATTTCACTGGGGAAGAGATAGGATTGGTCAAAGGGGTGGACCCAGTGAAAATTGTAGTGAAACCGCATGCTGAGTTCCCAAGAACACCCCAATATAAATTGACTCCAGAAACGATTGCAGGCATAAAGCCCGTGATCGAGTCCATGATTAAACAGGGAATACTGAAAGAAATCGTGGGTAGTCCATGCAACTCCCCGATTATGGGTCTGCAGAAACCAAATGGGAAATTTCGGATAGTACAGGACCTTCGAAAGATTAATAACATAGTCGTTTCATGTTGTCCAGTGGTACCGAATCCATCAGTGATACTGTTTCAGATTCCATTCCAAGCTGAGTGGTTCACTGTGATTGATCTTTGTCAGGCTTTCTTTTCGATCCCTCTGGACGAAGAAAGCCATTTTCTTTTCGCATTTAAGCTGGAAAATCGCGTCCTAACATGGTGTCGTATCCCTCAGGGGTATACAGAGAGCCCATCGATCTTTAACCAGCTTTTGAAGAAAAATCTTGAAAGTCTAGTGCTGCCCCAGAAGTCAGTTCTGGTCCAGTACATAGACGACCTCCTTGTGGCGTCAGAAACAGAAGAAGCTTGCAGGGAGGACTCCATTGCTTTGTTAAATCACCTAGCTGCCAATGGGCACAAGGTGTCCCCGGGAAAGTTGCAGTACTGTCTGACAGAGGTGCAGTACTTGGGACACAGAATAGAGAAAGGCAAACGAAAGGTGTCACCAGACAGGATAGAGGCGATCATGAAAATGAATGCGCCTAAGACACAGAGAGAGGTCAGGATGTTCCTAGGGATGGTGGGTTATTGCCGACAGTGGATCGCGAACTTTTCACTGAAAGCAAAGCCCTTGCAAAAACTGACGCACAAGGAGGTGAGCGATCCGGTACCATGGGACAAAGACTGTTTGATGGCATTCCTACAGCTGCGAGAGGACCTGTGTCGTGCTCCGGCATTGGGAATGCCTGATTACAATAAACCATTTTTTCTTTACTGTTGTGAGAGAGAAGGTTGCGCGTTGTCTGTGTTAGTCCAAATCCATGGGAATGCCCGTAGACCAGTTGCTTATTTCTCGGCTACTTTAGACCCAGTAGCCGCAGCGTTGCCCGGATGTCTCAAATCCGTTGCTGCAACGGGTGTCAGCATTGAGAGATGTGAAAATATCGTCATGGGGCACCCGTTAGAGGTGTGCGTGCCCCATTCTGTTGAACTGTTGATGACCAGGACCAAAACACAGCATCTGACCAACAGCAGGCTCACGCGCTATGAGCAAGTTATTCTTGCTGCAGAGAATGTGACCCTCAAGAGATGCTCTGTTTTGAACCCTGCCACCTTGATGCCACTCCCAAATGATATCGAGGATGATGATGAATGTACAGACCATGACTGCCTCGATGTGACTGAACTATGCACCAAACCCAGACCCGACATCGTAGATGAGCCACTGACTGACCCAGATGAAATTTTCTTTGTCGATGGCTCATGTGTAAGAGACGAAGTTGGGCAGTTGAGAGCAGCTTATGCTGTTTGTACAATTACTGGAGTTGTGGAAGCTGGGTGCCTGGAAGGAGTACACTCCGCTCAGGTAGCCGAGATTATTGCCTTGACACGTGCTTGCTTGGCAAGCAATCAAATTCGAGTCACCATATACACCGACAGCCAATATGGTTATGGGGTGGTTCATGATTACGGGCAGTTATGGTCTCAAAGAGGGTTCATGACCTCTTCAGGCTCTCCCATTCGCAATGGAGAGTTTGTGCGCCTGTTGTTAGAGGCGTTGCAATGCCCAGCAGGTATCGCAGTTGTAAAGTGCACCGCACATACCAGAAATGAGGACTTCGTTTCGAAAGGCAATAGATATGCTGATGAAGTTGCGCGGTATTGCGCAGAACAAGGGTACTCTTTCACAGAGGTGGAAGTGGGTGGAATAAATGTAAGAACTGAATTAGCCATGATATTGGAAACTGTTGATACTTGGGATGAACTGTCAAACATGCAAGAAAATGCTCCTGATTTTGAAAAAGAAACATGGGAAAAGGCAGGATGTGTAATGGGTGAGTCCCATTTTTGGGTCTCAGCAGACGGCAGAGCAGTGTTGCCCAATGAGATGGTGAGTCCAATGGCCAGACTCATACATGGTCCCGTACACTTAGGGAGAGATGCTATGCTGAGAGTGTTTAGACAGACTTGGTACAATCCTAAGTTTCGAATAGCAGCAGAAGCAGTGTGTCAGCGTTGTGTGACCTGTCAGCAGCTGAATGTAGGGAAAAGAACACCAGTTGCACTGAGTCACATAGGAAGGTCTGGAGGTCCATTCAATCGAATGCAGATAGATTTCATTGAAATGCCGAGATGCAACCGCCTCCGCTATGTCCTGGTGGTTGTTTGTGTGTTCTCCAGATGGGTTGAGGCATACCCTACACGTAGGTGCGACACCCTCACAGTGGCCAAGTTACTGCTTAGGGAACTCATTCCGCGCTTCGGGGTGCCGGCCTCTTTGGAATCAGATAGGGGAACGCATTTCAATAGCGAGCTTGTGAAGATGATTTGTGCAGCTTTAAATATCGATCATTGTAGTTACCGACCAGAAGCCTCAGGAATTGTGGAGCAGATCAATGGCACGATCAAAGCCCGAATTGCCAAGGTGTGCTCCTCAACGACCCTGAGTTGGCCTGACGCCCTGCCATTGGTTCTCATGAGCCTTCGTAGTACCCCAGACAGAAGAACGGGGTTGTCACCCCATGAGGTGTTAATGGGGAGAGCAATGAGGCTGCCATCTGTCCCAACTACTGCACTGTTAAATATCACAGATGATATGATCCTGGACTATTGTAAGGGGCTGTCTGACGCCATTCGTTCTGTGTCCCTTCAGGTGCAGGCTGCCGAGGTTCCATCGTGCCAGGGCCCGTGCCATGACCTGTATCCTGGGGACTGGGTCCTGGTGAAAAAACATGTGAGAAGAAGCTGCTTGGATGTTCGTTGGCGTGGGCCTTTCCAGATCATCTTGATTGCGAATACGGCTGTGAAGGTGGGAGGCCTGCCCAATTGGATCCACGCGTCACATACGCGAAGGGTTCCAGCACCTCGGGAAGAAACAGCTCCTCTCTCGGATAGACGTCCAGCAGAGGACCGAGAAGCCATAGAGGGGGCTAGCCAAGCTGAAGAGGTGCCAGCGGAAGCAGGGAACGAGTCTGACCAAGCTGAGGACGGTCAGTACAACAGCGAAACAGACGACGCTACAGAAGGAGAAAGTAGCTGGGAGTACGAGTCAGACACTGACAAGTCTGACAGAGAGCGAGAACAGACAAGAAGGAGAAGGAGTAGAAGGGCACGTGGAGAAGCTAATTGGCCGCAAAGAAGGAGCTCTAGCCTGAGGTCAACTCCAGAGATAACCCTTCCTCCGATATCAGAAGACTCAGACCCGGAAGAAGGTGCTCAGGGCGCTGAAGCACCGGACCGAAGAAGGTCAAGAAGAGTGCGTGTGCCTAACAGAAGATACTCCACACCTGAGTGGACATATCTGGCGACAAATGTCTGTGAAACAGGAGACAGGGAGGATTCGAGCGGTGGTGGTGTCCAGTTCTGAGCCCATCGTCACCGTGGAAATACGACTGTTGGTACCCGGAGTCGAACAAGAAGGGTCACTAACATTCATGCTCCCCAGACCTCCCCGCCTCAGCAAGTTAAAACATATGTTTCTTTCAGAATTGCAATTCCCCGACTTTGGTACAACGATAACAGCACATGAAGAGCACAATCTTCGTTTGGAAATACTGAACTTTGCTATCGAAGCTGCAGGCACAGGCTTGATAGTAGACTGTTAAAGGACTTTGTAAATAAAGTGAACAGAAAAAAGAAGATTACCTAGCGCCCAGGAAGCAGAGAATTTTAGGGAACTTCCCTTGAGTTGATGGAGAAGGGCTAGGGTTGTCTTTATTGAACTGTTAAAGGACTTTTGCGAAAAAGGTTGTCAGCTTCCAGTTGTGTGGATTCTAAAGACAAAAAGGAAAAAAAGAGACTGTAAAGGAACGAGAGGAAAAGAACTTTTTGCTAAGATAAGAGAGAGCCATATTGTCTGACGAAATGGAAGCCGGCACCCAGAACCGCAGAGCTAAATGTATAATAGGTACACTAATAGTAGGAGTGATAATATTAATAGCTTTAGTGGTAACAATTTCTTATGTAAAGGGACATGAGGAAGAGGCGAAGGTAACTGATGTGAAATCTGTAGAAACGCTTACACCCACTGTTGCTGGTGAGAAAAGGGAAAACATTCAAGAGAAAGCGTTATTAGCTGCAGAAGCCCGCAGGTTACACGTAGATGAGTCCCAAGGAGACTTTAGGTCAAATGCTTATGCTAAACTCTTATATGAATACGTGGATGCCATGGAGGTTAAGGACTGTTATGTCTGCATGCAGTTGCCGGCGTCTGTAGATGAAGGCATTAGATACCATCACCTCCCGCTGACATATGGCATTACATGTAGCTTATTGCTTAGTATATTTTATGAGAGAGATAGTTTTGAATACTATTTCTCCAACTATGATTCAGTGTTGCCAGAAGTCCCAAATTATAAGCAGATGAACAAATGGGACTACTGGAAGAGTGAAGACAGACTGGCCAAGTTCTTCATTCCTTGGATTACCTTAGATACTTCACATGCCCGTAGAAATAACCTGACATGCAAGGTGTCAGAAGTCGAGAAGAAGTTCATAGGGCAGGTGGATGATCGTTACAGGAGACAAAAGATTTTGAAAAAATCAGGACAATGGAAAACAGATTGGACCGAGGAAGAGAAGGCACACAAGAGAAAGGGTAGTAGTGGTCCAATAGCTTTAGATAAGACGCAGAGAGGAAAGCTATGTCTTCACCGAGCCAAAACGTATTATGAAAATGTATACGTGGGAGAAGTCGACTGTGAACATGCTTTCAATATAGAGTACTATACTAAGGATTTCCTGAAGGGAATGCAAGTGATTCCAAATGTGTATTTTGTATGTGGAAGAAATGCTTACGTGCGACTACCTGACAACTGGTATGGATCATGTTACCTAGCAATTGTCTTCCCCAAAATATATCATGCACAAGACTTAGTGATCATCGAGGGCAAGACATCATCAAGGGGAAAGAGAGATGTAGGAGATGCAGAAATGGTTGGAGATGTCTTTGGAGCTATGTTCCCTCTTTTGGGAGTAATCCTTAATGATGTTAAAATTAGACGACTGGCAACAGTTGTCGACAGGTTGTCTGCCAGCACTGCTCAGTCCTTAATGCTGGTAGAAGGAGAGATGCAATCGATAAGGGCTATGGTTCTTCAGAACCGTCTTGCGTTAGATGTCCTACTAGCAAAAGAGGGCGGAGTCTGTAAGGCTTTGAAGGTCCAGGAATGTTGTACTTACATTCCAGACAATTCGAAGCCCCTTGAGAAAGTTATTAGGAACATAACTGATATTCACAAGGAGATCGAAGACTTGAGTAGAGAAAATGTCTGGGAAAAGGTGGGCCACGGAATGAGTGAAGTTGGAGGGTGGATTTCCACCATAGGCAAAAGCTTTGTGTGGTATATACTAAAACCTATCATCATAATATTGATCTGTGGGATTATATTGTGGGGATTGGTGAGGGTATTCAAATGGTACAGAGCAAGAAGGTCAGAAAGGGCCCAAAGAGAACAGCTGCAGAGATTGGCTGCCATACAAGATAATCAGTACAGGAGTCTGAGGGCTCTGGAAGCGCAGAGACAAATTATGCCAGCAATAACTGCAGTTTAAATGTTAGTGATGACCCCGAGAGGTCATCAAAGGGGGGAACTGAGAGAGCGCAAACTGACCTAAATGTATGAGTGCATCACACTTACCTGTAGTAAGCATAAATCATGAGGAGAAATGCCATGAGTGCTAATAGTATCTGCAATTATATTCTGAATGTATAGCTAATGTAGAGATTTAAGTAGAAGTGGAACTAATACAGAAATGTGTGACACTATATGATTTTATTAGATGTGATTATTCCTGAATTCATGTCGTGTAAGCTGCTAAAATGTAAGATGGCATGTGGTAAAACGCAGAATGTGGTAGGCCTCAGGGCCAAAGCTAGAAAGTGTTTCTTTTCACGACATAGATTGAAATAATGTTTTGGCCATTGCATTAATGGGCCATGATTTATAGATGTGTTTACTGAATAATAGAATAAGAGTATTAACATGCTTTAATTAATGAAGAAGTTGAATGCTATAATCATTATGAGAAATGCTGTGGGCCTGGATTATTTTAAACATTGATTTATACGTACATGTCTGGGCTGAGAAATGTTGCAAGCCTTTTTGGAAGTCTATGAGAGTTGGGTTCTTGGCTGCAGATATCTGTCTGCAAAGGAAAAGGGGGGATCCAATTATAAATGAATGAATAGAGGTCTGTTCAGTAGACGGCCCAGACATGGAGGAGGGTTCCGGAATGTTTAAGGGGTATCAGCGGGCCGGAGAAGAGTCTGAGAAGCAAGGTCAACTCCAACGTACGAGGCCCAATACAAAGCAGCATGGAAAAAGCCAGAAGCTACACCACGTGAGAGGCGTCTCACGAGGGGCGTCTCAAATGTTGTTGACTGTTTTGTATTAGGGACAGCACCCCTGGGTGGAGTTAGAGCAGATACCTGAGGACCCCTTAGAGAGCGGATGGGTAGGCAGAGAGGGGTCATGACTGGAGAACTATAGGTTTTCACCAAGAGACTTAGAGTGAGTGACTTCCCTTGGGGGTCATTCACTGCTGACACCTTCGTTAGGTTGGGATTTGGTTAAGTAGGGATACCATCTAGAGCAGGGTAGGGACAGCCTAACCTGTGTGTTTTCCTCCAACTTAAATGAAGGAGAGATATGCGTCAATGCTGATAGCTTTATTATTCTTAGAACTTGTGTTAGTGATTTCCGTTGCTCGTCTGAGGGCTTTCAGAGAGCACATGTATGTAGTTGGACCTGTGTATCTCGTGAATCTCATTCTGAGATGCCTGTATTTGCAGCTTATCATATCTTTACAATAAACTTTTGAAAGCTAGAAGTTGTTTGTGATCTTTGGGAGCGGGGTCCTTTATTGGGTGAACTAACTTGCAGAGAGGTGCACTTTCTTCCTCAAAGACAGGCAATAAAGGTTCAGTCGACCAGATCGAGGTTTGGATCAATAGTGATAAGGTATCGATCAAAATCTCGCCCTTCCAGTTGGTAGCTATAGAGGATGGTTGCCTTCTTGAGGACGGTGACCTAGGCCAGGTTAGCTTACCCCAAGGCCCCTAGAAATCGATGATCGGAAGAACCGCCCGCCGAAGAAGATCCGGATGACGTGAGACAGAAAAAGCAGCAGTATCGGTCGAGAGTGAGTATAAAGGGTCATGCGTGTTAGATTGCGGTGTTTTTGTATTGTATCTATGTTGTAATGTCTGGCGGAGTTGAATGTCTGTAGAGTGACTGTGGAACAGGTTGTGAGCGCGCGCAACCGGTGGAAATCTTAAGTTCAAGGAGAGCTTAAGTGGTTCGGGTGTATCGGACACCCAGAGTAATTGTCAAATAGTGTGAAGGGGGTCATGAGGTACCATTGATCACCCGAAAGACCGAGATAGGGGGAACGTAAGAGTGAGTGCGTGAGTAACGGACGCTGGTCGGAGGTTACTGTGTGTGTAAGCAACCTATCAGAGAGACGATAGACATTTCGTCAGTTGTGTTGACAATTACATATAGACTGTGGACGTACAGTCGAGGGAAGTGACCGCTTGGTCGGAAGTAGTCATTTTTTCGGTGTATGAATGGGACGCATGCATGACCGGGAGACGAGTTGAGAAAGGAGGGGTGCTGCTGCGAAGCGGAGAAAAGTGACGTCAGGTAGTGTCGCGCAGTGATTGGCTGACCGAAGAAAGACCGCGCCGTGATAGGCCAGCTAGAAAAGACGTCAGAAAGTGTCGCGACGTGATTGGCCGACCGGAGAAAGACCGCGCTGCGATAGGCCAAGCTAGCAAAGCCGCGACAGGATTGGTGGATTGTCATCAGGAAGTAAACAGAGTAGCGAGGCTGGATATTGTGCGCATAATTATGAAGTGTTTTAAATGGCTGAGAGCGGTGTTTAAAAAAGAGAAGCGGGGATCGTATGAGGGGGAAGAAGCCCCGCCGGAGGGTACGCCAGCTCGTTACATGGCGGTGAATGTTGGGCTGCATACGATCCTTTGGATATCAGAGTGGAGTAAGATTACTGAAGGAAATGAGGAACTGACGTTCCCGAAGTACGGGACGTTCAGATTAGAGGTGTTACATCGATTAAAATCAGTCATGACCTCAATGAGACCCTTGCCTAGACCGACCCAGTTTGAAGCTCTTGAAGCATGGATTAGGGCAGCGCATGAAAAGAATATGAACAGACGACAAGAAAGGGTGAAACGATCGGTAAGGGCAGTGCAGGATGCCAGGTGGGATGCGGATGCTAAAAGATGGAGAGTGCATAACATGGAAGTAAATAAACTGTACCCAGTGTTAGAGGTGCCCGTAAATAAAAGCCCCCTAGAAGAAGATGATGAGAGCGAAACAGAGGACAGCCTGATAAACAGATTATTGACAGACAGGCCACCCCCGTATAATAGAGCAGGGGGAGAGGTCGAGCATACTGAAGGAGAAAAGGGGGGCAATGCAGGAGAGCATAGACCGCTTCCCAGTTCAGAGTGGGATCCTGAGGCAAAGAAAGAGCTGTCCCAGCCTAGTCAGGTGCAACAGGTAGTCGGGAGGTTTGTGGTACAAAGAGCGCCGGAAACGGAGTGCGCCACATCCTACGGATTACCAGATGCACTACAGGTACCTGTTACCATAGGTCCTATAATATCGATATATGACCAAGAGAGAGCAAGAGGGGAAGAACGGGTACGGAAGGACAGAGAAAGAGCAGAGAAGGCAAGGAGGAACGATACGATCAATTCCCCAAGTCAGATGCCGATACCGAGAGAGTGGAGCACCCCGATGCACACAGCAGGGGACCCAGGAGGGGATCCTGGGGGCCCTAGATGGCCAGTGGATCTGAGGGGATCTGGACGAAAATCCTTTCAAGAGCTAAACGAGTACATGAAGAAGTGGGATGAGGCAGTGGAGGCTCACAAGAGCATCATAGCTGCAGAAGCTGAAAGGGAAAGTCAGGACAGCAGAGCTCGGACTCACTGCGGGGCTGGGGAGAGCAGCCCGGAGTGGGACTGTAGAGAGAGGGATAGTAGGGGAGTCACCCATTGGGCCCGGAGTGGGAATAGAACAGATCTGGAAAACGGGGGCCCCGGGAGTGGAGGGGTGGCGTGCCCAATACTCAGTGAAGGGGAGAGGAGAGCGCAAGAGTACAGAAACAGCTTTAAGTGTCCACACTGTGTGCCCGGCAATAGAGAACAGAATGGGAGTTGTGAGAGGTCGCACCATAGTCCCTGTGATGACGGAAATGAGCGCAGCCCAGGGAATATGGGGAACCAGGAAGGATCGTATCGGATACTGAGCGATACTAGGCAAAGGGAGAGTAGCGACCAGAGGGAAAATAACAGAGAGGCGTACGGTGAAAGGAGAGAAGCAGAAGAGAGTGGGCAGAGTAAGAGTGGGGGTAACAGGCCCGTGTTCCATCACCTTCCAAGATCGGATGGCCGAGCATGGGACCTGGAGAGATGGGAGCAAGGGAGAGTACTCATTAACTCTCCCGAGCCCAAACGTAGAGCTCGAAGTTGGGATGGTAGGGAGACCAGTGAGCCCCCTTCGAAAGACATATTGCGAGCTGAGATAAAAGCTAAGAGACTCGATGTCGCCAGCTTAAGGTCAGACCTGGATGACATGATAGATGGTACCCTGCCTTTAGAAAGAATGGAAATGTATGAGCAGGATGAAATACTGTATATGGCAAAGGATATCACTCGAAAGGCGAGAGCAATCCATGAGAAGTTAGTCGAACTAGCAGGCAAATATATGGTGGATCTGTCAAGAACCAAAGCATTACAGGGTAACCACAGGCTACATTACACAGATCGAGACCTAGATGAGAGGAGAACGATTGGGCTGAAAACGCATATAAGGGAACTGATCACTGGAATAAGGACATGGAGGGCACTAGATAAGTGGGAAGAAAGGTGGTCCAAGAAAGGGACCAGTAGGAGAAGCACGCTTGGGACGACACCAGGAAGGCTGCAGGGAATAGAAGCATACCCTTTGCGTGAAGTCGCCAATGGGAACTATGTGCATGTCCCTTGGAGTAGGGGAGATTTAGCTGCTTTTACCACCTCCTTCCCCAAATTGCGGGAAAACCCGGTGGAGTGGTACAAGCAAGTTGAGAGATTTGTAAAAATCTCAAAGGTCCTATGGATAGATCTGAACACGCTGTTCGACATTGTAGTACCAGGAGATCTGTGGACAGCATGCAAGGTTAGCGCTGAGTGGCCCACAACGGAGCCAGAGAGAGATGCTAAGACTAATGGGCCGTCCGAGATTGTGATGGCAAAATTCGAGAGAGTGATGAATTGGCTGAAAGAGAAAGTGCCAATGCAAGACATAGATTGGGTCAGAATAGACCGAACCAGACAGGAACCCAAAGAGACCGTCCACGAATATTACGAGAGATTACTGAAGGCGTTTAAACAGTATAGCGGCCTGGATGTAATGGATCCAAAAGACATAGGGCAATTCGTGTCCAAGTTCGTCCTGGGACTGAGACCGGATATTAGTTTAATGATTCAGCAACACTCGATTTGTTGGCAAAGTAAACCCCTAGACGAAATACTGAGGTATGCCAGGTACTGCTGTGATGAGATAGACTCCAAGGCTAAGAAACTAAAAGAAAAGTTGATGGTGGTACAGATGCAGGCAGCAGGAAAGGGGGGACAGCAGCAACAGCAGCAAGGAACAGGGACAGGAGGAAAGAAGCAGTACAGTCAGAACAAGGGCAATGAGGAGAGTTCCACCTTTAGACCCAGATTAGACATAGCTGCCTTGAAGAAAACGACAAGGTGCCACCAGTGTAACGAGGTGGGGCATTGGAAACGCGAGTGTCCCTACAATGTAGAGATAGGAGAACAAGAGGAAGAGGAGGAAGAGGTCCAGAGAGCGCCTACGAAAGGGGTGACGCCATACCAAGGAAAGGTGCTCAAAGGGGGGGGGGGCTCCTCCCCGAGCCCAGTTCCCGCAACCTCCTCGAGTAGGGACCATGGGTAAGACCTATAGACAGATGCCCCTGTTTGTAGAAGGAGAAGAGTGCTATTATGTGGACCCATTAACCGGACAGAGAGTGGAAAGAGAAGACTGCACCCTCGGGGCAGCCTTGGAAGTGGATCAGAGGGGACCCTATGTTGAAGCAGAAGTAGCAGGGTGCCCCACGACATTTCTGGTGGACACAGGAGCCACTAGGTCCACGATCAGATCAGCTGCAGTTCCAGACCTGCCCATGTCTGGAGAGACCGTACAAGTGGTAGGGGTCGCAAACAGGAGAATAACCAGCCAATTGACAGAACCGGTACAGGTGAAAATAGGGAAGTACAGCGATGAGCACCAGTTTGTGGTTTGCGATTCAAGTCCTGTGTGTCTGCTAGGAAGAGACCTGTTGTGTAAATTGAATTGTACTATATACTGTACACCTCAGGGAGTGGAGGTATTGACCAATGATGATGATGCAGACTTCAAAGTTGCAAACTCAAGAATATGCGTGGAGCTGTACCCTACTTTAACAGTAGATGAGCTCCCCTGGGACTTGAGAGAGACAGTGGCACCAGAAGTATGGGATTTCACTGGGGAAGAGATAGGATTGGTCAAAGGGGTGGACCCAGTGAAAATTGTAGTGAAACCGCATGCTGAGTTCCCAAGAACACCCCAATATAAATTGACTCCAGAAACGATTGCAGGCATAAAGCCCGTGATCGAGTCCATGATTAAACAGGGAATACTGAAAGAAATCGTGGGTAGTCCATGCAACTCCCCGATTATGGGTCTGCAGAAACCAAATGGGAAATTTCGGATAGTACAGGACCTTCGAAAGATTAATAACATAGTCGTTTCATGTTGTCCAGTGGTACCGAATCCATCAGTGATACTGTTTCAGATTCCATTCCAAGCTGAGTGGTTCACTGTGATTGATCTTTGTCAGGCTTTCTTTTCGATCCCTCTGGACGAAGAAAGCCATTTTCTTTTCGCATTTAAGCTGGAAAATCGCGTCCTAACATGGTGTCGTATCCCTCAGGGGTATACAGAGAGCCCATCGATCTTTAACCAGCTTTTGAAGAAAAATCTTGAAAGTCTAGTGCTGCCCCAGAAGTCAGTTCTGGTCCAGTACATAGACGACCTCCTTGTGGCGTCAGAAACAGAAGAAGCTTGCAGGGAGGACTCCATTGCTTTGTTAAATCACCTAGCTGCCAATGGGCACAAGGTGTCCCCGGGAAAGTTGCAGTACTGTCTGACAGAGGTGCAGTACTTGGGACACAGAATAGAGAAAGGCAAACGAAAGGTGTCACCAGACAGGATAGAGGCGATCATGAAAATGAATGCGCCTAAGACACAGAGAGAGGTCAGGATGTTCCTAGGGATGGTGGGTTATTGCCGACAGTGGATCGCGAACTTTTCACTGAAATCAAAGCCCTTGCAAAAACTGACGCACAAGGAGGTGAGCGATCCGGTACCATGGGACAAAGACTGTTTGATGGCATTCCTACAGCTGCGAGAGGACCTGTGTCGTGCTCCGGCATTGGGAATGCCTGATTACAATAAACCATTTTTTCTTTACTGTTGTGAGAGAGAAGGTTGCGCGTTGTCTGTGTTAGTCCAAATCCATGGGAATGCCCGTAGACCAGTTGCTTATTTCTCGGCTACTTTAGACCCAGTAGCCGCAGCGTTGCCCGGATGTCTCAAATCCGTTGCTGCAACGGGTGTCAGCATTGAGAGATGTGAAAATATCGTCATGGGGCACCCGTTAGAGGTGTGCGTGCCCCATTCTGTTGAACTGTTGATGACCAGGACCAAAACACAGCATCTGACCAACAGCAGGCTCACGCGCTATGAGCAAGTTATTCTTGCTGCAGAGAATGTGACCCTCAAGAGATGCTCTGTTTTGAACCCTGCCACCTTGATGCCACTCCCAAATGATATCGAGGATGATGATGAATGTACAGACCATGACTGCCTCGATGTGACTGAACTATGCACCAAACCCAGACCCGACATCGTAGATGAGCCACTGACTGACCCAGATGAAATTTTCTTTGTCGATGGCTCATGTGTAAGAGACGAAGTTGGGCAGTTGAGAGCAGCTTATGCTGTTTGTACAATTACTGGAGTTGTGGAAGCTGGGTGCCTGGAAGGAGTACACTCCGCTCAGGTAGCCGAGATTATTGCCTTGACACGTGCTTGCTTGGCAAGCAATCAAATTCGAGTCACCATATACACCGACAGCCAATATGGTTATGGGGTGGTTCATGATTACGGGCAGTTATGGTCTCAAAGAGGGTTCATGACCTCTTCAGGCTCTCCCATTCGCAATGGAGAGTTTGTGCGCCTGTTGTTAGAGGCGTTGCAATGCCCAGCAGGTATCGCAGTTGTAAAGTGCACCGCACATACCAGAAATGAGGACTTCGTTTCGAAAGGCAATAGATATGCTGATGAAGTTGCGCGGTATTGCGCAGAACAAGGGTACTCTTTCACAGAGGTGGAAGTGGGTGGAATAAATGTAAGAACTGAATTAGCCATGATATTGGAAACTGTTGATACTTGGGATGAACTGTCAAACATGCAAGAAAATGCTCCTGATTTTGAAAAAGAAACATGGGAAAAGGCAGGATGTGTAATGGGTGAGTCCCATTTTTGGGTCTCAGCAGACGGCAGAGCAGTGTTGCCCAATGAGATGGTGAGTCCAATGGCCAGACTCATACATGGTCCCGTACACTTAGGGAGAGATGCTATGCTGAGAGTGTTTAGACAGACTTGGTACAATCCTAAGTTTCGAATAGCAGCAGAAGCAGTGTGTCAGCGTTGTGTGACCTGTCAGCAGCTGAATGTAGGGAAAAGAACACCAGTTGCACTGAGTCACATAGGAAGGTCTGGAGGTCCATTCAATCGAATGCAGATAGATTTCATTGAAATGCCGAGATGCAACCGCCTCCGCTATGTCCTGGTGGTTGTTTGTGTGTTCTCCAGATGGGTTGAGGCATACCCTACACGTAGGTGCGACACCCTCACAGTGGCCAAGTTACTGCTTAGGGAACTCATTCCGCGCTTCGGGGTGCCGGCCTCTTTGGAATCAGATAGGGGAACGCATTTCAATAGCGAGCTTGTGAAGATGATTTGTGCAGCTTTAAATATCGATCAGAAGTTGCATTGTAGTTACCGACCAGAAGCCTCAGGAATTGTGGAGCAGATCAATGGCACGATCAAAGCCCGAATTGCCAAGGTGTGCTCCTCAACGACCCTGAGTTGGCCTGACGCCCTGCCATTGGTTCTCATGAGCCTTCGTAGTACCCCAGACAGAAGAACGGGGTTGTCACCCCATGAGGTGTTAATGGGGAGAGCAATGAGGCTGCCATCTGTCCCAACTACTGCACTGTTAAATATCACAGATGATATGATCCTGGACTATTGTAAGGGGCTGTCTGACGCCATTCGTTCTGTGTCCCTTCAGGTGCAGGCTGCCGAGGTTCCATCGTGCCAGGGCCCGTGCCATGACCTGTATCCTGGGGACTGGGTCCTGGTGAAAAAACATGTGAGAAGAAGCTGCTTGGATGTTCGTTGGCGTGGGCCTTTCCAGATCATCTTGATTGCGAATACGGCTGTGAAGGTGGGAGGCCTGCCCAATTGGATCCACGCGTCACATACGCGAAGGGTTCCAGCACCTCGGGAAGAAACAGCTCCTCTCTCGGATAGACGTCCAGCAGAGGACCGAGAAGCCATAGAGGGGGCTAGCCAAGCTGAAGAGGTGCCAGCGGAAGCAGGGAACGAGTCTGACCAAGCTGAGGACGGTCAGTACAACAGCGAAACAGACGACGCTACAGAAGGAGAAAGTAGCTGGGAGTACGAGTCAGACACTGACAAGTCTGACAGAGAGCGAGAACAGACAAGAAGGAGAAGGAGTAGAAGGGCACGTGGAGAAGCTAATTGGCCGCAAAGAAGGAGCTCTAGCCTGAGGTCAACTCCAGAGATAACCCTTCCTCCGATATCAGAAGACTCAGACCCGGAAGAAGGTGCTCAGGGCGCTGAAGCACCGGACCGAAGAAGGTCAAGAAGAGTGCGTGTGCCTAACAGAAGATACTCCACACCTGAGTGGACATATCTGGCGACAAATGTCTGTGAAACAGGAGACAGGGAGGATTCGAGCGGTGGTGGTGTCCAGTTCTGAGCCCATCGTCACCGTGGAAATACGACTGTTGGTACCCGGAGTCGAACAAGAAGGGTCACTAACATTCATGCTCCCCAGACCTCCCCGCCTCAGCAAGTTAAAACATATGTTTCTTTCAGAATTGCAATTCCCCGACTTTGGTACAACGATAACAGCACATGAAGAGCACAATCTTCGTTTGGAAATACTGAACTTTGCTATCGAAGCTGCAGGCACAGGCTTGATAGTAGACTGTTAAAGGACTTTGTAAATAAAGTGAACAGAAAAAAGAAGATTACCTAGCGCCCAGGAAGCAGAGAATTTTAGGGAACTTCCCTTGAGTTGATGGAGAAGGGCTAGGGTTGTCTTTATTGAACTGTTAAAGGACTTTTGCGAAAAAGGTTGTCAGCTTCCAGTTGTGTGGATTCTAAAGACAAAAAGGAAAAAAAGAGACTGTAAAGGAACGAGAGGAAAAGAACTTTTTGCTAAGATAAGAGAGAGCCATATTGTCTGACGAAATGGAAGCCGGCACCCAGAACCGCAGAGCTAAATGTATAATAGGTACACTAATAGTAGGAGTGATAATATTAATAGCTTTAGTGGTAACAATTTCTTATGTAAAGGGACATGAGGAAGAGGCGAAGGTAACTGATGTGAAATCTGTAGAAACGCTTACACCCACTGTTGCTGGTGAGAAAAGGGAAAACATTCAAGAGAAAGCGTTATTAGCTGCAGAAGCCCGCAGGTTACACGTAGATGAGTCCCAAGGAGACTTTAGGTCAAATGCTTATGCTAAACTCTTATATGAATACGTGGATGCCATGGAGGTTAAGGACTGTTATGTCTGCATGCAGTTGCCGGCGTCTGTAGATGAAGGCATTAGATACCATCACCTCCCGCTGACATATGGCATTACATGTAGCTTATTGCTTAGTATATTTTATGAGAGAGATAGTTTTGAATACTATTTCTCCAACTATGATTCAGTGTTGCCAGAAGTCCCAAATTATAAGCAGATGAACAAATGGGACTACTGGAAGAGTGAAGACAGACTGGCCAAGTTCTTCATTCCTTGGATTACCTTAGATACTTCACATGCCCGTAGAAATAACCTGACATGCAAGGTGTCAGAAGTCGAGAAGAAGTTCATAGGGCAGGTGGATGATCGTTACAGGAGACAAAAGATTTTGAAAAAATCAGGACAATGGAAAACAGATTGGACCGAGGAAGAGAAGGCACACAAGAGAAAGGGTAGTAGTGGTCCAATAGCTTTAGATAAGACGCAGAGAGGAAAGCTATGTCTTCACCGAGCCAAATCGTATTATGAAAATGTATACGTGGGAGAAGTCGACTGTGAACATGCTTTCAATATAGAGTACTATACTAAGGATTTCCTGAAGGGAATGCAAGTGATTCCAAATGTGTATTTTGTATGTGGAAGAAATGCTTACGTGCGACTACCTGACAACTGGTATGGATCATGTTACCTAGCAATTGTCTTCCCCAAAATATATCATGCACAAGACTTAGTGATCATCGAGGGCAAGACATCATCAAGGGGAAAGAGAGATGTAGGAGATGCAGAAATGGTTGGAGATGTCTTTGGAGCTATGTTCCCTCTTTTGGGAGTAATCCTTAATGATGTTAAAATTAGACGACTGGCAACAGTTGTCGACAGGTTGTCTGCCAGCACTGCTCAGTCCTTAATGCTGGTAGAAGGAGAGATGCAATCGATAAGGGCTATGGTTCTTCAGAACCGTCTTGCGTTAGATGTCCTACTAGCAAAAGAGGGCGGAGTCTGTAAGGCTTTGAAGGTCCAGGAATGTTGTACTTACATTCCAGACAATTCGAAGCCCCTTGAGAAAGTTATTAGGAACATAACTGATATTCACAAGGAGATCGAAGACTTGAGTAGAGAAAATGTCTGGGAAAAGGTGGGCCACGGAATGAGTGAAGTTGGAGGGTGGATTTCCACCATAGGCAAAAGCTTTGTGTGGTATATACTAAAACCTATCATCATAATATTGATCTGTGGGATTATATTGTGGGGATTGGTGAGGGTATTCAAATGGTACAGAGCAAGAAGGTCAGAAAGGGCCCAAAGAGAACAGCTGCAGAGATTGGCTGCCATACAAGATAATCAGTACAGGAGTCTGAGGGCTCTGGAAGCGCAGAGACAAATTATGCCAGCAATAACTGCAGTTTAAATGTTAGTGATGACCCCGAGAGGTCATCAAAGGGGGGAACTGAGAGAGCGCAAACTGACCTAAATGTATGAGTGCATCACACTTACCTGTAGTAAGCATAAATCATGAGGAGAAATGCCATGAGTGCTAATAGTATCTGCAATTATATTCTGAATGTATAGCTAATGTAGAGATTTAAGTAGAAGTGGAACTAATACAGAAATGTGTGACACTATATGATTTTATTAGATGTGATTATTCCTGAATTCATGTCGTGTAAGCTGCTAAAATGTAAGATGGCATGTGGTAAAACGCAGAATGTGGTAGGCCTCAGGGCCAAAGCTAGAAAGTGTTTCTTTTCACGACATAGATTGAAATAATGTTTTGGCCATTGCATTAATGGGCCATGATTTATAGATGTGTTTACTGAATAATAGAATAAGAGTATTAACATGCTTTAATTAATGAAGAAGTTGAATGCTATAATCATTATGAGAAATGCTGTGGGCCTGGATTATTTTAAACATTGATTTATACGTACATGTCTGGGCTGAGAAATGTTGCAAGCCTTTTTGGAAGTCTATGAGAGTTGGGTTCTTGGCTGCAGATATCTGTCTGCAAAGGAAAAGGGGGGATCCAATTATAAATGAATGAATAGAGGTCTGTTCAGTAGACGGCCCAGACATGGAGGAGGGTTCCGGAATGTTTAAGGGGTATCAGCGGGCCGGAGAAGAGTCTGAGAAGCAAGGTCAACTCCAACGTACGAGGCCCAATACAAAGCAGCATGGAAAAAGCCAGAAGCTACACCACGTGAGAGGCGTCTCACGAGGGGCGTCTCAAATGTTGTTGACTGTTTTGTATTAGGGACAGCACCCCTGGGTGGAGTTAGAGCAGATACCTGAGGACCCCTTAGAGAGCGGATGGGTAGGCAGAGAGGGGTCATGACTGGAGAACTATAGGTTTTCACCAAGAGACTTAGAGTGAGTGACTTCCCTTGGGGGTCATTCACTGCTGACACCTTCGTTAGGTTGGGATTTGGTTAAGTAGGGATACCATCTAGAGCAGGGTAGGGACAGCCTAACCTGTGTGTTTTCCTCCAACTTAAATGAAGGAGAGATATGCGTCAATGCTGATAGCTTTATTATTCTTAGAACTTGTGTTAGTGATTTCCGTTGCTCGTCTGAGGGCTTTCAGAGAGCACATGTATGTAGTTGGACCTGTGTATCTCGTGAATCTCATTCTGAGATGCCTGTATTTGCAGCTTATCATATCTTTACAATAAACTTTTGAAAGCTAGAAGTTGTTTGTGATCTTTGGGAGCGGGGTCCTTTATTGGGTGAACTAACTTGCAGAGAGGTGCACTTTCTTCCTCAAAGACAGGCAATAAAGGTTCAGTCGACCAGATCGAGGTTTGGATCAATAGTGATAAGGTATCGATCAAAATCTCGCCCTTCCACACTTATTAAAAAAAGAGATCGGTGGAGCACTACATATCGAACATGGCAAGGAGGGCATTGAGTAAAACAAACATGAGTTAAACGGTGCACACCATACTTGGTCTGCCACACTAACTAGTGTTTACTGGGAGCCAGAGAGCTGACAATCTTTCTACGGTAATAGCAAATATTATTATTAAATCAGGATGTGACAAGTAAAAAAGAGAACTTAAATGATTTTCCAGACATTATACCGTTTGAAAAACATTTTTCTGTTGAATCCCTTATACTGTTTACATACATGTATGTTTAAAGTAGTTCTCCAGTGCTACCGAAGTTTGTTTTGTCATTCGTGCTGAACTAATAATTCAGGTCTCCAACAGTTGTTTTAAAACTCGAGGATAACAGAACATGAATATTTTGTTGTCATATTTGTGCAGGTAGCAAACTAACAGGTGTGCTGCTGAGAATCACTTCTCCCTATTTTACTCCTAAGTGCACTTGCGATAGCCGTATCCTACACCAAGCCCTTCTTACTGAAAGATGAGACGAAGTAGTGTAATCTTCCCTACCCCTTTCTCATCCTTTATCTCCTGGGGCCATGTAATCAACGGACCCAGAAGCACAACAGGTGCCCCATTATTAGCACTTCAAGGTAATTTATAGAGGAGGCCACACAGTGTGCATCCCGCCGCACCTCTGCTCCAAGCCAGGATACTTAAACAAAAGGAGGCCTAAAGGCCCCTTAACATCGACCTTTCAATGACTCTGCTGAGCCCTCTTCCCACCTGCGCTCGGACAGACTGGTCTACTCCTTGAAGACCACAACAAAGTTAACCCAATTTATTGGCATTTTTCCGTTTTTATATATAAATGCAGACAAAGGAAAAATATTTTTCCGTCTGCATTTATATGTAAAAATCCATTTAAACGGAAAACCGGGAGCCTTAATTATAATCGGTCACTGAATATAGATATCTGGGTGTTATAATAGATACTAGGGGCACAGGTAAAAAACAGTGCACTCTCAGAGGCCCACCTCCATGCAACGCAGAGTTGGAGGCCTCAGCATGTGTGCCACAAATCCAGATAGAGCTTCAAAGCCGGGGTGTGTCGCATCGAAAATCAAAGTAAGGGGGAAGGAATAAAAAGTCTAAAAAGCAGTGGAAATAATACTCATAGGACACTAAGATCACTCTTGCAAACATATGAACGCAGCAGACACAGTAAAGCCATAAAGAAATAAGAGAGATAGCGATCAGGGGACATCAAAACTGGAAGGACAGACAGAACCAAAAAAAAAAGGGAGCAGGAAAAGAGGGGGACAGAAACAACTGACACAAAACACAGAGAAGCACATAAAAGAAAGGGCGCAGCGGACACCCAGCAGGTGCTCCAGATAGGTGTAGCCGGACCCTTGGGCAACAGCTGCACTGTCCCACTCCACCATTGGCACCTGTGCACCATTCAGTGAGTTACCAGACCCGGCCACTGCCACCCTGAGGTGGAAAGTCTGGGTAGGGAGACTAGAAATTACTTCAGGGCCACGCAAGACAAGGACTATGAGGTGAAGCGGTCCCTACTGCTACACCTGGGGGTGACGAAGTCTACAAACTTTTCCAGCACCTCCCAAACACAGGGAGTGTTAATGTTTATGATGCTATAATCGAACCTTGAATGCACACTTTCATCCCCAACTCAACCCTGATTTCGAATGTTTCAAACTCTGCCAGGCAAAGCAAAGGGAAGGGGAGTCCATGGACACTTTTTATGCATGTCTACAGGCCCTTGCCAGCACCTGTACTGCCGATGGCCAGAAAGAGGAGGTCCAAGCCCAATTAATACAGTTGTGTAAATCAGCAAACCTGAGGAGACTTAACCAGTGGCAACCAGGGATAACAATGCAAGACATTGATAATGGCCGGCACAAGCGACCTCTCCAGAGCCACGGCAGATTAAATGGAAATGGCGCTCCACAGCGGGTCAGGAGGTGGTAGCACACAGAGATTGCCAGTCATCAAGATGGAAGTAATAGACGCAGTCCGCAGCGGTCCACCACCCTAAAGGAGCAGAATAAGCCTGAACGAAGGGGCTGCCTGCGGGAACTGTGGCATTGGGTGCTACCCTGTGGAGAAATGCCTGGCTATGGGCCGCACATGGCAAGCAGAACCACTTTGCGAGGGTCTTTAGAGGCAGTGACCGAGAGTGACGGGGCAGAATCCGACAACCTGAACAGTCTGGAACCTATCGATCAGTGAGCGAACCCCAACAGTCAACAACACCGGAGACTGGTGGCCAGAGGATGAGGTCAAACCAGATGATCCAGTGAAGGAAGACTTCTTCCTCATTTGGTATACGGCACCTCATGAGAGAGACCGTAAGGCACAGCCCCGCTTCAAGGTACTCATCACTGGCACGACCATGCCCACACTTCTTGATACAGGGGCATCAGTTAAAGTAATAACACATAGATAGTGTTTACTACTACAACCACACCCAACTCTCAGCACCTCACGCACAAGAATCTAAGCATATCGTGGCAAGGAGCCCCTGGCCCTGTTAGGCCCCATAGAAGCTGTGATTTAGCGTGAAGACAAAAGTCAGAACACGTTTTCACGTGACAGAGGAAGGGGATGGCACCCTGCTCAGATACCACATGTCCAAAGACCTGGGCCATGTCTTTTTCGCTAAGGAGATCAACGCCCTTCAGGTGGACGATGTTAAGTAACAATTCCTGGAGCTGTTCAGGGGGCTCGGATGCAGGGAAGGGCCACCGTCACATAGACAAAACCATACAACCCACAACTTTGAGAAACCAGCAAGTACCATTTATTCTACGGCAACAGGTTGAGGCAGAACTTGACAAACTCTACAAAATTGATCTAATCTAAAAGGTGTCAGGGCCACCCTGTGCGTGTCCTCAATGGTGATCACTGAAAAACTCAAACAGCCTGGAGCCGCCAGGATCTGCATCGACATGAGGCTACCAAACTGTGCAATCAGGAGGCAATGTCACATCACGCCAACGATGGAAGATGTTGTCGCCGACCTCAATGCAGCAAAATAGTTTTATAAGTTAGATCTTAATGCTGGCTATCACCAGCTAGTACTCCATCTGGACAGCCAGTAGATCACCACATTTTCAACGCACTTGGGGTTGTGCCTCTACAACGGCTGAACTCGGAATATCTTTGGCAGAAGAAGTATTCCTGAATGCTATCAGAGAAACCTTGTCAGGGCTTGAGAGAGTACTAAATATCAGCAATGATATTTTGATCTTTTCCTCCATAGTGGTGGATCACCACAAGCGCCTTAAGTCCACCCTTCAGAGACTGTGCCTTAACACTACAGAAAGACAAATGTTACATTTTTTAACCCAAGGTGGAGTTCTTCGAGTTTGAGTTCTCCCAAGGAGGCCAACAAGTCAGGGCCAATCAAAGAGGCCCCTGCACAAGGGACGTAATGAACATCTGCAGTTTCCTAGGGATGGTCACATACTGCGGCAGGTTCCTCCCGATAAATGCCCGCCTCTCTGAACCACTCAGAAAGCTCACAAAGATGGTAGTCCAATGGGAGTGGGGCACACATGAGTAAGACGCACTTGACAAAATAAAGAAGGCGCTCTTAGCAGATGCCACAATGGCATAATTCGACTTGACAAAGAGACCAAGCTATTGTGGACGTGAGCCCCATCTGGTTTGTGAGCCTCTTCACAGGAACGGCACCTCACCCACCCTCTTGAACTGAACGCTGGGTGGTGCAACTGCTGCCATAAGGATTCAGCATGACATACCATCCAGGGTCAGGCACTACAGTTGCCTTCCTCTTTTGACTCCACCGACACCGGGGGGTGCATCAAGTGCCAATTGTGATTAAGTCGAGGCGTACACCCGCATGGTGACAACTGACACATACCCAAAGGCAATGATGCTTGAAACATCAGGCAAGCGACGGTGGCAGACGATGGCCTTCAGTGGGCCGAAGAGGCCTCCCTCAGGAATACTTAGAGGCTATTCTTGAGAGACGTGAGCCAATGGCACCGGGAGGAGGAGTTAAGACTATCTCAACTGTGGAACATGAGGGATGAACTGAGCTCTTTGGCAGAGGGCATCAACATGAGAGGCCACCGAAGTGAGATTGCCAAGACGAAGGAAGACCAGTCTGTTGCCCTTGCCCATGAAGGACCTCGAGGGGTGCAGAAAACGAAAGCCACATTAGAGGCAAAGTATGGTTCCCAGCCATCGACAGAAAGCTAGAAGAAACAGTGCGGCTCTGTCAAACATGTCAGTCCATGGGGAGCCCAGCTGCCCCTGCCCCAGTAGCCTCTGAAGATGCTCTGACAGCCACCTGGGAGAGAGTGAGTTTGAATTTGGGAAGCTTCACAGGTGGGAGGCTAATGATGGTCCTTGTTAATAAGAGGTTCAAGTATCATGTGGTGGAACTGGACAGCACCACAGCGTTCAACCACATAAAGCCGCTGCTTGAAAAAACATTTGCAACCTACGGCCTACCTGAGACCATCTAGGCTGACAACCGGCAGACTCTAGAGCATATAGAAACACTCCCCAAAGCCAAGACGAGTTGTGCACCAATGCATCTCAGGTTCCAAAGACCCATCAAAGTCCTCATCCCCACCAGCCTAGGGTGGCTGCCTGAATCCCTGCGAGAGAGGGAGGTTCAACAGAGAAGGCAAAAGAAGAACAAAAGAGCCAGTTGAGATTGACAAGCCGTGGAGAGAGGCTTGGAGGTGGGTGACCATATTCTGGTAGTGGTTGTCACTATGGGTGGAAGTTCCGCTCCCTGTTCAAAATAGGGACATGAACAGTGATAGCAGTGAATGGAAGCATAATCAAAGCCCAAAGGTGCCAAGAAACTACAATGAGGAACATCTTGTGGTTCCGGCACACTCAATTGCCTGACAAAGGGGAGGAGCCGAAGATACGGAGCTAGACTACCAGGTCCCATTGACACTATATGGTACTAGCCAAGCAGTCGCAATGGAAAGACGTAAAGAGCTAACACTGCAGAGTCCGAAACAAACCCCCCAACAGCACTGGTGAGACCAGGTCTGGTACAGCGATGAATTCCCAGCGGGGACAGTGTCAGCGATATGAACTGAGTCCGATCCTGGTGCCTAGCCAACAGCTCCAAGACTTTGTGTATTTCCAGGTGAGAGGGGCGCCAGTCATTTAAGGTTAGAAGGGATGTAGTGAGCCACCCAGTCTCACTGTCAAGACAGTGATGCACACACGCAGCACCATGGCTAGGTGCAGCCGAGGTGTTATAATAAATGCCAATGCGGCACACGTGGCCCGTTCCGAAGTACACCTCTAGTGTGAGGCTGTGTTTATTGAGGTCTGCTAGCAGCACTGCAGTCAGGGGCCAAGCACAAGAGTGTGGCTCCCCAGCCCACAGCACACATGGGAACACCCACACTCCACCAAGGAATGTTTTCCTGGGGCAGAGTAACGCAAGGCAGTGGCTTGCCCTGCCTTGCGAAACTCCAGATTTACCAAGCCACGCAGGGCCATGCAAGGTGGCCTTGTGTGGCTTGGTAAATCTCATCTGGGTTTTGCATCGCCCTTATGCCCCCTTGCATGGCACAAGGGCAACACAAAATATTGATAAAAATACCCCCATAACTTTAATAACTGTTAGTGTGCCCTACGCTATATGGTATACACTTGCCCATATGACCCATACTCATTAACTATGCCGCATCTCCATAATCATAACCAATGCTCATTTCACAATCGTGTTCTCTTTATTCATCTACAGTGTTCATATGAAATTCCCAAGGAATCAATGTATTTCATGGAACCAGCTACCCTTAACCACTATGGGCAAAGTTAAAAATATTTTAAAAAATAATAATATAATCTGGGTAACGCTACCATCTTGATTAGAGATATCCTGCCCAATCCGAACTGCGGAGTCGTTTTCACAAACTGCACACTAGTCAGTGCTACCAGAGTTCGCTATACCTTAACACCTAGTCATATGGTCATGTGGTCAGATTTTAGAAGTGAATCTCTCTCTCTGTGAAGCTGATGCCACACACTACCTGGGAAGATGGGGGATGATGGGGGCTAAGGGTTCAATCAAAAACGAATACCGTAATGGCAGAAATCTAAGGCAGTTACAGAGAACCCTTCAATCTTGTCGAATGTGGCAATTATGAGCAACAGGAGCATGAGAGCACTGAGCTGGGTAACAACATGTCATGTCTCCCCTCAGGAAAGGTAAGGGCTGAAGGGTGGGTAGGAACGAGCACTAGACTTGGGTTACCTTGTCAACGGCTGTACCTGCGTTCCTTTGATCCACAAACTAGTAACAACCTGTGGTGGGAACATCTAAGGTAATTATAGAGGGTTCTGTGGCTTTCAAACCTACGGCAAATATGGGTGACCTAGATTACAGGAGCTCTGCTAGTGAGTGTGGCAAGATGACCACAGTCAGGAAACAGTGAGATATTTTCCTCACCACTGAAAGATGAGCTAGGGGAGGAAAGTATGGAACTGCAAGTATTGAGCTTGGGGCATGTGCCCAACCGTAGAAGTAGATAGTTAGCGCTCTCAGTCCAACAACTACACGGAAATCTGTAGGAGGGAAAAGGGAATAAAAATAAACATAATATTGGTATCTACCGAATACAATTATGCTATCTCCTTCGGCCCTCTAGCCTGGCTCTTGCATGGATGGCTCAGAGGGTGGGAGTACTGGCATTGAGTGCAGTGCTGGTCACAAGAACATGGCACATGAGTGGAGAAAGTGGCAGGAGGCTGGCAAGAACTGCTATAAAAATCCATTTTGGAAAGGTGCAGATAAAAGGCAACATTCTGGCAAAAATCCAATGAGCTATTCAGGATCCTGCAGCCTTATTGTATAGTATGTGGTAATTGTGGGTGTCTCGGAAGATGAGAGTGCTGCCTACGAGTGCAGCTAGATGAGTGGGTGTCTGGATAAACGGCATCTTTCCCCTTGATCACTCATAGCATGTATCTTATACTGCTATGCAATCCAAGCAGCCCTTTAGCAGGTTCTCCATCACACCAAGTAAACTAAGCCTCCAATACTCAGCTCTGAGTCTTGGTGATTTTGATGGACTAGACCCATTAGCCTCTCTGACTCCCCTAGGGGGAATCAACCAACTAACCATCGCTAAAAAAGATTCCCTCAAAGCTCATTCGCTCACCATCCAGTTTAGCACTCATCTCACTTAGCTCCGAACCTTACGAACATAGCATCTCCACCAGTACCTCATTCCACTCCTCCTGGCGTAGCTAACACCTGCTCTGATTACAGTTCTACTAATGCTTTTTAGCCTACTTCTCAGATTGTAAGTACAATTAACAATCCGCTGCAGCATTGTTAACCTTTGGGACAAACTCGACCTCGAAGATCTGCTCCTGAAGTTTCACTCATCTGCAAATCAATTCATTCTTTCTAAAATTGGCTGAAAATTGGCCCCATGCAAAACACTAAAACTTCAGAACTGGCCTACGACATTCACACTTCCATGAAGATATCTTGCAGGAAAGGAAATGGTAACTTTTGTAATGTATCTGTTTGTGTGCATATTGAATCAATCCCAAATGATGTTGTACCTGTACAAATTGCAGTGATTTTCACGTCCTGGCACCCTTACTTGCCATCCCAGTCTCACCGCACCTTCTGCTCCGGTAAAAGCCTCCTTTGCACAATCACTCTCCTCTCAATGGCAGAATAGCTGGTGCAGAGTGGAACCTTTAATCAGAAACATACAGTAGTTTAGGTCTGCGATTACTGAATCAGATATCAAAAGAGGCCAAAGCACACTGGCCCAGTAACCTAAAAGCAAAATCCCAGTGAGCGAGATGGCAATTATATTTAAACTCTTTGAGCAGTCAGTTCGAAGCTGTGTACCCTGCACCATATAAGTAAATGTAACTGCCTTGAAACTGACTGAATCGACGATGGAGGTGGAGAAACACATCCACCCAATTTTACCAGTACCATTTATTTATAGATTATTTACAGATTAATGGTATCTTTAACACTGTTGGATAGTAAATATGCATGTGTCTGTTTTTTCTTGACAGTGACCCTGTCTAAAAGCACAAGCTCCACGGCCCTCCTAACAATTGACAGGTCAGCTGCTGACCACTATGTGTGCACGGATGACTGGCAGGAGGAATTGACTCAACGGGCCTGCGCGCAGCTGGGTTTAGGGTAAGGTCAGTAGTTTGTAGTACTGATGATGTGTGCTGATGTCTTTGATGACCAAGTTCTTGAATAAGGTTTGCCCTGCAAGATGTTCTCTGATAAATGTTGAAGTAACCCATCTTCACATTCACACAGTTGCAGAGCACAGTAGAAAATGCATGCTGGCCAGCGACAGTAGTAAAACACTTCCTTGTCTTTTTCTAAGAAATCACAGCCAGGTCTGAGATTCCAGTCAAGGCAACGAGCAGAGAAGAGATTACCTGCATTTCAAATTCCTACCTTATCAGAACATTTAAATAGGGTTTGGGAAAACGCAGTTTTCACTCGTTTTGTTCCTTTCTCTTTCTAACATAGGCAGGCTAGTTAATAAAATTTAGCAGTGAAAAGCAAAGGCAGATGAGACAACGGCATCCTAACTCTGAATCACATGGGACCAGTTTTAGCTGCTTCTGGGGTCTCCTGAAATTATGACTCGATGTTTAATTACAAATTAAAGTAAGAAGTTACAAGGATCTTAAGAAATCCTAGGAGAAGTGGGGGGCGTGGCTGGCTTCTCCTGGAGAGATACCGTCTTCTGAGCTCACTGCCACCCGCCTAAATCAGTTACCATTTCAAGACAAAGATGACACAATACAGGACGAACTGCTGTAAATTACGTGGGGGAGAGAAGAGTCGAGATCCACCACCTGCGGAACAGAACACCTCCAGAGAGCATGGGATAGAATGGTTGTAGATTAGACACCCAACAACAAGGCCTAGGATTGCAACCAGCACTGCACAGAAGATAATTCAATGCTTGTGAAAGGCGAGCGGATGCCTGTCTCATTAACAGGACCTCCCAAGTGGAGGATGTTAAAGGGGTACAGAGGTTTGCTTGGGGTGGTCAGCTTTAATGGTGTGTACAAGTGGAGGAAGATGCCTTCCGATGACGAACAGTGGGAGCATCGGAAACGTTGACCATTAGGAGGTGAGCAGGTCTACGCTGCAAAACCAATGTTGTCTGAGCATTATAGATATTAAGACAGAAGTGCTAGGCATCCTAAGTCTAGCATCTCCAATCAGGATGATTGGAGGACTTGCCCCACTTCTGCTGGCACATCCCAGGGAGGAAGTGAGACACTCTGTGCTCAGAAGTCAACAAACTTCACTACACAGCTAAACCCAAACCTGACTATCTGTGGGCAGAGAGGGTTGACAAACACACTTCTATAAATAAACTTGTAATGACAACGATCAGTTTCAATGCGTACTGTGGCATAGGTATGGTCCATTACAGATTGGCATGCCTGCTTTTGAAGCAAACAGCTGAGGTTTGAATACCCCACCATTTTGGATTTGAAACGCTGATAAGCCCCCCCCCCCCCCCACATGCATGCACAGCGTGGGCCCCCTTGTTGGAGAGAAATGGGCAAAGGAACAAGAACAACCCCAGACCAACACATGGATCACAGCAATGGTCCACAAGAAGCGCCAACTATTATGGTAAAACATGGCAGCTTAAACACCCCAGGAGATAAACTGGACAAGATAGTGGAAGCTATTGCAGTCTCTAGAGCGGCACTTGAAATTTTGATTCACTTTATTGTTGTGTTCTTCATGAGAGAATATCAGAAGACGTTTGATGAAATAATAATGGAGAACTAAACATTGCTGAGTGACCATGGCCCTTATACTTAGCAGCTTTAGAGACAGGTGCGTGATCTCATGAAGTGAGTTAAACTTCTCAAACATAGAGCGAAAGGATGTGAAAGCAGCACTAAATGCAATAACATTTGAGTGGCCAGCCTACCCATAATATAGAACAAGCTGATATAGTCGTCTTCCTAGAGCAATGCCTTGTCCAAACTGCAGTGCTTCAAGACCTCTCCAAATTCTATGCCATGGAAAGGATGCACCATGTTCTAACCCAATCACCACCACCTCGGTCACTCCCATCCATTTTTGGGCAGGATTTGAAACTATAGAGACAGATATCTAACACTGCACAGTGCCAGGATAGCTGTAACTTTGTAGTCAACAAAGGAAAGTTATGATCTTTTCGCAGCTGCACAGTGGCAATACAGCAGCAGCTTATGACTCTAAGGAAGCTTGGGGCTGGGCAAAAGAATGTGAATCTGACGAAGATACAAGTGGTCACAACTTCCTATGTTTAGAAAACGGTTCCAAGAACAATCTCATCTCGGAAGAGAGGTGGCTGTCACCACAGTGATCGCACCCTTAAATAAGAAATCATCAAAAGTAGTACTGTGGCAGATACAACGCCGTAGACAAAGGATCATATATTCATCACTCATCCAGGTGTTGACAAGGACCTGCCCTAAATCACACATACATCTGCAGATGAACTGATTTGATGTCAATACCTACCTGATGTGAAGCTGTGATTCTGTAGCTGCCCCTTAACTGTTCATTGGGTCTAACCCACACAAGGGCCTGGGATGCATAGTAAGCTGAGGCAGCCAGAGGGGGCAGTATATGGGAGGCCCACCACTGTCCTCATGCTTGTCTCCAGTTTACAGAAGGCACGGGACACACGCATAATTTTTGTTGTTGTTGTTGTCCTTGGTAGGGAAGTGTGGGTTCATAGTGAAATACTGGGGCCGGCTTGGTCAGTAGCTGTTAAATCAATGGGGTAGAACCCACTAAATCATAGGACCTGGGTATCAGTGATATAAACAACAATGGCCCTAGACTATTGATCAAATTGACTTAATCCCTTGGTTAATTAGTCAAAATAGAAATGCGATTCAATCTGCATTTAAGAAATCAAGCTACATGGGAGAGAGAAGTTAATGAATAGGCAGAAAAACACCATCCACAGTTCAAAGATTTGTATTTATCAAGGACGAAATATTACAGTTATTTACATTGTCAAGCAACAACAACTAAAATGTACGGCGCAAAGACTAAAAAAGGGCTATAGTCAAGGGTGAACAAAGAGGTGCTCAAGTGTTGAGAGGAGAGAAGAAAAAAGAAATTAAGGCATCTGATTTGAATATTTACAAAAAACAAACAAGCGTTTCAATTCCGCTAGTTGACTAGGCCTGTCCAGATTGTTCTTGGAGGGGGAAACCAAGGGGAAGGTGAAGGGTACAGGCACACAAAATAAAAAGGTGTCGACGTTTCGACCCTAATGCTCTAGGGAATTTTGCTTCCTCGGCTGCGGGTCTTCATCAGGACATGGGGGGGAGAGGGGGGGACAGGTATCTGGCCGTGATCACACCCGTTGTCTTGATCAGCCACCAAAACAGCTGGGTAGGTGCGACTCCCTCCTGGCTGGTTGGGATTCACCTGATTCAGGTTCTGAAGGTCTCTTATTTGGGATCAACTCGTGATGTAACAATTTAAAACCGATGTCCAATGGAGCAACGGTTTCCTACCGGCGCCTCCAGGGCAACCCGTGATGTAGAGAATCGATGTCCAATGGAGTAAAGGTTTCCTACCGGCGCCTCCAGGGCAACTGGTGATGTAAAACAATCGATGTTCAATGAAGCAGGGGTTTCTTACCGGCGCCTCCCGGGCAATCCGGTGTTGTACGGAGTGATTATTCCTCCAAAGTCGGTCAGAGTACCACGTGTGAAGAGAAAATGATATCTCCACCGGTATTCACACGTCAGGGTACAGGTACTGTTGATTGCCTGCGTGGTTTAGGCTGTCTGGCATCCGGGCATCGGTCACCGGTACTGATCCCGACAGTAGGGGATTGAACATCGATTGTTTTACATCACCAGTTGCCCTGGAGGCGCCGGTAGGAAACCTTTACTCCATTGGACATCGATTCTCTACATCACGGGTTGCCCTGGAGGCGCCGGTAGGAAACCGTTGCTCCATTGGACATCGGTTTTAAATTGTTACATCACGAGTTGATCCCAAATAAGAGACCTTCAGAACCTGAATCAGGTGAATCCCAACCAGCCAGGAGGGAGTCGCACCTACCCAGCTGTTTTGGTGGCTGATCAAGACAACGGGTGTGATCACGGCCAGATACCTGTCCCCCCCTCTCCCCCCATGTCCTGATGAAGACCCGCAGCCGAGGAAGCAAAATTCCCTAGAGCATTAGGGTCGAAACGTCGACACCTTTTTATTTTGTGTGCCTGTACCCTTCACCTTCCCCTTGGTTTCCCCCTCCAAGAACAATCTGGACAGGCCTAGTCAACTAGCGGAATTGAAACGCTTGTTTGTTTTTTGTAAATATTCAAATCAGATGCCTTAATTTCTTTTTTCTTCTCTCCTCTCAACACTTGAGCACCTCTTTGTTCACCCTTGACTATAGCCCTTTTTTAGTCTTTGCGCCGTACATTTTAGTTGTTGTTGCTTGACAATGTAAATAACTGTAATATTTCGTCCTTGATAAATACAAATCTTTGAACTGTGGATGGTGTTTTTCTGCCTATTCATTAACTTCTCTCTCCCATGTAGCTTGATTTCTTAAATGCAGATTGAATCGCATTTCTATTTTGACTAATTAACCAAGGGATTAAGTCAATTTGATCAATAGTCTAGGGCCATTGTTGGTCAGTAGCTGAACACAAAATGTATACCGTTTTGCATAGTTATAGCTTTGGTGGTGAAGAATTACATAGGGATATCGGACTGTTGGTCCTCTGGGTCCTCCACAGGGGACGCTTACTGGTTCCATATAGAATGATTATGCCTTTCTTTACACTCCTTCACAAGTAAGACACATGGAATGCTAGGGGCATGGGCATCACAAATAATAGACACAAAATGCACTCCTACTTAAAAAGGATAAAAGCAAAAAAAAAAATTTTAAACAAGAAACCTATCTCACAACACATGAAAATGTACAATAAAAAAATGGAGATACCAATTGCTCAGCACTGCTTACTTTACTTATGCCAGAATACCCCAATCTACGTGGGTCTGCATTAAAAATAGGTTTATTAATGGTTTGTCAAATATAAACAGTGAGGTAAGCAAGCTAACCAGCAGTTGTAGTGAAGACTATATCTCAACACAAATATCTTTGTAAGTACTTTATAGAAAGATTTTGCTTAATTAGATCACCTATATGGTTGAAATGTAGCTTATTGATATCCTAAATCTTTGAATCTCAATGGTAATCGGTCCTGAAGACTGCCGTAGTGGCTCAAAGTTCACTCAAGTGTTCACTACAGTTTGTTTGCTTGTTTTAGGCACCATTTATATTCGACAAAGCATTAACGAACTTGCTTTCGATGCAGGTATGCATCCTTCTAATCAGTTGCCCATCGCAGTTACTTGGAACAACCTTTCCAAACAGCATCATAAACAATTCAACCAGTAATCCTTCAGGAAACAGCTCAGCCTTCACCTCTTCCCATATAACCCCAATATCTAAACAAATTCTAGAAACTTGTACCTAGAATTCACTTGGTTACCACAGTGTGGTATCAATGTACCGATTACCTGTGATTACTGATATTCCGCTGTTCTTTTTGGAGCCTGGCTCTCAGTGGCGGCTCCTCTATAGGGGCGTTTGGGCGCCGCCCTACTGCTTTCTCGCCGTGCGAGAAGGCAGAAACATAAATGGTAATAACTACCATTTGTTTCTGCCTTCTTGCACGGCGAGAAAGCAGTAGTTCCTGGTTGGGGATGGGCGGTACTGCTCGAGGGCAGGGGGAGTGAGTTGCTCACTGTTGTTCATACTGATTGTTTAGGCAGCCTGAGGCTGACCAAACAGTCAGTATGAACAACAGTGGACAAGCCACTCCCCCCTGCCCTCGAGCAACACCGCCCACTCTCTCTGTTCTCTATGTATGCTGCAGCATACATAGAAAATGGCCCGGCTGGGACAGCAGCCTCACCAATCACAACGCTGCCGCAGCGTTGTGATTGACTAGGGTAAGGAGAGAGCCTGCCTGCTGGCTGCTTCTGTGCTTCCCGTGGTAACACGCGGGAGCGGGATCCAGTTGCAGCTTTATACACCGTCGAGGGGGAGGTGGCACGGTACCCTGGTGTAAGGTAGGGACATGCCGGACGGGGCTGCTAGGGTTTTGTATTTACAGTCACCCTGTTTTATGAGTGCTCCTCAAACATAGGGCCAGCGGCGCGCCGAGGTCCCTACCCTGACAAGAACCGAAACCCCCAAAAGAAGCAGATGTTGTTGTTGTATCCCTTCACATAAACTGAGTAGTACCCCTAAGCACACATCGGGGTTCAGTGAGAGTCTCGGGTCGGGTCCCTCCGAACTCACGCAGAAGACCCTCTTTCACTTATTCTACTGCATACACATTCTCACAGACTATTGCCTCAAGGATCATTGACCGTTCGTACCAAACAAATAAATAAACCATGACTCTGCAAGGTCACTGTGCATACAAACTTGTTATTGTTTTTTTTCCTGATGCTGTCGGCTGAATTCAAGTACAGGAATGAATGAGGGCGGGGGAGGGGAGGGTTGGAATTCACTGTTCGTCTAGAAATGGCACTAATCCAGCACATGGACTTCACATACTGCCGTATTATCTTCTGGTCTTCAAGCTTCCATAGTCAACACTCTGATTCACACCTGGAAAGTGGCGTTCATCGTGAAATGTAGTCATCTTTTACTTTTACTGAGTGTACCCAGCAGGAACAGAAACACTCTGCTCATGTACTTAAATTACTTTACCATCACACACTTGTGCGGCTGCACCAGTTGTTAAAAAAATACTATGGTCTGCTTTCCCTACATGGGTGAACTTGTCTCTAGCGTGGGTTCTTATCTCCTTTGTGGAGGACAGTATTGAAGACAATTATGTATCACTGCCATACACCAAAGTGGTTGCTCTCTGAAGTTATCACAGAGTGACCAAAATTCTTTTTTTGAAATGTTCTGGTGAACACACGTCAACGTGTGTCCTTAGCTCGGGTTCGAAAGGTCTCAGCCTCCCTTGGCCATTACGGTGCTTATGTGTGTAACCTTGTGCTCTAATCAGCTGTCGAAACTGCACCTGTAGACAAAATATATATATATATGTGTAAAAAAAACAAATGGCTCCTGCAAGTGGAAGCTCAGTACTTTTATTCATAGCTGAGTAGAGGTAATTTTGAGAGTGATGCAGATTTTGTTAAAATGGTGTCTCTATTTTTCATGACATAATCTATATATATATATAAAAACGAATGTATGTATGTCTGTCTGTCTGTTTGTCCTTTATGCATTACTACACTATTCATCTGATCGCCATGAAGCTTTGGGAAGTTGTGAGTACACTCTTGCGAAGGTTTCTGGCATAAAATATTTTTAAATATCGGCCCACCAGGGCCCTCATAATCTTTAGAATACTGATGTACACACCAGACCGAAAAACAACAAATCGTGTATACATAAGCACTCGAATAAATAAATAGAATTAAAACACCATTCATCCGATTGCCATGAAACTTTGGGAAGTTGTTGAGTACACTCCCGCGAAGGTTTCTGGCATACTTTTTTTTTTTTTAAATATCGGCCCCCCAGGGACCTCATAATCTTTCAAATACTGATGTGCACACCAGACGGAGAAACAAAAAATCGTGTATCCGCAAGCACTCGAATAAATAAATAGGATTAAAACACCATTCATCCGATCGCCATGAAACTTTGGGAAGTTGTTGAGTACACTCCCGCGAAGGTTTCTGGCATACATTTTTTTTAACCAGACGGAAAAACAACAAATCGTGTATCCACAAGCACTCGAATAAATAAATAGAATTAAAACACCATTCATCCGATCGCCATGAAACTTTGGGAAGTTGTTGAGTACACTCCCGCGAAGGTTTCTGGCATACATTTTTTTAAATATCGGCCCCCCAGGGCCCTCATAATCTTTCGAATACTGATGTATGCACCAGACGGAAAAACTAAAAATCGTGTAACCACAAGCACTCGAATAAATAAATAGAATTAAAATGACACTTTGAAATGTTTTCCATATTAAAATAAATACGTTTCAATAAAAATTACACAATGTAAATTGAATGTTATCATAACGAGTTTCCTTGAATTTCCTTTCTTCGGAGATCGCAGCAACGCGCAACGGGTAAGCTAGTATACTCATATAATAACCCAGAACTCAAAGTGCAGCAGAAAACTATCTGTAGAACGTATTTAAGGTGATTAATTAGATGCATTTTATATTGACTTTAAGTTGAAAAAATACAGGAAAGACTGTGATGTGAATGGCTGAAGGAACCAGAATACCGTAGAGTCTCACTAGAAAACAACTCCAGAATACTAAAATTTATGTGGTGTGAAAGACTGCAGGTACCAGAATGCCTCTGGGTCTCACTGAAGAAAGTGTTTCAGAATCAGCAGAAAGTTGAAGGGGGTAATATGGTGATTGTTGAAAGGGTTAATATGTGGGACCTTAGCAGGGTTTCAGTTTTCAGAGGAAGTGTGTCTGAATTGCACAGTAGTTCCAGTGAAAGCTGGTGATGTCAGAGCTTTCAAACTAGTACTGGCGGCAGCCGTAAAAACTTCTCCTAGACTCAGCACGGCATAGGAAAGTTTTCATGGGGCCCAGTTCAAGCAGGGGATTCTCTTGTCAAGGCTGTGTCAGGAGGGGCAAATAACATTGTCATAGGAGGCCATCAGGGTAGCTCAGTGGGCTGTGTGCCTGCTTGCAAAGTTGGAGCTAAGTGGCTGCGACTGACAGTCGGGTCCAGCCTGCTCTTTCCCAGCACTGTACAGCACTGCAAAGCACTGCACAGCACTGCACAGTCAATTAATGTATTTATTGTATAGTTAAAACCATTACAAGTGTATCAGTGTGTTCAAAGGTTAATATGGCCAAATGATAACATAATGATAACATAAGCATAAGCAAAGATTGTTCCATAGCTCAAAAAAATTGGCGATTTCTTAAATGATAAATAATTCAATCTTGTTTTATTTACCTTCCTGCTACCTAAAATTTGCTTGAAAATGCACAATTTTCATACTGCTCGCCGCAGTGCAATAAGAATTTTACGCCTCACCACTTTCAAATGTCACCAGCCGCCACTGCTGGCTCTTGTAGCGGTCCAGGCCCAAGAGGCATGAGAACCTAACATCCTGCCCCTTAACCTTAACATTAGACCAGGCAGGAGACTAAGCCCTGCTCTCAGCACTCTGACGAACTATCAGAGAAGGATTATAAGTACATCTGCTGTGCTTCATTGAGGGAGCCAGCATGGTCTTTATCTCTAAAGACCCCTTTGCTTTCTTTCTTCCCTATTTTTCTTTCAGCTTACTATTATTCGTGTTTGATTTTGTAATAAACTCTTTACCAACAAGGGAATGCACTCTTCCATTTGTCAGCGTTTCCTCCTCTATGTAACTGCTCTTAATGTCACCTTGTAAACTCTTTCCTGTGGAAAGCAGGAGTCTAGACAGAGGCTCCAATCTCATTTAATTCCCCACCACACATGGGAGCTCAAAGACCTGCCACTGGAAATCTTTCTGCCTCGTATTTCACTCCTTGATAATTTTGACCCATTATAAAAGGATGTTTTTATAGCAAGTTCATGGTGATCAGAAGAAACCAGAACCTTTCTGTCACACCTGTCAGTGAAACCATATGGAAATATTCTTAGCTTAATGGCAGCACTACCTCCTTCCCAAGGTCATGTCCTCGGACTTTCTGTGTGGTATAGCCGGTGTATCAAATATCCTCTGGCTTATTACACAATTATGGCTGCATAATCTACTAGCCAGACGGTATTTGGTAGCTGCTAATAAGCTCTCCGCAAAAAAGTTGTCATCCCATCAAAGTACGGCCAGTCCTGCAGGAAACAGCTTCTCGACGGCTTCCTACGCCCGCGTCTAGTAACCGCACACAGCTGTGCTCCCAGCCCTCCTTCCAAGTGCGCACCCACCCTCTCTGCCCTTGTGCTTTCAATCCCATCTGCCAATGGATGATGAGCGTATCAAGATGGCGCTCGTCCAACTCCACAAACCCACAGAGAGTGCGCACTAGCACCAGATCGGTGTCTGCAGCTTAGAAACGAGCTGGGATGTCTGGAACATCAATATTCGATGCTGTATTTAAAACAGAGCAGATCCCTTGACAAAAAAGGAGGCGCCAAACAATTTTTATTTTTAAATTTACGTTTTCAAGAGCCATTTTATATTTTGAGGTAATTTTTATTCCGATCTGTTTCAATGACGTACCCATTGAGAAATCCATTGTTTTATTGAAATCCATATGCACAAAAGTCCCACTTAACGCGAGGTTATAATTTTAATAATGTAACATAAAAGACATGCTAGCAGTTGTTAAGGGAGAAGAGTGTGTTTTGGTTCTGCATAAAATAATGCGTTCAAATCTACATCAAGTCAATAAAATAACTTTGATGACATTTATATATGATTGACCGTAGTGATATAGAGGAAAATAAAACGTGACTTTAATGCACTTTAGCCATCCAAAAGAGCGAGTCCACCGACACTTATGCGTAGTACCAAAAACATACACCAGAAACTCAGCCCATATTTATAATTTTTCACGCAATATAGCAAGCCACACTGCTGCGCTGCGTGAAAGGACAGGAAGGTGCCGTATTTAATATTACACAGTGCATTTCTGTCCTTTGCTAGTGCTGGTGCACTTTTGGCTGCCTAGCGTCAAGCACAGGCATCCGTGCACTTTTGGCTGCCTAGCGACTCAGGCAGGATTTGTGCAGGAAGGAAAGTCTTCCTGCTCAAAAACAATCCTGTGTGGCATAGATTGTGTTCTTTGGCCCTACATTGCCAGGCATATGGAGGACCTTCTGGCTAAAGGATGCTCCCCTCCCTGGCCCACATCAAGGCACTGAATTTTGGAATTAAATTTGATAGCGCCCTTTCATTCCAACAACAAATGCAGATGCTGGATGTTTCTTGCTTCGGGCTGCTATGTACTTTGAAAAAAAGTCTTCCTTTTTTGTCTGTTGAAGCTAAGAAAATGGTGATCCAGGCCTTGATAACTTCCAAATTGGATTATGGAAATGCTCTATACTGGGGCCTTCCAGATTATCTTCTTAACAGGTTTCCAGGGGTACAGAATTTGGCGGCACGAGTTCTTCTCAATCGTCACCCGAGAACCCATATGTCCTCACATTTGAAGTCACTTCATTGGCTTTCTGTTAAAAATAGGATCTATTTTAAATCCTTGGTCCTTCCTCACAAAGCTCTGCATGAGACTGGAGCTGGCTATCTGTGAGAGAGGATTTGTGACTGTGTCCCTCTCAGACGAATAACATCTGTTACCACGTAAGCCAAAACAATGCGTGGCTTAACAACATAGTCAATAATTTTGCAAAATGCAGCACATGCAGAAAGAGATCAAAATGAGGAGAAATAAAGATATGTCTCCTCGTTACACCTCACCTAGGGAGACGTAGCATTTTGACACTGCTACACATGGCATCTTTGGCGTGGTTTCCCCTGACTTTTTGCCTCTACCTCCTGTATTTTTTACGCTGTGCTGGATTTCGTTTAGATGCTTTGGGCACTTTGCCACTGCTGATCTGTGTCAAAGTGCAAGTGTTCCCTGGGTAAATTGTTATTGTGATTGGTTATCCACGATTGGCATATTTGTTTGACCAGTAAGTACCTAGTAAAGTGCACTGAGTGTGCCAGGGCTGGTGATTCAAATGCTACTAGTGGGCCTGCAGCACTGATTGTGCCGCCCACATAAGTAGCATTGGAATGGCATCTCAGGACTGCCACCACAGTGCCTGTGTGCAGTTGCTAACTGCCATGCTGACCTAACCAGTGTCCCCTCTGGCCAGGCCTAACCCTTCCCTTTCTGTACACATTGGACACCCCTATGGAAGGCCCAAGGTACCCCCCTGAACAGGGTGCAGTGTATGTGAAAGGTAGAGCATGTACTAGTGTGGCTGACATGCTCTGATAGTGGAATACTGCCAATTTCGTTTTTTCACTGTTGAAAGGCTATCTTGCCCATAGGCTATAATGGGGAATGCTGTGTATAATGTTTACCTGCATACCTTCCCATAGGAGCAAGATAGAAAATTAAAGTCTAGTATCCCTGAACTCAGAATTTAATAACCCATCTTTTAGGAAGGATAGTTTTTAGATCCTTTGTTTGAAAACAGCACTTTTAGAAAGTGGCTGTTTTCTAGTCTGACCTTCCTGGGTGGCCTGTTTGTGAATGGACTGTCTGGTTTGTGAGTGACAGGGGCTGGGGTGGCTCCCCAGGGTCTCAGGAGTGACGCAGCGCTTGTTTTTCGACGCTGCAGTTGCCACTAGAAACTTTTGTCGCATTTACAGGTACTTTGGGCTAAAACTGACGCAACTGTGAATTATTTTGAGGCAAACCCTAGAACTCTTTTAAAATCATATTCTTGAACTGTTTATGTTGGATTTTTGTCATTTTGGTCTTGTGTAGTCTAGATAAAGACACTTTATTTTTCTAAACTGGTGTGGAGTCCATTTGTGGTGTTTTTACTGTGTTACTGTAAGTGTTGGTACAAATACTTTACACATTGCCTTTGATAAGCCTGTCTGCTCGTGCCAAGCTACCAAGGGGGTGAGTAGAGGTTATCCAAAGAGTGTATCCCCTTTACCCTGACTAGAAGCAAGGGTCCCTATTTGGACACTGGTACCTACCTCTGCCAACTAGAGACCCCCAGATCCAACATTGGTGGTCAGCGGTGAGGATTTGAACTTGTATTTTTACTTGGCCCACAGTAATTGGTGTACATCACTGGTCTAGTGCAGACCACTACACAGCCACATACCGTGTTTCTATTTTTGGTTCTATTTTTGAGTAACTCTTCAAAAGCATCATGTCTCAGAAGGCAGCAAGTTAAAGGGCAGAATTGGAGTTTCACATTGAGGATCTGTATTCATACAAGGTTGAGGAGCTTAAATAATTCTGCAAGAATCTTGTTAGCCCTGTGAAAAGCTGCTCCAGGAAGGATGAGCTGCAGATAGCCTTCAAGGCCTGGTGGAAGGCCCAAGATGGAAATGATGAAGTGGGAGGAATGGATTTCAACCCCAAGATCTGCCCGTGAGCACACCAGACTCAAGACCTAGCAGCAACCATTCCGGTAGGGGTCCCATTCCAGAAGAGTTAGAGGAGAATCGAAGAGTGAGAGATCATGAATTGGAAGTCATGAGAATCAAGATGAAGCAATTGGAAGCAGAGAAAAAGGCAGAGGAGAGCAAGAATGCTTATGCCCTAGAAGAAAAAAGATTGCTTTTGGCTCATGAATTGAGCATGAGGGAGCTGGATATCAAGGCCAAGCAGGCGGAGTCCGGTTCAAATGGTAGCAGCGCACAGCCAGTGCAGGGGGGTAAAGTATATATTCCTAAGGATTTGGTACAGAATTATAATAGGAGTGAGAATATCTAAGCCTGGTTTACCTTATATGAGATTGCTTTGGGAATGAATGGTGTGCCTGAACAGCATTGGGGGGCGGGCCTGTGGAAACATTTTGAGGCTTCTGGGAGGAGTGCTCTAGAGCCCTTAGAATTGGCAGGTACTATGACCTATCCCAATGTGAAGAAGGCCCTATGCCTCAGGTATGGAATTACTCCAGAACAGTATAGACAACAGTTTAGGAACTCCAAGAAGTAAGAGTCTGAGACTTGGATAGAGTGTGTGGATCTGTACACACGTGCACTGGAAGGTTGGATAAAGGACATCAGAGTAACTGGTTATAAGGGGTTGTTGCATTTAATTAGTTGGGAGCACTTGAGCAGTCTATGTGTTTCAGAGCTACGCCATCATCTTTTAGACAGCAAGCTGACTGACCCCATTGAGCTTGCTAAGGAGGCAGACCGCTGGACCGGCACCAGGGTCCACAGAGGAATTGTGGGTACCACAGCCAAAGTCGGGCAGGGTCCCCAGCAGAAGAGTGGGGGGGACAAGGGTAACCAAAGGAGTTCTTTCAAGGGCCCCAAAACAGTTCCCAGGGAAAGTAGTCCCTGCCCCCAAGCCTAAACCAACCTTGCCCCCTAGGGGCAGGCAGGACAACAGGGGTCCCCCTACCTGCTATCACTGCAATGAGGTGGGACATGTTGCCCCTAAGTGCCCCAAGAAACCCCCAGCACCCACTGGTGCTCCGACACTGGGTTTAGTGAGTGTAGCTTTTGGGGAGGATTTAATTTCTAGTGAAGGGGAGGGCCAGCAGTAATGACCCGTGTCTCTTTAGGAGACGGAGAGATGGTCCAGGAAACCTATCTGCCCGACAACACTAAAAAATATGGGCAGTGGGTGACGATCAATGGGAAGAGGGTGGAGGCTCTGAGAGATACAGGAGCCAGTGTGACATCTGTAAGGTGTCAGTGGGTGCCTGAAGAGCAGGTAATTCCCGATGTACTTAACCCAGTAGTGTCAGCCGACAACTCAGTGCGCCTCTGCAGAGTGGCGCAGGTTCCCTTTGAGTGGAGGGGTGTCTAAGGTCTCTTGAAGGTTGTTGTGAGTCCATCCATGCTTGTTGACTGTCTGCTAGGCAATGACCTCGAGAGTTCCCCATGGAAGGAGGTGGAACACCAAGCTCATCTGGAGATGTTGGGTCTAGCTGAGTGGGTCTGTGTGACCACTCGGTCTATGGCAGCCAGTAGGGGTAATTCAGCAGACCTGGAGCCTGAAAAAGTGGCCCAGGTGCCTGCCAGGAAGAGAAGGGGCTGGGGCATGGGAGACCAGCCCCAGTCGTTCCCACGGTCCAGGAAGGAGCAGAACCTTAGGGTGCCCTGGAGCCTACAGGGGACCAGGTGGCCGAACTGGGGGACCTACCCGCGCTGACCCATTGGCAGCAAGAAGGGGACCCCTCCAGGGAGGAGTTCTGCAAGGCGCAGATGGAATGCCATTCTCTCAGTGGTGTGCGGCAACAGGCTGCAGACCAGGCAGCAGGTGGAGAGTCCAAGGATCATCTCATTTACTGGGAAGATGGGTTAGTTTATAGTGAGCCTAAGGTCGCTGAGCCTGTTGCAGCCCGTGTGCTGGTGGTACCCGAGTGCTTCAGGGCCTTCCTAATGGGTCTGGCTCATGACCTGCCTCTCGCAGGACATCTGGGGCAGGACAAGACCGTCCAAAGGCTTGCCACCCACTTTTACTGGCCCCAGATGAAGAAGCACGCTGGTACATTTTGTAGGACTTGCCAGACTTGTCAGGCAAGTGGCAAGAGTGGCGGGAAGTGCAAGGCACCCCTCCAACCCTTTCCTGTGGTGAGCACCCCTTTCGAGCGGGTGGGCATCGACATTGTGGTGGCACTGGACCCAAGACAGCCTTAGGCAACAGCTTCATCCTGGTCTTGGTGGACCACACCACCCGGTACCTAGAAGCTGTCCCTCTCCGGACAATCACTGCCCCAGTGGTGGGCCGTGCATTGATGGGGATCTTTTCCAGTGTGGGGTTCCCCAGAGAGGTGGTCTCCGACCGGGGTACTAACTTCATCTCTAGGTACATGAAGTCTTTGTGGGACGAGTGTGGGGTAACTTATAAGTTCACCACTCCTTACCATCCTCAAGGAAACGGGATGATTGAGCGATTCATTCGAACTCTGAAGGGTATGATAATGGGCCTTGCGGAGCCCATGAGATGTAAGTGGGAGGTCTTTTTACCATGCCTTTTTAGAAAAGATGGTACGACCAGAATGCCACTCTGGTCGAATTTCAACCTGGGCTGAAGGTGCGGGTTATGGCACCAGTGGAGCCTTGTGCGCTCCAAGACAAGTGGACTTGGCCATACGAGGTGGTGGAGCGCAAGAGCGATGTAACCTATCTGGTTAACTTGCAGACTCCCAGGCAACCCTTGAGGGACCTACATGTGAACCGCCTCCAACCCCACTTTGAGAGATCTGATGTGACAATGCTCCTTGCTACAGATGCTGGGATGGAAGAGGATAGTGACCCTCTTCCTGACCTCCTGTCAGCCAAGGAGCAAGATGGGTCAGTGGATGGAGTGGTCATCTCGCCCACCCTGACCCCAGAACAGCAGAGGAAATGTCGTCAGGTGTTGGATCAGTTTGCCCCCCTGTTCTCCTTGACCCCAGGAGTCACCAATTGGTGCGTCCATACTGTGGACACTGGAGATAGTCTACCTGTGAAGCAGAAATTCTACAGGGTAGCTAACAAGGTCAGGGCCAGCATCAAGGAAGAGGTTTCCAAGATGTTGGCGCTAGGGGTAATTGAGCCCTCCAGCAGCCCCTGGGCTAGCCCAGTGATCTTAGTACCAAAAGCTTCCGCCCCTGGTGCCACTCCAGAACTCCGGTTTTGTGTGGACTACAGTGGGCTCAATGCGGTCACCAAAACTGATGCACACCCCATCCCCAGAGCTGATAAGCTTGTGGATCAGTTGGGCGCTGCCCAGTACTTCAGTACATTTGACTTAACATCTGGGTCCTGGCAGATTGCCTTAACTGAGGGGGCCAAGGAGAGGTTTGCGTTTTCAATGCCAATGCCTTGAGCGGAGGTGCCTTGAAGGATGATACCAAGTGAGATGTTGTTTCAGGAATGCTGGTCCCTTTCCATGTAATGCCCTGTATACTAGACAGAGGGCCTTAAAGTCTATTCTCTTTTTCATGGGGAGCCAGTGAAGTTTCCTGAGGCCTTCCGATATGGGCTGAAATTTAGGGATGTTCAATATTACTCTGGCGGCTGAATTTTGAGTCCGCTGGAGCTTCGCCACGTGCTGTTTTTGGATTCCCAAGTATAAGGCATTTCCATAGACCAGTCTGGCCAAGGCCAGAACTGTGACTAAAGTTTTTACTGCTTCAGGGGGAATGAAAGAGCGTATTTTACGTTTTTACGTATGGATTTTAAGGTCAGGAATGCCATTGATATAACTTTGTTGACCTGATGTTGAAAGGACAATTTATCATCAAAGATGATACCCAGGTTCCTCACTTTTGGAACTGGGGTGGGGAGAATGCCCATGCTCTGTGGCCACCAGTTCTGAGCACAAAAAGAGGTATTAGATCCAAATAGGAGGACCTCCGTTTTAGTGCCGTTAAGCTTCAAGCAATTCGACCCCATCCATTGGTTTATGTGGAGCATACATTGCTTAAAGCTATCGGCAGTGTCTTCAGGGCTGCTTGAGATTGACACCACGATTTGGGTGTCATCCGCATAAGATATTATAGCAAATCTATATTTCCTGATGATGTTGGCCAGGGGAGTCACGTAAAGGTTAAATAGAGTGGGGCTCCATGCGGAGCCCTGCGGCACTCCACATGGGAACGTGAACTGCTCTGAGCATGAGCTGCCGACCTGAACGTATTGATATCTATTGTCAAGATAAGATTTGACCAGTTTTAAGGCTAAGTTATTAACTCCTGCCTCTTTGATCCGTTTGATTAATATGTCATGGTTCACGGTTCCAAAAGCCGCCGACCAATCCAATAGGAATAGTGCGGCCCTGGCTCCTGTGTCCAGAATTGCCCTGATCTCCTCTGCTGCCATAACCAGGGCAGTTTCTGTGCCATGCCCTTGTCGGAAACCATACTAGGAGGAGTCCAGTAGGTCTGCCGAGGTGATGAAGGTTGTTAGTTGGCAGTTAAGAATTTTTTCCAGTATCTTAGCTGGGAAAGGAATCCTGGCTATCAGTTTGAAATTGCTATGATCATTGGGATCTGAGTTGGCTTTTTTTAATAGAGGCAGGATTGACACCACTTTCCAAGCATCTGGAAAGACGCCGGATGTTATGACTTCTTTGTAGAGTATACTGAGTTGTTGGGAACCTTTCTCTGTGTTAAGCCCTTTGCCTCTTACCTGCTGCTGACCACCACAGACTGAGGAATACCAGCGTTTGTGGTCCACCCTGCCCGCCGCCTAACTCCTCGTAACATCTCAGAGCCGGGCCGCCGAGTGGAGCGTGGGCGGGGCCCACAAACTACAAGCCCCAGCAGCCCTAGCGGCACACCCTGTGAGCTTTGCGCGCCAGGAGGCGCTTAAATTCTGCATCACCCCGGTCGAGTGGGGGAACCTTTCTCTGTGTTAAGCCCTTTGCCTCTTACCTGCTGCTGACCACCACAGACTGAGGAATACCAGTGTTTGTGGTCCACCCTGCCCGCCGCCTAACTCCTCGTAACATCTCGGAGCCGGGCCGCCGAGTGGAGCGTGGGCAGGGCCCACAAACTACAAGCCCCAGCAGCCCTAGCGGCACACCCTGTGAGCTTTGCGCGCCAGGAGGCGCTTAAATTCTGCATCACCCCCGTCTCGCGGGACCCGGGCGAAGCCCGGGCCAAGGGCGGGCCCGTTTAAGCCCGTTAAAGACCGGGTAAGACTGGACTGGGCCACCCTATTGACATTTGCTTATCTGTATCACACCTTTGCCATACTGACATAGCTTTCTCGTTATCATCGAGTAATCTCCTCCTTTGGGTCCCACTATTTTGAGCATGTCACCTAGAGGGACCAGGAGTAACAAGGCACATCGTGTTGCCCAAACAACAGGCCCAATTGATCAGTTTATTGCCAGAGCAAACAACGCCATTAATCAAGGTGTACTCCCGTTGGAACGGAGGGTTTCACAGAATTTGACTGTGGCTAAACGCTCCTCGTTGGGCTTATTAGCGGCAGCCAAAACTCCCCTGCGCCCCCTAGAATTTGGTACACTACTGGACGATCACGCTGACCCCCACACAGTTCCAGATATTGTGGACTTGTCAGTTTCCTTAGAGCTATCAGCCCTACAGACATCACAGCTATCTTTGTCTCTGGAGAGAACCCCAGCTCTCTTTACTAGCCTGAGTAGGGATGACCCCATTACAACTACAATTCGGGGCTTAAGGGAGGGAGCAATACCGAAGAATAAATAGAAACCTCAGCAAAAAAAATCCCGCAAACAGACCCAAAAAACGACACAACTCAACCATCAATCCCTACCTATTATTCAGTCCCCCAGCCAAGTTGCTCCTCTTCAGCAAGAGCTAAACTCCATACCCGCAGATATAATTAATCTTTCCACTACCACGGCCAACCTCAGTGTCAATAGTAACGTGGGTAGAGGGAGTGAAACCTGCGGTTTAAACAATCAACTATTAGACAGATTAGGGGCATTAATTAAATCTTATATACAACCTATTGAACTCACCCTCATAAAAATTGAAAAGCAGATAGTAGAACTGACCTTAGCCCTAAAAACTAATAAGGGCTCTGCCCCCGGCCACTCCGTGGCCCAAAAACTCAAGCCCAAAAATACCAATGATGGGGTGACAGTAACAAAACCAGCCACTACAGCAGTAGCCGCACAACATAAATCTACACCTACACTGGTGTCAACTGGCCCCGCTTTAACCAAAGCTCCTGCCCCCCCACCCACTCAGGCCCCTATGCAAACAAAGACACCAGGGATCCAACATACCACCTACAAGACCAGGAGGAAGGGTGGTCATTCTATCCACCTACCTCCAGAAGCCACTCCTTATGTTGTCATTATGACCGGGGTCCCCGAGTTGAACACAAATTCGGAGGAACCGGGCTGGTCCCTTAGAAATAAAGTACTCCACTGGCTATCTGCCAACAGGCCCCTTCCCCCCTATTCTGACAACAGAGTCACAATGGTCCGCAGAGTCCCCTGGATAGGGAAGGAACCAAAATCTATCCAGGGCGACTGTGTCATCATCAATTTTGAGGATCCCCACATTGTGGAGCATATTTGCTCTTGGGGTTCACAACTTACATCTGACGGGATAGGCACTAAAAGACTCTCTTTCTTCTACCCTCCAGTCCACCACTATAATACCGGTCCAGAATGGAACTTGACACAAGTTGGAAACTGGAACAGAAGACGCGATTGGGCTGATTGGCCGAGTTACGGGGGTAGAGACGCAGCACCAACCCTTGGATGGAGAGGCGTCCCACTGACAAACAGATATGACTGCCTGGAAATGGTGGATTGACCATTATCCGCCAGTAAACAGGAATATATTGATCCCCCTTCCCCAAGGTTTAACCCGCCGGTACAACCTAATTGCTCATTGACCTTACTCCCCACGGCTGGTACTCTACTTACAGCAGAACCACCAACCTCAATACCCATATTAGCACAACTCTCTGTTTCTGAGAAAGACGATCATATTGCAACGCATTTTGTTGCTCCATTATTACATATCCCTCCCCGCCCAGGAACTTCGTCTACTGACGTTTTGTCGAACACCAGAAAGTCTATCTCTCCCATCCAGCAGCTTTCCGTACTATTTTGGAATGTAGCGGGTCTCCGCTCAAAGTTAAACCTTAAATCATGGTCGGCCATAGTGAACACTCACCAAATAGTCTGTTTACAGGAAACTTGGGCTATAGAACCCTTACACATTCATGGTTATAAAACGTTCCACTCCCCAGCCTGCATTACCACCCACGGCAAAAGGACCCCAATGTCAGTGGCCACCCTTGTGTGGTACGCCACCACACGTGCGACGTTTGTCCGCACCAAAACTTAAAGCCGGGTTGGCACCATATATTATGTCGTGTAAGGTGTTCCGACGCTGGTAAGCTATGGCGGGCGCGTCGCTTCCGCGTTTTTACTGAGAGACAGAGTGAAGCTATCGGCAGCACATAGAGAAGATTGACTCCTCCTTGCTTTCGGCAACTAAATTGAGCAACACCACTTATACCAGCGTCGGACATTGGGGTCCTTTTAACCTACGTGCACATTGAGTTACCCTTTGCCCTTTCCTCATCCCGTCCTGATGAAGACCCTGTTCTGAGGAATTCATTCACCCGTTCTCTTTGTGGGTCGAAACGTCGACATTCTCCTTTGGAGCCTGCACCTGTTATCTCCTGCCCCTCTTCCCCCCCTCCTAATCCCCTTGCTAGCAGTGCAAATCAAGGAATACGGAGGACTTTAAAACCACGAGCCAGTGAAAAAGAGTTACATTTTTTGCGGGCTTCTATAGTCTGGGCAGGCTCATTCTTGTATATAAATCATTTTCACTTTGTTTCACTGATCTCTTTGATCAATCACTTGAGCACTTACTTTCACTCCTCTCTGTGCACTTTTACTGCTATTAGAGCCCCTTGGTTTTGTAAATAATTTTATAAATTTGCCAATCTTGTTCAAAATGTATATTGAATAAGAGAGTCCGGCTGGACTCGATTAAAACTTTTATGTTTCAGTGTTTCCATATGTATCAATTGATATCTTGGGCTAATATATCTATCATGTCGAGTTTTTTCTAACAACCGTAGTGATTCAATCTAAAGCGGACTGTGTAAAGAATTACTTGAGCACTATAGGAATTGTGTTGTATGGTGAATTTACGTCTAGGACCAACTGTTAACTATAACAGCCGATTCTTTTATGGCACCGTATTTGGAATAAACCCCAATGCCACTTAACCCGTTCCCTAATATTAGATTGCCTATCCTTGGCGAGTTGGAAAAAATACCTTGGTTATTGTATGTTTCCAACTTTCTAAATGATTTGAACTGCACATCTTACTTCACTGAACCTTCATCAACATCTGACATCAGTAGAAGGGCGTTGAAAAATCTCTGTTTAAATCATCTGAGAGACCTACGCCTTTCCCAAGAAGTATCAAAGCCAACAAATGTGCAGATCCTCATGGTTCAAACCACCCCTGGTATCCAGCCTTATTTAACATTCTTTTTATCTAACCACGAAAAATTTGTTCTAACTAGGTTCCGTTTTAATTCTTTTTTCCGCCTTGTTACCTTCCCCAAAGAGTTAAACTGGTCACGTGACCTACCAAAATGTCCATGTGATGGTGTATCATCTGAATCGACCATCCACCTAACTTTGTTTTGTCGCTATTATGAGCAATCTCGCAAGCGCTGGATCATCCCACTTTTTCGATCAATGGGGCTGAGTACCTGTCGGCCAGCTTATCTGGCACTTCAGTTGCTTGACTCACAACATGTAGCCAAATGTGTAGCTCTTTTCCTAAAATCATGTTTGAAAATATGCTGTAAAACCGGGTTACCGTCTCCTTGAATTGATGTGAATAGATGTTTAATTGATCAACTTGTAAATCAGGTTTTCTATCAAATGTTTTAAACACCACTTTGTTTTTATCTGTATTATAATACTGCGTTTTAAACAATCCATCGGATTTTTATGATGTACTTTTTATGATTCAACTGAATGTTAATCGAATAAAAGTTTCTTGACTTGACTTGAGTTGTTCACTGAGTATGTCTGGTGCCATGTGGAATATCATGGGTGGGCATAGGTCTGATGGTGCTCCGGATTTTATGGATTTGATAGTTTGTATTATTAGTTCAGAACTGGGTGGATCAAAAAAGTCTAGGGAGCTGATAGGATATGGGAGGTTTGAAGCGGAAATGGTTGTCATGTCGTCATCCCCGTCTGTAAGAGCAGCATTGGCCATTACCTCTATTAGTGATGATGTATTATGATCTTCTAAGTTTTCGAGGTGGTAATTAGAATAATGAGGAGGAGGATGAAATGGAGGAGGAGGAGCAAGAGGAGGAGAACATGGCAACACCCCCAGAGCTAGAAGAAGGGGAGAAACACCTGTCCCTGGCCGCAAAACCAGAGGAGAGAAGCACACCTACAAAAAATAAGTCCCCTACTGGGTCCAGCGCAGGAAGCAGTGTGTCCTCCCTCCAACTGTCCCCTGAAGAACTGGAGGAAAGGAAAGTTGAGAGGGAGTTCAAGCGGCAGCTGGTCCAGTTGGAGCTGGCTACAAAAGAGAAAACGGCTTCATGCAGAGAGAGCCCACGAAAGGGCCCTGGAGGAAGGATAGATAGCTCTGGAGAAAAATACATTTTTGGGGGGCTCATGAGAATTGGGACTAAAGGAACTGGACTTGAAGATGCAACAGCTCACAGAGCCCGCTAGTAATGGTGGCAGCAACCGCAGTGTCCAATGGAGACAGAAGGCCCACGTATCCAAAGACCTGGTGCTTACCCTTGAGGTGGAGGATGATATTGATAAGTGGTTCTCACCCTATGAGATACCCCAAAGACTGCATAGTGTTCCAGAAGAGATTTGGGGGGCCAGTCTGTGGATGCACATGGCAGCTATTAGGGTGGATACTCTGTTGGCTAACCGAATGTTCTCCACCCCCATGAAAGTAATTCTTATCACAAAATGTGTTCTTACCCCAGAGAGATACCGCTTAAGGTTTAAGGACAGTCACCAAATGTCTGACCAGTCTCGAGTGGCCAGTGTGGCCTTAGGGGGAGGTTGTCCTGAGAGCAGAGGGTAGAAGCTACCTTGGTGTCCCTTAACTGGAAGGTGGACTTCAAAGGTAAACTTGGAATCCCTGCTGGTGGGAGTCGTCACTTCCATCAGGTAACAGTTAATGGGATACCTGTCATTGCCCTAAGGCTCATGGGCATGACTTCTAACGCCCTATGGCGCTGGTGTTCTTGTAATTACGTTGGAAAGTGACCATGAAAAACATCGCAGTTATTCCCCAGATGCCCATTGCCTGCATCGTAGGAAATTATTTACCACCAGTGTTAGTAGAGCTGGTAGGGGCAGCAGCCCAAAGCACTCTAAAAGCTCAGATTTCTGGGAGTATGAGACCCAGATGGAGGAGCAGGTGGTGGAGATAGTCCACCATGGGAGGACCAGTGGATCAGGCATTACCAGTTCTGAGGACAGATCACCCCAGGACTGACCCTGGTGAGGACACTTCTGACTTGGAGGTGCTGCCTACTCTGTTAGAGGCAGAGGACAGGAGATCCACACCAGGCAGACTCCTGCATGACACAGAGTATGTCGCCCTAAAAGGGGATAGTGGTTCCCCCCTGGCAGTCCTGGCTTGCCAGGCACATACTTAACCTCAGGATACAGACCTGTGCTGAGAGGCCAATCTCAGGATACCACCCAGAGATGGTAGAAAGGAGAGTGGAAGTAGGTTGTTTAACACCTGGCACTGTTTCCCCCCCACTCTGAGAAAATTAAGAGCAAGTAGATAACTCCTTGCCAAACCCAAGGCTTGAAGCCTCCTCCTGGCAGTGGATGGTCTGGGCCCGGCTCTTCTGATAGCTGTCAGTGGCCTCTATTGGTTGTTTACCAAGCAGACTACAACATGTGCTTTATACTCTTGTTCACCGTGACCAATGTGGATTCCTGCCAGATCGGATAACCAGGCACTCCATATGATGTGTACACACTGCTCTAGCTGGATCTCAAACTGCCTCTGCCCTTTTGGTGGTGAACTTCGAGAAGGCCTTTGACATGGTCGATTGGGGATACTTGGATCAAGTACTCCAAAGTATGGGATTTGGGCCCAAATCCAGGGTTATGCCAAGCTCCTATATCAGGTTCCACATAAATGGGGTACCATCAACCTCATTCATGATCCTAAGGGGCATGAGGCAGGGATGCCCGCTGTCTCCCCTCCTTTTAGCCCTCACCATCGAGCCACTGGCCAAGTTGGTACGATGTGATGTTCCAAAGTGAGGGGTTGGAACTGGGGGGGACTCACTAGAGGTCATGATCGAGCTATAAGCAGACAATGTGCTCCTCTTTCTCTCCAATCCTCAAGAGTTGGGCCAAGAATCTTAGAACTCCTGAACCCATACAAAGAGGCCTCTGGACTCCAAGTCAGTTGGAGTGAATCGCTCCTGGTTCCCCTGAAGGGAGACCATGCTTCTATCATTGGCAATTGGGGTATTGGTGTCTCAGTATTAAATATATGGGTGCGCACATATAGATAACATCAGAGCTTACCCATAATCTCAACCCCCTCCTTAGTAAGACTAAAGGGGACCTTCATAGCTGGTCTAAATTTCTGCTGAATATCGTGGGCAGTGTAACTCTTGTGAAAGGTGACCCTACACATGCCCACTGCATGCACTCTGAAGCAAAGTTCTTTCATATGGTGTGGCAATGCCCGAGTAAAGCTAACTACTGGAAGCAGATCTCCCAAACCGTAACACAAATACTGGAAAGACCAGTTGAATTGTCACCCTCCTATATCTCCTAGAGGATGTGGGAGGTCCCTGACGGGACCGTGAGCTAGTCAGGATGGTCACGATTGTGGCCGAATGGAACATTGCATGCAAATGGGCTTTCTCAGATCCACCAACCCTCATGGAGTGGAAGCGGACAGTGGACTGGTGTGCTAAACCCCTTTACACAGCCAGAGTATGTCCAAAGAAATATCGTAAAATATGTGGGAGATATGGGGGGTATTATGGACTGTATGTAAACTAGCCATCCAATGAACGTAGAGATGTGGTGGTTCTATACACAGACTGCTGCGAAGCAGATGTGGGATGTAATGTTATTTTGGTGCATATGTTTGATGAACATGCTTAAAATCAATAAAATATGGAAAAAAATAGACAGCCTCACCAATGCTCTTGAAATATTATGTCTCCAAATAGCAGAGAAGGGGTAGACAGAGATAAACCCTACAGCACAGATGGATAGGTTAACCCATTTAATTGGGAGATAGGCACATGCCACTTTCACCTTATTGAGGCGGACCGTGAATCTCCAAGTGGAAATGGGCCACTTTAGTGGGGATGTCTCAAGGGGCTTAGGGCAGGTTACCTCTGCAATTGAGGTTCTACAAACTGCCCAAATATCTGGTGGGGCAGCTGCCCAACCTCCAGATAATCAAGAAATATCCAGTGTCAAGGGAGCGTGGCCAATAGGTGATGAAGATGGCTGTGCAGTAAGTGAGTTCCGGGAGCCAACCGCCATAATCCCGTAAAACCCGCTCACTGATCCTATCTGGTGGTGCTAGACCAGTAGCAATTGATGCCCAGTATCTCTCACTGACACCCTGAGTTGTGGGGGGTCCGGAGAAACCTAAGGGGCAAGTGGAAGAGTGCGGACTATTCATGTGTGGAAGCCTGGACTCTATTAGGCAGACCCTGTTGCGGCAGACGCTGGAAACTATATTTCTGAGTGAGGTGTGGGGTAGCATCTGGTTGGGTGACGGAGCCTCCTGTCTCACCCTGAGCATTGTGAAGATTGAGACTAGCTGCCATGACCACTCAGTGAGAGCTTGAGGAGAGTGGAAGGGTCGCAGTCCCGACTGCAGCACCAGCTGCATCAATTGGTGACGACGGAGAAAGCAGAATGAGCGTGGAGTGATACCCTGAGAGGAGCTGGAGAATCGGGCACTTAGTCATAGTCCGATTCGATCTGAGAGAAACGACCGCGGTGGCAAGTGCTGCAGCTAACGCCCTCAAAACTTGCGGTAACACAGCGGGTGAGTCCTCAAAGACCCCATGTGCATTGGAGAGCTATGACAAGAATCCTGTGCACATGTTAAGCGAGGTGTATACATGTATCATGCTTAATCAAAAGAACACAAAAGGTAGTAAATGGAACAAAGTGGACATTATAGAAAGTCTTTTTGTTCTTCAAACGATTGTATTTGACCTTCCTTTGTTGAAAGGTAACTTCAAAAGCAAATGACCAGCGACACATGTTTCGTCAAGCAGGGAAGGAGCCCGTGACTCTTCAGGGCTGTAAGCACAAATGGGGTAATGGTCCGTATAGCCGGTGTTATTTCCAACATTGGAGAGCTGCGTTGGTGCCTGATGGGCGCTGGGCCCGGCATCCCTCTCCTTTCGCAAGCTTTCAATGCCTGCCATTCAAAGCGGAGACACCTTGCAGGGTGGACACGGATTTGCGAGAGCTACGGCGCAGCCTCACAACAGGGGAGATGGAACCTACTAGCACCACTGGAACTGCCCCTGCAACCAGGTAGTAAAATCTGATGTGAACACTATTCAGCAGTCTAACATTTGAAAATTGGAGCTGCAACCCACTGCTATATCGATAAACACGACACCACCACAACGCCATTAATAAACACTTCACGACCAGGTGGTGACGGGGCAAACTGCCAGCCAACAACTACACTGCCAGAGGTTTGAACCCTGTAGTGCTAACCCACCCCTAATACGCATTATCAGTGTCTAACAGTTACCAAGCCCTTAGCACACTCCAAGAATATTACTGACATAATATTGCCCGTCTATCCAGTGGGGAGTCTGGCCACACTGGAGTATGGTTAACAGGAGACAGAGTATTAAATGTTGATAACTCATTAGTGACCATACTAAATCCTCCCTTAAATGTAACGAGCCCACATGAAGTGCCTACACAAGTAGGGACGATGAAAGAATATGTGAATACCTTGATGACAATACAGGGAATTTGCCAGTAAATGGTTATACAATTGTTACGTGGAATGTAGCCGGCCAGGCAAGTAAAAAAGATTCACTAGGTTGGATAGCTTTTATTAATCAACATGATATAATTTGTATGCAAGAAACCTGGAGCACAGACCAAGTCTATTTTGAAGGGTTTACCTCTTATGGTCTACTGGCATTACCTTCTTCCGCAGGTAGAGCCAAAGGAGGGCCAAATAAACTCCCTGTTGTTGTTAAAAGAGTGATTAAAATGGGAAAACACTCACAGATACAGTGGCTGTGTTGCAAAGATGACAATGTTTTTGATTCAACCCGCTGCAATCCAGTCTTTGAACTGGAAAAAGGGCTAGACAGTTTGATTTGAGTGATGAATACCAATTTTGCAATCATGTGGGTAGGGAATTTCAATACACAAATATGCTCATTGGCTATGACCAAAGCTTGCAGGTATAAGAGTGACGAAGGGGAAGACTGTGTACACTTCCCACATAATAATTACGGAGGAGCATTAAATACAATAATGGCAAAATATGACCTCAGTTTATTACAATGTGCACATGATATTAAAGGTGGGGTGATACCAACTTATATCAGAAGGAATGCAAACTCAGTGATTGATCATGTTTTCATTTCCACGAGTATTGTATATCTGTGTTCTACGCCAAGGATTACACAGTTGTTACTTAATGATCATAACTGTATTATGATGCAAATATTGATATGTGATAACAAATTTGAGTTCCAACAAGCTGTAACTGGTAACATTGCCCCGATCAGACCAAGTGGAACAAGAATTAAGTGGGAAGGGGTAGACCTGATTAAAGTTTTAAATGATATTGTTATAAAATGTGGTACAGAGATCTCCTATTGTCTTAAAGCAAATGTTAATCCCACAATGTTGTTAACTAATTTTTGTAAAAACAATGGTATTATTGAAGAGACATTGACCGTCCCCCATAGGAATAAAACTATCCAAAGCAGGAGATGGTTCAACCATACATGCACTCATGCTTTTAAATAATTAAAACAGGCCCTTAGTAGCAAACCTAGGAATATTGAATTAATCAAAAACTTAAGATTTCATTATAAATCAGTCCTTAAAATGAGTAAAAAGAGAGCTCCTGGAGCAAGCGTGGAACAAATTATCCCTGGCAGTGGACACATCCAATAACAACCTTTTCTGGGAAACTGTCAAATCATAATTTTATAAAACTTAATCATCCCCGGAATTACAGTTACATGTTAGTTGTGAAGAAGGTGCGTTACATTTCTCCAGTATATTTAATCCACCTGACCATGATGTTTTTATACCTGAAGCAGTAGTGGTGAATAACGGATCGCACCTCAGAAAACATAATTATAATCAGACTTGGTAATGACAAATGTATACAACTTCCCTAGTCAGTCTCTGAAATGCAACAATTGATTATGGTGCCTCTAAGGGTAAAGATGTACCCCACTACCTTGGGGTACCAGAATACACAGCTACTGAAAATAGTCACTGTGTGACATAGTATAGCATGATAATACCCCGGCACTCTAAACGTAATATCTCATCTCTTGTATGACATTTGTATATTAACTTCACAAAGTTTTGTCACCAATATATCAGTGGAAAACAACAGGGATAGGTTGAAAGCTAAGTTGAACGCTCACGCTGTTGGGTGGTTGAATTTAATATCCAGGGTCTATTATAGCCGAAAATTGAATACTGGATACAGATAAGGTTCTACTATTGGATTTTTAAGGCCACCCGTATTTTCTAATACCAGACACAGATACCACGACAGTCTTACAGGGACAAGTACATTTTGGAAATTGTCTTTGGGCTTGGAACGAAACATTATGCTCTGAAACATTTGTCTTAGAGGTGGCATCCGACAATTAGACACTTCTAGGATCCACGACACAAGTCTTGGCATTACTTGATAGGTTGAATATTGGTACCACAAGCTGTAGCACAGGCCGGAGTCTACTTTGGAATAAGAAACACACTGCCAAGTATCATATCTTAGTCATATCCTGCTATACTTGAAGAAACAGGATCGGTCACAGTCTTGAAAATGAATAAGAAAATGTTTTAGAAAGCCTTGAGGAAGTCACTGGATGTGACAAAACATGTGTCGGCTGTTCTCGCGCATCTTGATCAAGACTGTATAATTTTGAATCTTCCTTTCAAAAAATGTCTCAATCTACGTGTTTTTTGTAATAGCGGATCTTACAGTCTTGTATGAAATTGAGATGTTTCAAGATATTGATTCCAAGTAAAAAGAACATCTTTTGTATAAACCTATCTCTGTTGTCTGCCTGTGATATATTGGTGACAAAACTTTGTGAAGTTAATATACAAAGTCATACAAGATATGAGATGTTACTTTTAGAGTGTCAGGGTATTATCATGTTTTTATACCTCTTAGTCTAACACAGTGTTTCCCAAACTGTGGCCCGCGGATTCCCAGGGGTCCCTGACACATTCCTAGGGGGTTCTTGGGCAGCACATTTAAAAGCCCTGCAAAGTTCCTTGTATAATTAGCAGTTTTCGACCAACAATAAAAGTGTCAAGATAACGCTAGTGATTAATGTACCTGCTGGAGAGAGATGAGAGTTTTATCCAGTGGCAGCTTTGACTTATCTAATGTAGCACAAGGGGTTAATATGCCTACTGCAAAGAACGTGTACCATGCATTTTAAAAAACAGCATTTTATGTGCATAGGTCAGTGGGTTACTGCTTTTGTCACATAGTTTGTTTTGTTACTCTGCAGTTTATAAGTGACAACCAAAATCGAGCACAGTGACCTATAAACTATCATCTAAGAGATGCTTGCAAACTGCATGGTACAAGTTAGTAACTTATGTTTTTTCCCAGTCTTTCATTATCCTGATGCTGCTAAAAACGTTTATTTTGGGTGGAAATACATTATTATTGTTAAAGTCAATGCTAACCACTGTGTTGTGTTCTGAATCCTGGGTTTCTGCTTCTCCAGACCAAGCACTCTTCAAAAATGTCTGACAGTATGAATGACATGTGAATCCTACACCTTGTAGTCCCCTTTGCCTTATGCAACATTTTCTATACACTGATTTACTTGTATGATTCATTGGCTCTATATGTGTGTGATGTAAAGTGCTCTGACATCTTACAATGGTATGAGAGTTGCTATAAATCAGATGAAATACATGTGACAGAGGGGCTATGGAGAGATGAGAGGTACTGTTGGAGGGTGATAATAAGGGAATCATTGAAGAACCCCTGCAAAGATTGTCGTATCCTGGTGCATAGTAAGGACATCATTTACTATTCTTTAAAAGTTAATACAATTCAGTATATAATGATACATGTGTTGTAGAATGCACCATTGTTTCCTGAATTTTCTTGGGGGGGAGCTTTGCAAAGCCCCCTTTGTAGTGATCAGGCTCACTCACTGCACTTGGTGTCCACCGTATGGGGACTGGCCTGAAAACATTTGCCACGGCTGCTTTGGGTTTCCAGTCTGGTCCTGGCAGGAGTAGAAGCTGTGCACTGCGAAATAAAATCAACCATTTAAAAGTTAGTCATGGAGATGCAGCACCAACCTTCCCATTAAAATATTTCATTTTTTGCAAATTCTTTCAATGTAAAATACTAAAATCCTTCGTAATTTGAGTATTTGTTTTGTGTGCACGTGTGGTTTATTTTTTGTAATTACCGTTTTAATTTCCAAAATTTAAATCATACAAATTGCTTGGGGGTCCCCGGCCTTCAGTGGTGACTCAATGGGGGTCCTTAGGAGTCAAAGGTTTGGGAACCACTGGTAACACATTGCAAATGGCAAGCAATACCCCTAACACCGTTACGCTTGATGAAGTGATTAAGATGATTGTTGATAAATGTGGATGTTAAAATCCTGGCAAAAATGGTTGCCAATCGACTGCAGCCTCTTCTCCCGCTGATCACTCGCCCAGATCAATCAGGTTTTATCCCTGGGCGTTCCACTTCGTACAACCTTCGGACCTTTTTTTCTGTTGTTCATTATCTCCATCCTGAATCGCAAGCCATTGCGGTGTTTCTTGACGCTACAAAAGCACTCAATACACTAGAGTGGACAAATCTCTTTGTGGTCCTGGAGAGGATGGGGTTCACCCCCTTTTACTTAGTCTTGTGCGACTGCTCTATACGAGGCAATCGGCAAGGATCAGAGTGAATGGTATGTTGTCGGACTCGTTCACCATCTCACGTGGTACGAGACAGGGATGTCCGTGGTCTCCCTTGCTCTTGGCAATCGTGATGGAGCTTCTGGCGGTACAAATTATGCAACAACACACTGCTAGGGACTTGAGGTTTAGCTCTAGGGGCCTTCTAATCTCATTATACGATGATGATGTCACCTTATACATTTGTGACCCAGAGACGACTACAGCTCCTGTCCTCCGTGAACTGATCAAATTTAGGGGTCTATCTGGAGTCTCTATAAACTGGACTTAAGTCCACTATATTCCCCTTGACGGATGCTACTGCACCTTTCCCTCTTGACTAATCATTAAAATGGGCCGATGGCCCATTGAAATATCTTGGTGGTTCGCTCAGCAGAAACATGCCGGAAATTTGGGACATGAATTATGGACGTACAGTGTCGTGGTTGGAGGACAAGGTCACTGAATGGGCTGGTCTCCCCCTGTCCCTGACTGGGAGAATAGCCATTGCTAAAATGGTGGTACTGTCGAAACTGTTGAATTTATTTGTTAATATCCCGATTCCTCTCACACAAACCTTTTTTAATTCCATTCGATCCCCACTAATCTCCATGATCTGGGCTCGTGGACAGGCACGGATCTCGTGGGAACTTTTGACTCTACCTCTGTCCCAGGGTGGCTTGGATGCCCCGTACATCCAATTGTATGCTCTTAGTGCACAGGCACAGTTCTTGTATTTTTGGGCACACCAACCCCTTTTCAGCCACATACGGCTGTGGAGATGGATGTCGTGGCTCCTGTTCCTCTCCAAGTGGCCCTCTATCAGACCTGCAAACAGCCCCGCTGAGACATTGACATGGTTGAAACCCTGAGGTGGGCATGGGATAAACTACACACGTATAGCGCCTTATCTTCTTAGAATGTATAAAGAGAGCGTACAAAAAGGTATGCTTCCTGCAGATCAGCATCTCATGTCCATAGTAGTGATCCATGAGGAAGGAAAAACGGCACAGCAGTGGGACTCCTAGCGCCCCATTTCGCTTCTTAATGCTGAAGCCAAGTTCCTAGCTAAGCTGTTAGCGACTCTGCTAATCCCCACCATTACAACATTAGTCCACCCAGATCAATCCGCTTCATGCAGGGGCGAAACACTGCACTCAACTTACGTCGACTCCATGGGGTACTTGGCAGAGCTGACACTATCCATGAAGATTCAGCAATAATGTCTTTAGACGCCTGTAAGGCCTTCAACACCGTTGAATGGCCCTATTTATTTACAGTCCTGGAGAGATTGGCGTTTGGCCCTAAATATTTGGTGTGGTTCCGATTGTTATGTACAGACCCAGTGGCACAGGTGATGGTGAATGGATGAATCTCACGCTCATTCCCTCTCCAAAGGGGTACGAGATAGGGCTGCCTCCTATCACCACAAAATGTTTTGCTGGTTCTTGAGCCACTGGTGACATGCGTCAGGTGAGACCCGTTAATTCGGGGACTCTGATGGAATCCTGACAGGGAGGACAGAATATCTCTATATGCGGATGGCATGTTACTATATGTTGCAACGACGCGCTCCTCCATCCACAGAATTTTCAATATTTTCACAAACTTCAGTAAATACTCTGAGTATAAGATCAATAAGTCCAAATCGATTATCTATGTACTGCAAGGGCCAGTCTTGGTTCTGCCCGCGAGCTGTGAAGTTGAGGTCCTGACGGAGGGCTTTAGATACCTCAGCATATACTTATCTATTTACCCTGAGCTCTTCCACATAATCTGCTCATCCCCTTGCAACGACTTCAAAGAGACGTGAACCATTGGAGACCACTACCACTCTCCTTACTAGGTCGAACAGCTCTTTTCAAAATGAAGTTCCCGAGATTTTTATATGCGCTACTAAATACGCCCCCGGGTACGAGAGTCCTATTTCAGAGCAATTGATAATGAGACTAGAACCCTGCTGTGGGACGGGAAACCTCCAAGGATAGCCACACGAAAACTAGTGAGAGTGTGGTATGATGGTGGCATCACACTACCTAACATCCAGATGTATTACTGGGAGGCTCAATTGGCGGTTATCAATAAAAAAAGATACACATTGGGATCGGGGGATACACACGAGCCCTATACACCAACCCCAAACACCAGAACTTGACAGGACCCACACACTACACAGTTGCACTTTGGCACCAGGTACACCGGAAGTGTGGATGGCACTCCAAAATAACTCAGGCGACACCACTCTGGGACACTGATGTGCTCTGAACACTACGTAACAGTACAGGCTTTGATAGATGGGACCATATAGGAATTTCAACCATTAAAGACATGTGGTCCGGAGGCAATATCGTCCCAATGATGGAATTACAGCAAGAATGCAACCTAGCAACTACAGAAATATTCTGATACCTCCAAATTAGACATGCTTTAAGAGCAGTCATACCACGGGAAAATTATCTACCTGAGGCAACCCCACCAGAGGACAGACAGATTATTAACCGACTACATGGATCGGAGCGCAATCTCCTTGACTTACCAAAAATTGATCAACAACTCTCCTGACCCCCTCCAATGACTTCGAGAAAGCTGGCACGCAGGGTTAGGGGTGTTGTAGGATGAAGACTGGTTGGAGGCCATTACCTTTCTGAAGGAGTCCGCTATGTCGTCGAAGCTCAGACTGGTTCAACTGCAGATATTTCATAGATCCTATCTGTCCTGCAACACCATAGCAAACATGGGCAGGGTATTGGACTTAAATGTCGTAGAGGGTGTGGGCAGGAGGGATCTTTCTATCAGTATTATGGGAATGGCCAGAGGTTAAATCTTATTGGGAACCTACAATACAGTGCCTGCAACAAGTGTGCTTGTGGACTTGCAACCCTCGTCTAAATGGTGCCTTCTTCATATATGGGACGCTTCAGATCTCAGACACAAAGAGCAAATCTGGGCAACTATGGGGACGATGATCGCTAAACATAATATAGCCCGAAAATGGGGGGGATCGAAAGCACCAACACTAGCAGAATGGAAGAACGACATGGACTGGTGTATGGTGACTGCGAAGGTGGTCTATAAAGGTAGAGGATGCCCTAAGAAATGGGAGCAAATTTGGGGGAAATGGAATACCTACAGAGGAAATATATGTATTCCCCCCCCAACCTGCATGCTCGTGTGACACCTTAAGAATGAACCACCATGATGGACCAGATAGTGCAGCCTGAAATATACTGTAAGATCAAGGATGGGATACATGGACTGCTTTGCTTGAATGCACCTCTAAATGTCCCAGGCTGTTCAGAAATCATCTCTGCTGTATGCTCTATTGCATGTTTAATTAAAAGAAAAAAGAACTCTCCAGTGTCAGCAGCATCTCTGCTACAGATGCACACTCACTGTGACACAGCAGCTGCCGTGGCCATAACCGATTCCAGATGCAACCGCGAAAAGCAGTAAAGGTCACAGTACGGTAAGTAACAATAGTGTTTATATTTGTGCTTTCGGAATCCGAGTCTGACACGGTAATATGTAGGTCTCTCCTAGTTGTAATGTTAAGTAGAATGGCACACGTAGCCACTATTTTGCATGCAATTTCCAGAGCATATTGTAAGGCATCACCACTTTTTATGTAGGCACCGGAAATGACTTTTCAGCAAGCCAAATGTCATCTCCATCATACCCCTGGTGTGACAACATGCTTTGTTGTATCTTCTTTCAATTGGGTAGTTGGTATCAAAATCCATGGACATAGGGCATACGCTATTTCACCCAAAAAAAAACCTGAGTTTATTTTAATTTTGGATTAGATAAGCATAAACATATATGTCATTATATTTGGCATCACTACCTAACAAATATCCATCATCAAACTCCCCTCTTTCCCTCCGTCTGTATGTTCCACTGTACCTAAACATGAAGAACTCATGGGTGCTTCCTGGGTATTGTGGCACTAGATCAGTTATTATATTGCTTAGGTCACACACCACTTGAATGTATTTTTCCTGTTTCTAAACAAATATTCTAGATGAGAAGAAGGACAAATAGGAACATGTGTTCCATCTATACACCCTATGACATAGAGAAATATAGCAACACTGTAATTCGGTGGTATGAATTTTCTGTGCATTTCTTGGTAAGAATATGTAGCGATTGATAAATTGCAGCATGGCATCTAGAAATCTATGGGAAAAAACATGAAAGCGCACTTTGAGAAACCCCACCTGTAACTGTAATCACACCCTGGTTACTGCCAGAGGGTGTAATGAGCATAACTCCTGAACATGGGTAGGGCTAGGGCCCTCATAATCTTTCGCGTACTGATGTACGCATCAGATGGAAAAACAACAAATCGTGTATCCACAAGCATTCGAATAAATAAATAGAATTAAAACACCATTCATCCGATCGCCAGGAAGCTTTGGGAAGTTGTTGAGTACACTCCCGCGAAGGTTTCTGACATAAATCTTTTTTAAATATCGTCCCCCAGGGCCCTCATATTCTTTCGAATACTGATGTACGCACTAGACGGAAAAACAAAAAATCGTGTGTCCACAAGCACTCAAATAAATAAATAGAATTAAAACAACACTTTGAAATGTTTTCCATATTAAAATGAATAAGTTTCAATAAAAAGGATACAATGTAAATTGAATGTTATCATGACGAGTTTCCTTGAATTTCCTTTCTTCGGAGATCACAGCAACGCGCGACGGGTAAGCTAGTTACATATAAAACAGCTATTGTGTGCCAGCTTTTATTGTTTGCACACAGTTACCACCTCAAATAAGTTGATGGTAAATTGCATGTGCAAATGGGCCTTTTTGCAACTATTTGCTAATTGCAACAGTTTTGAACATAAGGTTTGTGAGTCGTAATTAAATATTCTACAACTGCGACTCGTAAAATTGGTTCGCTAAAAATAGTGATTATCAAAACAGTAGCATAGCAAAAATAAAATTGCGAATGGCTTACGTACCTTGTATATAACCACTTTTTCAGTCACAAAGCCATTTGTGACCAAATTGCAATTCGTAAAAGCTTCATACATCTGGCTCTTCATCCATTACTGCAATACAATAATTTCTATTGTTTAGTGAAGACATAATCTCTACTTAGCAAAAATGATTAATCTGATATACATATATGTATATATATGTATATATATATATATATATTCCAGCTCCAACCGTCCCTTGCTCCAGGAAAACGATAACGCACTCACGGGGGTATGTTACTCAAAATTTTAATGTTATGGCTTTTTCTGACAAAACAAACAAACAGACGCGTTTCAGACTTAAAGTCCTTCGTCAGTGTGTGCCGCGTTACCCGGCACCATATATACAGATTTCACTTCCTGTCACATGAAAAGGAAAAACGGACACCATGTAATTCTTAGCAAAAGGGCAGCCATTGCTGAGTGGGTCAATTATTACACATAGTTACAATTATGCAATGTGTATTGCCTCTTATGTTATACTCATTCCTTGCTCACTTCATTACAGTGAATAGTATTAATCTTGCCGTGGATCAGCAGATCATGGAATTTCAACAGCCCTATTTACAAAGTATTTACATTATATACAATCTTAGGTATATACAATCATACCTTATCAGATTAAAGGTCATCCTCCAATTGCACTCAGGGTTACTTATTTACCATCATTGTTATAATCACATTTGATGCAACCCAAGTCGGTTAAAAAACGTAATCTTGCCGTGTATCGGCATGTCACCGACTATGGCAAGCCGGCAAGGTCATAATCAAATCAAAATCATTATTTACAAGATCAATTCCTCAAGTTCACCACTGCATACCATTCCTATTCAGATTCATTAGATATTGAATAGGTTACGAGAATCCACATGGAATCTAATATGTTTACATTTCACTACATAGATAAGCCAAGTGAAACTGTAGTCCATGAGCCTCTACAAGTGGCCAGCATTCTACTGTGATATTGAGAAAAGAACAAAAGCAGGAAAAGGAGAGGTAAAAGGGAAGGGAACATAAGGGGGGGGAGGGTTGGGGGGGTTAGGGGGGGGGTGAGGGGGGAGGGGTGGTGGGATAGATGGAATGAAGAGAGAAGGAAAGCAAGCACAAAGGAAGAAAATGCGAAAGCAAACAGATTGAATCCAACTTTAACTGAAAGGATACATGTTCCAGATAAGCAATGCAGAGCAAACATAATGGCAATAATATCCGCAAGTTCTATAGTTCACAGTTCATACAGTTATATTTGCATGGATACATTAAGCCAAGCTCTGTTCAACAGGGACTACACCCAGATCAATGATTATTTCCCCAGATGAACACCCAGTTCCTCTCCAATATTTAATCCACCCGGCTGTTTCGTCTGCATATCAATTATATGGCGCGATTCCAGCCTACGTAGACGTGTTAATCTATCACCTCCCCTAGGATTAGGTGGTACGTGATCCATGCCAAAATACTGAAGAAGCTCACGATTGCTCTGATGAACTTGACCAAAATGCCTGGCCACAGGGTACGCTGTGTCTTTATTCATAATGGCCCGTTGGTGTACTCCCTATGTATTTGTACCCACAGGGACATGTAAGACAGTACACTACATATGGTGTTGTACAGGTAATAAAATGCTTGATCTTTTTTGATTTAGTCAGGCCTGGAACAGAATAAAAGAGCACCCTTCGACTGTTTTCACATGCGCGGCATTTCCCACAAGGAAAAAATCCCGCCATATCTCTCAATGTACCCTGTCCCGTGATCTTCATGGGTGTGAGGTGACTCTGAACCACCATATCTTTGATAGAACGTGATTTCCGGAAAGTGATAAGTGGTCTCTCTGGGACATCGCATCCGATCACTGGATCTGTGCGTAGTATGTGCCAACTTCTAGTTAACATGCCTCTAAGGGCATTCGCCCCCTCTGAGAATGTAGTAATCATTCTAAATTTATTGATCTTTTCGATGTCTTCCATTCTTTTTGGTTTACATGTTAGTAGTTGTTGCCTGGGAATCCTAGTCACTTTTCTTAGGGTTCGATCTAATAATTCCGGATCATACCCTCTCATGTGAAACCTCCGCATGCTCTCATTCGCTGCTGTCATAAAATCTTCATCTCGGGAACAGTTTCTTCTCAGCCTCAGCAATTCGCCATAAGGAATGCTTTTTACCAGGCTGGGTGGGTGACTACTCTTAGCGTGGAGGAGACTATTCCCTGACGTGGGTTTTCTGTAAAGGGCAGTTTGCAACTTATCATCCTTTACAAAAACTCTTAGATCTAGGTAGTGGACTTCCTCTCTACTGATATCGGCAGTGAATATCAAATGCAGATCATTATTGTTCAGATCCCTGATAAAATTGTTTGCATCTATGGAGGAGCCCCTCCACACCACAAACAAGTCGTCAATATAACGACAATGGCCCTAGACTATTGATCAAATTGACTTAATCCCTTGGTTAATTAGTCAAAAATAGAAATGCGATTCAATCTGCATTTAAAAAAATCAAGCTGCATGGGAGAGAGAAATTAATGAATAGGCAGAAAAACACCATCCACAGTTCAAAGATTTGTATTTATCAAGAACGAAATATTACAGTTATTTACATTGTCAAGCAACAACAACTAAAATGTACGGCGCAAAGACTAAAAAAAGAGCTATAGTCAAGGGTGAACAAAGAGGTGCTCAAGTGTTGAGAGGAGAGAAGAAAAAAGATTAAGGCATCTGATTTGAATATTTACAAAAAAACACAAACAAGCGTTTCAATTCCGCTAGTTGACTAGGCCTGTCCAGATTGTTCTTGGGGGGGGAAACCAAGGGGAAGGTGAAGGGTACAGGCACACAAAATAAAAAGGTGTCGACGTTTCGACCCTAATGCTCTAGGGAATTTTGCTTCCTCGGCTGCGGGTCTTCATCAGGACATGGGGGGGGGGGGGGGGGGGGGGGGGGAAGGTATCTGGCCGTGATCACACCCGTTGTCTTGATCAGCCACCAAAACAGCTGGGTAGGTGCGACTCCCTCCTGGCTGGTTGGAATTCACCTGATTCAGGTTCTGAAGGTCTCTTATTTGGGATCAACTCGTGATGTAACAATTTAAAACCGATGTCCAATGGAGCAACGGTTTCCTACCGGCGCCTCCAGGGCAACCCGTGATGTAGAGAATCGATGTCCAATGGAGTAAAGGTTTCCTACCGGCGCCTCCAGGGCAACTGGTGATGTAAAACAATCGATGTTCAATGAAGCAGGGGTTTCTTACCGGCGCCTCCCGGGCAATCCGGTGTTGTACGGAGTGATTATTCCTCCAAAGTCTGTCAGAGTACCACGTGTGAAAAGAAAATGATATCTCCACTGGTATTCAGACGTCAGGGTACAGGTACTGTTGATTGCCTGCGTGGTTTAGGCTGTCTGGCATCCGGGCATCGGTCACCGGTACTAATCCCGACTACTGTCAGACTACTCTGACAGACTTTGGAGGAATAATCACTCCGTACAACACCGGATTGCCCGGGAGGCGCCGGTAAGAAACCCCTGCTTCATTGAACATCGATTGTTTTACATCACCAGTTGCCCTGGAGGCGCCGGTAGGAAACCTTTACTCCATTGGACATCGATTCTCTACATCACGGGTTGCCCTGGAGGCGCCGGTAGGAAACCGTTGCTCCATTGGACATCGGTTTTAAATTGTTACATCACGAGTTGATCCCAAATAAGAGACCTTCAGAACCTGAATCAGGTGAATTCCAACCAGCCAGGAGGGAGTCGCACCTACCCAGCTGTTTTGGTGGCTGATCAAGACAACGGGTGTGATCACGGCCAGATACCTTTCCCCCCCTCCCCCCCCCCCCCCATGTCCTGATGAAGACCCGCAGCCGAGGAAGCAAAATTCCCTAGAGCATTAGGGTCGAAACGTCGACACCTTTTTATTTTGTGTGCCTGTACCCTTCACCTTCCCCTTGGTTTCCCCCCCCAAGAACAATCTGGACAGGCCTAGTCAACTAGCGGAATTGAAACGCTTGTTTGTGTTTTTTTGTAAATATTCAAATCAGATGCCTTAATCTTTTTTCTTCTCTCCTCTCAACACTTGAGCACCTCTTTGTTCACCCTTGACTATAGCTCTTTTTTTAGTCTTTGCGCCGTACATTTTAGTTGTTGTTGCTTGACAATGTAAATAACTGTAATATTTCGTTCTTGATAAATACAAATCTTTGAACTGTGGATGGTGTTTTTCTGCCTATTCATTAATTTCTCTCTCCCATGCAGCTTGATTTTTTTAAATGCAGATTGAATCGCATTTCTATTTTTGACTAATTAACCAAGGGATTAAGTCAATTTGATCAATAGTCTAGGGCCATTGTTGTTTATATCACTGATACCCAGGTCCTATGATTTAGTGGGTTCTACCCCATTGATTTAATGGTCAATATAACGACGCCACATCACAATGTTGCCTGCCCATTTGCTGTTTTCACCGGCAAGGGCCACCTGCTCCTCCCACCAGCCCACGAATAAATTCACGTAGCTGGGGGCGAAGCAGGTTCCCATCGCCGTCCCCGAAGTTTGTTTGAACAAGGTATTCTGAAACAAAAAAATGTTATTCTGTAAGCAGAATTCTAGCATCTCTATTAGCATGACACCATGCTCCCTATATTTCCCAGGTCTCATATCAAGGAAATACTTTACGGCCTTTACCCCCATCTCATGCCTTATGCAGGTGTATAGGCTCGTGATGTCAAGAGTAATGAGCAGGAAAGAATTGTCCCAAGTGATGTGTTCAATCTGTTCAATAAAATGTTTCGTATCTCTCACATACGATTTCAAATTTCCCACAAATTTCGCTAAAAAAGAGTCGATGTATATTGACAAATTCTCCGTCAATCCACCTTTAGATGATACGATCGGTCGTCCCGGAGGGTTTATTAGGTCTTTGTGCACTTTCGGGAGCTGATAAAAAGTAGGAGTAATTGGTTCGGGATTACGCAAAAACAGAAACTCATCCATATCCAACATGGACTTATTCCGCCATTTTGTCAAAAGGTCATGATATGACTTTTTACTGCATTCATATTCCCTCTCGTTGGTGATGACATCATTTTCCAGGTTTTCCAATTGTCGGAGAGATTCTTTACAGTACTGGTCTCTAGATAGCAGAACGATGTTCCCTCCTTTGTCGGATGGCTTTAATATGATTTTTTCATTCTTCTGGATATTCTCCAAGGCAGATTGCTGTTCCATGGTCAGGTTATGTTTCTTTTTCCAGCTCTGCCTTTTGCTGTTATCCATCCTGTATTGGACTAGGTCCTGTATGACTGCCTCTGAGAAAGTATCTATCGCGTCAAAAGGCATTTGAGGGTTAAACTGTGAGGGCGCTCGGAAATTGGTTTGAGGTGATTCTTGCTCGATTCCGATTTGCATCCCCACTGTTTGTGTTTGTTCTTCTCTAAAATCTTCCAATACTTGGACTGAGTCTAGATCTCTCACGGTTAAGATGTCAGTAGGTTGTGCAGATAATCTTCTTTTCTTCTTTGTTTTTTGATGAGAATCCACAACACTAGGTTTCATCTTGTGAAACTTGTGTAACTTCATTTTTCTTACTAGTTTAAACAAGTCAATTCTTGTTTGCGTGAATTCTAGTCTGTCACTGGGACAAAAGGTGAGGCCCAATTGCAGGGTATTTTTCTCAACGTCTGTTAGATCATAGTCAGTTAGGTTTATAATGGTTAAATTTTCGTTGCGATCTACCATCTGTTGCCCTTCTTGCGGGTATTGTAACTCGCAACTTTGCCTCTTCCTCTTCCTCTGCCAGCCGCCCCTCCGTGTTTGTCGTCGTCCTCTGGGGGTTTGCTCTTTCCCCCTCTCAGCCATGTCTTCTGGATTAAATTAAACTCCAAGTGAAAAGGGTTCTTTCGCAGTTGGCCGGTCGTTCCCAAATTCTCATCTCCAGAGGGCTCCTCATCAGTGACACTAGACTCTGAAGTAGCTGCTTCAACTACTGGCTCCGCAGTTTGTTTCCTGCTCTTGTTCTTCATAGCCGCTCTGACACCATCATATTTTTTAGAGAATGTTAGTACTCTTCCTTGGGCATAGTCGCGTTCGTCCCTTTCGAACTTCTCCTGTTTTCTTGATCTTATTTTAAGTTCATACTTCATCAGTCTCTTTTTCATCTCATCTCTCAGTTGCTGTATCTTTACTTGATCCTCCTCTTTTGAGAGGTCTCTCTCTAAAGAGGCAATTTCTTCTAGCGCTTTCGCTCGGTCGCTCCATGCAAATTTGACTAATAAGTCTAACATCGCTTTGCAGGATGCCGCCATCAACTCAGCCCATTGCTCAAGTAACATGGGATCCGGGTTTTCATAGGCCGGAACGGTATATATTCTGAGCCCTCTCGGGACTCTATCCACATCCATATAATTTTGAAGCGAGGTGGCCTCCCACCATTTTCTGATCTCCTTCTCACAGCATCGTTCAAGCTTGTTCAATAATATTGTAAGGGCGTCCTGAGACTTGGTCCCTGCGCCTCCTCTAGTCGGTATTGCCTGTGCATTGGATGCTCTTTTTTTGAAAATGTCCAACGCCGCTTCGCGGCGATCCGTTTCATCACACATGTTTGTCAGAAATTATTTCTTTGCCGGTGCGGAAAAATTCACCGCGTTTCAATGAGCATAGCCCCCTCGCCCTGCTCAGCTCACAGTCTTTATAAATATGCAGAGAAGAGACTCACGTTTTATCCATCGCTTCTTGTTGCGACCCGTGTAGCACGTCTCTCCCTTTACTGTGCTTCGCGGTGCCTCGGTACACGTTGCTTCCAGCTCCGGGGTGTACCAAAGATCCCGAGGCACTCGCGGGCGGGTGTCGTTTTGCGCGTATATATATACAGAGATTACAAAATCCCATGTATTGTGTGTGTATGTATATATATATATATTTATTTATTTTTTTATCCAAAGTGCCCCGCAGCATTGGAAAGGCACACAACATCATCCTGCCATACAGCTTCAAAATACAGCCTGCATCTCTGAGACATCATTTCATTTTGGCTGCAAAAATTTGCCTGCTCCCTGGGACACAGCCTACAAAAGTAATACTTGAATTATTCAACAAACGAGACATTTGAACTTACTAAAGAAACACTTTGCTCGCATTTTGGACTTTATGTCCCACAAAGCAATTGAAACATATGGAACCACGCCCACTGGGGGCAGATACCAAATACGTGAATAAAAGCCGAAAAATTAAAATGCGAGGTTTCAGATGCAGTTTGTTTCAGCCCATGAAGAAGAGGTCGGTGAACCTTGAAACGCGTCGGCAGCCAAAATGAAATGATGTCTCAGAGATGCAGGCTGTATTTTGAAGCTGTATGGCAGGATGATGTTGTGTGCGTTTCCAATGCTGCGGGGCACTTTGGATAAAAAATTACTACACGGCGGTTCCGGCCGTGGGAAGCTGCACCATCAAACAGTTGGGATGAAAAATGCTATCCGGCTGAGCGAGGCTGCCGTTTTGAACTTTCAATATCGGATCAGCACATCTCCTATGCAAAAATTAGCCTGCTCCCTGGGACACAGCCTACAAAGGTAATACTTGAATTAATCAACAAACGAGACATTTGAACTTACTAAAGAAACACTTTGCTCGCATTTTGGACTTTATGTCCCACAAAGCAATTGAAACATATGGAACCACGCCCACTGGGGGCAGATACCAAATACGTGAATAAAAGCCGAAAAATTAAAATGCGAGGTTTCAGATGCAGTTTGTTTCAGCCCATGAAGAAGAGGTCGGTGAACCTTGAAACGCGTCGGCAGCCAAAATGAAATGATGTCTCAGAGATGCAGGCTGCATTTTGAAGCTGTATGGCAGGATGATGTTGTGTGCGTTTCCAATGCTGCGGGGCACTTTGGATAAAAAATTACTACACGGCGGTTCCGGCCGTGGGAAGCTGCACCATCGAACAGTCGGGATGAAAAATGCTATCCGGCTGAGCGAGGCTGCCGTTTTGAACTTTCAATATCGGATCAGCACATCTCCTATGCAAAAATTAGCCTGCTCCCTGGGACACAGCCTACAAAGGTAATACTTGAATTAATCAACAAACAAGCCATTTGAACTTTCTAAAGAAACACTTTGCTCGCATTTTGGACTTTATGTCCCACAAAGCAATTGAAACATATGGAACCACGCCCACTGGGGGCAGATACCAAATACGTGAATAAAAGCCGAAAAATTAAAATGCGAGGTTTCAGATGCAGTTTGTTTCAGCCCATGAAGAAGAGGTCGGTGAACCTTGAAACGCGTCGGCAGCCAAAATGAAATGATGTCTCAGAGATGCAGGCTGCATTTTGAAGCTGTATGGCAGGATGATGTTGTGTGCGTTTCCAATGCTGCGGGGCACTTTGGATAAAAAATTACTACACGGCGGTTCCGGCCGTGGGAAACTGCACCATCGAACAGTCGGGATGAAAAATGCTATCTGGCTGAGCGAGGCTGCCGTTTTGAACTTTCAATATCAGATCAGCACATCTCCTATGCAAAAATTAGCCTGCTCCCTGGGACACAGCCTACAAAGGTAATACTTGAATTAATCAACAAACGAGACATTTGAACTTACTAAAGAAACACTTTGCTCGCATTTTGGACTTTATGTCCCACAAAGCAATTGAAACATATGGAACCACGCCCACTGGGGGCAGATACCAAATACGTGAATAAAAGCCGAAAAATTAAAATGCGAGGTTTCAGATGCAGTTTGTTTCAGCCCATGAAGAAGAGGTCGGTGAACCTTGAAACGCGTCGGCAGCCAAAATGAAATGATGTCTCAGAGATGCAGGCTGCATTTTGAAGCTGTATGGCAGGATGATGTTGTGTGCGTTTCCAATGCTGCGGGGCACTTTGGATAAAAAATTACTACATGGCGGTTCCGGCCGTGGGAAGCTGCACCATCGAACAGTCGGGATGAAAAATGCTATCCGGCTGAGCGAGGCTGCCGTTTTGAACTTTCAATATCGGATCAGCACATCTCCTATGCAAACATTAGCCTGCTCCCTGGGACACAGCCTACAAAGGTAATACTTGAATTAATCAACAAACGAGACATTTGAACTTACTAAAGAAACACTTTGCTCGCATTTTGGACTTTATGTCCCACAAAGCAATTGAAACATATGGAACCACGCCCACTGGGGGCAGATACCAAATACGTGAATAAAAGCCGAAAAATAAAAATGCGAGGTTTCAGATGCAGTTTGTTTCAGCCCATGAAGAAGAGGTCGGTGAACCTTGAAACGCGTCGGCAGCCAAAATGAAATGATGTCTCAGAGATGCAGGCTGCATTTTGAAGCTGTATGGCAGGATGATGTTGTGTGCGTTTCCAATGCTGCGGGGCACTTTGGATAAAAAAAAAATATATATATATATAAGAAATAAAATTGCAAGAAATTTCGTGCTGGTAATTTTATTTCTTTTTCTTTTTCATGGAAAGCTATATATACACAATACATGGGATTTAGTAATCTGTGTAAAAAAAACTGTCTGTAATTTCTCTATGATAGGTGACTTGTGGCACACCCAGTCACCCTATATTTAGAAATGACATATCCACGCAACTATAACTACTTATTACGGTTGAGTTCTGATGTCACAATGCCTGCTGCTAGAGCCAGCAGCTAAGGGGCAAGGCAGATCAGGTCATGGAGCATAATTAATGGAGCAGGTTAAAGAACAAAAATCAAATATGGCTGCTCTTTTTTCTATTCTGTTTTCTAGCTTAACAGTGACAAGCAGAAAGGCAATATTTCCCAAGCTATTGCGCTTGTTTTTCAAAAACGGACTTGTATTAAGCTGATCTTTTTGCAGCAAATATCTAACCGCTTTTATTATGTGTTTATTCTGCACTAGAGATTACATTTTTATTCTAGCAGGATGGGAATGATCCCTGGGGATGCTTTAACCAATGAGGTAAATGCTCCTAGGGCTAACCACTTTGGACATTTTCAAGAATGCCTAAGTCTTCAGCCTCACTAAACTTGGGTTCTGGGAGCTCGGGGGTGGTTTGGGGGAGGACTATGGTAATCCTAGCATCCTCTGACATCTAACACTAAAATCTTACTCTAAAATCCAAAACAACTCAGAGACAGAGGTTTGGTAGAACAAGGTTGAGCTTTCAGCAACCAGAGAGTGGCTACACACCAATTGTTTTGGCATTCTGTTCCCCTCCTTCAAAGTGTATACCAAATGTCATATCAAAAACCCCTGTAGACCAGTCAAGCAAACACTCCAGCAGGATCTGGCACTGTGATGTCAACAAGAGGCCCACTATGACGGAGGCCGTTCTGGCTGGGGGACAAAAAAAGGGTGCAGGCCTGGGTGTTACCTATATCTGTATTTGAAGTTATTTAAGTCCTTGGGCCCAACTCACAGGACATCCTGTCATGAGTACAACAACATCTACCCCAAACTAAGGCCTTTTGACCCTGTCCTGGGAGTTAGTCACACCTACTGAAATGCTAATTACTACTGGCTGGCAGCAGTGGGAAAACCAAATGCAGATTTAGCTTCCAGGGACTTCAGGCAGAGAATAGGTAACTTTTTAAAAGTCATCTTTCCAAAATATTTATTACAAGTCAGACTTCATCTGTGAATTATGCTTGTATAAAAATTATACCTCATTGCCTGAGTGCTTGGTGACAACAAAAAATCAAAGACTCATGCTGCCGAAGATGATTATGGAATTTACCCATGTGAAGGCGAGCTCAGAGTTGATCTTATTTTGATGACTACATTTCGTAATTTTTGGATAGTATTTCTGTATTTATTACAAAGTAAACACCTACAAAATATTTTTTCACTCCATGTAGAGTTCCACCACCAGGGGATGGTTAAGTATGAAAAGTAATGACCTATTGTAAGAAATTGGGTTGTTGGTTGACTGGGGTGTGAACCCTAGTCAACCAGCAACCACAATTCTTGTCAGGGTAAGGCACAAGCAAGCCCCAAATTGACCTATATTCAACTCCCTGGTGGCTTGGCACAGAGCAGTCAGGCTTAACTTAGAGGAAATGTGTAAAGTATTGGTGCAACACTTTAAGAAGTAAAATCAATCGGGATTTGTAGCGCGCGGCTCCTTCATCCATGTAGGGCTCGAGGCGCTATGGGATCGTGCTGCAGGATCACACTGCCTGTTCCTATTGGTTGAACATCCAGGTCTTGAGTTCCTTCCTGAACTGCTGAAGTGATGGTGAGGCTCTGAGGTGTAAGAGGAGGAAGTTCTAGGTCTTAGCCACTAGGCAGGAAAAGGAGCGTTGGTCGGTTGGTGGTAATTCACTCGTTCGCTGAGGTACACCGGTCTTTCATTTTGTAGTGCCTTGTAAGTGTGGGTGAGGAGCTTGAACTGGCATCTCTTCGTGACTGATAGCTAATGGAGTTTCCCGAGGTAAGGGGCGATGTGCGTCTGCCTGGGGAAGTCGAGTAAAATGTAAAATAGCGCCTGAAAGCTGGAAGCTCCAACTGCAGCTACCTGGTCACGCTGGACCGGGTCAAAGTCAAAGGTTTAGGCTGACAGTGATTGAGTGCAGGTTGGGTACAGTCCTGCTGATGTTTTGCCTTCTCAAGTGTTGTTGCAAGTGTCCTGTTTGTGTTGGGGAAGGCTGGGGGAGCAAGGAAAGGTGGTTCTCGACTTGTTATGAAGAGGATGCCGGGCATCATGGAGGGGTGGGCTGGAGCTTCACGTTGGCAGTCCCCCACAAGCTGTCAATGCTGTGGTGCAGGGAGACGGGCTGGCGGCAGCTCACCCTGAATGCTAATGCGAGTGGCATGTTCTCAGTGTGAACTGGCCCATTTGTGGTTGAACAGAGCTCAAACACTTGATTTTAACAGCTCTGGACACACCAAAGTTCCAGGATATGAGGGGGGTTCAGGAACTGGTTGGGGAGCCTTTTATGTCCCAGAGGCTCAGATCAGGAAGCCAGCAGACAAGACCTTAGTCGCCCTGGGGTCCTGGGTTCAAGGGAAAGTTGCAGGTCCAGGTCTCCTTCCCCAGGCAGAGGGCAGCAGGTCAGAACGGCAGGTCAGCAGTTCCTTTAGTACAGAAGTCCAGCAAAGTGGCAGTCCATGTATCAGCACAGCCAGTGTTTAATTTGAGCCTGTGGTTTCCGGTGCTTGGCACTGGCACGTAATTGTCAACACTGGCACTTATGACAGTCTGCCTCATGGTGGCACTTTTGTGCAATTCAGAGAGGTGCACTACAACAGTTGTGATGGTTAGTAGTTATGTTGGTGCTATCATTGGCGGTGCTGGAAGGGGCAATGGCTGGTGCAAGTTGCGGTGGCCCACTGACGAGTACCCTGGCACTTATGATTTGACAAATTAAGCACTGAGCACAGCAGATCTTTTCCCTGACAAAGTATCCAAAGGTCTAGAATTGTATACGGAAGCGTTGGTGTCTGAGGCCCAGTATTTATACCCAGTTGTGCCTTTGGAGTAGGGGAGAAGCTTATAGAGGTTTCCCTTTGAAGTCCCCAGGCATCCTGTCTTCCCTGCCCTGGCTCCAGACTAACTACAGGGGAGGTGCACCTCTTTGTATGGAGGCAGTACACCACCTATTCAGGTGCAAGTGGGGTTGTGCCCAGCTGCTCCTTCCCATCCTGGAAGTTATGGCTCATTCAGGCACACCTAATTTCTCTATTGTGTGTGGCTGTCTAGGGGGAATACACAAAGCTCAACTCTTAGCTACACCCAGTCATGTGACCAGAGACAGGCTACAGGATCTAAATGGCTAAGGTTATAAAAATTCCAACTTTCTAAAAATGAGGATTTCTAGAACCAGTGGTCTAGACACAGTGTGCAGTACTATGTCCCCAATTGGTGTTTCAACATTACACAGCAATAATAAACACTATGAAACAGAATAAACAATGTAATCAAATAAAAGCAATGCTCAGCAAGCAATGTGGCACACAGTTGATTGTGTAAATTAGATTTCTTTAATCAAATCGATTTTGTTCCAAAGAAAAGATTCTTGAACATGATTCATCCATATAAGTGCTGGTCATAACATTCTTGTTAGACTAAATATTCAGTCTAACTCAGTGCATTTCGGGCCGATACAAGAGCTCTTCATCAGGGTATCTAAAAACATTTATTTTTTATTTTTATCGTGCTGTATTTTCAAGTTTCTCACTGGTTACAAATAACCTCATGCCATGAAGAACATTTATCAATGATGTCTGAAAATAATGTTAAAGGTTGTCACCAACCAGTTCAAAACCGTGTGACTAGGAAGAGAATACAGAACGAGAGTTCACAACAGAACTGGTGCGTTATCCCAACTTGACTCACCATGTGTATTAACTTGCAGCGATAGCCGACCAGTTATTACTTAGTTGAAAAGAGTAAATGTATTAGCCAGCAGGACCACGACAAGAGAGCAAAACACGAGATTGGGGAAAGAACAAGTGTGATGTCCCAGATTGCCTCACCAGTTGTGTCAATTTGTCAAGAAAAACGACCTGTGTTTCCTGGTAGAAAAAGAAGACAAAACTGCATCTCCCAGCATACACCTGTGAGTTGTAGTCAAGGCACAACTAAAAACACGCTGAGAAAATTGACACATCAATCCCAACAGTTGAAGATGAATGCAACTGACTGTTGTAGTCGTAACTTGCTCCCAGTTAAAGTGATTGTTAGATGACTCTAACCTTTGAAAGATCGAGTCCCAGCTTGTGTGGCAAAGCTGTATCTATGGCTCGGTATACATCATCAGTAAGTGCTGGGTTCCCAGCTACTGAAAAGAAATGCATCGCTATGAGTTACTGACATCTAGACTCCAAATTAGAAATAAGTTGCCACTACTATGTGATTCCACTGCCCCAGAAGTGGATCTTACCCGAGTGTGATCTAGGCTGTCTCTTTCGTGACGAAGCTTTGAGTGTTCCCTGATGTTAAAGTTACGTTTATCAACGTGCTGAATTGTAAGTGCCTGAATGTAAGAAGGTGAGTGAAAAAGAAATACAGAATGCTGATGGTGGTGAAATGTTTGTCAAATAGAAGAACAGTAAAAAAAGTTTTTGAAAAGTAGCAGCAAATCAAAATTGATTCTCAAGTGTCATCAGTCTTAGACATCTTTCATGTAATGATGTGTATCCTTAAAATAAACAGAATCAATTGAACTTATGCATATGGCAAACATAGATGATTGTGCTGATTTAAGCACTCTTTTTTTAATATAACTCTTGTTGGAAACATTCTCATAACTTTAAAACCTGCTAAATAAAACAGAGTTCTGTTGTGCCGACCATCTATATGTTTTCTAAATTTGAGTTAACAAGAAAAGCATGGAAAGTAACAAGGTCGTATCTAAGAGAGAAACATCTATCCGACAAAAAAGTATTGCATGAGATAACAAGCTTTGCTACCTTATTTTTGCTACCCACAGTCATAGTTACTTTTCACAAAGTTGCTTGATGTAAGCTGAGACGTTGAGATGGATATTAAATGGAGTGTATGCAAAGATTGCCTGTTCGATTCAGAGGTTATACCAAAATGTTGAAGAGCTAAACATCATTTCCAAAGTGTTGAGCAATAGTCCACCAGTATTATTAAGTAGATATTCATCACAGCAATCTCTGATATACACACAATTGCATAACTGAAGATTAACAATAAACATACCTTTAAAACGTTCTGTGGCAGAACAATAGTCTCCTGGATTTAGGAGTGGTTCTAAAGTGCTGGGATTAATGTCTGAAAATAACAGGCTTTGGTGTGGCAAAAAGTACTAATGTTAAACAGACTGAATGTGGACAGTGTTTGTGAGAATTGATGGAGATGAAATAACTGAACAACTTGTGATGAAAGTAGTGATTGAATTCTTGAAGATTAGAGGAAACAGTATAATTCCATTTTATCATTGAAATCTTTAGGATTGAGTGTGTCCAGAAATCTTATCCAGTAGATTTACCGTTGTGCCAGTAACATAGCCACATTTTTTTCAGTCTTCTCAGTGATTACTTCCAGACCGTGAAATGCAATTGCACTATGGTGTGTCTGTTCTCATTCCAGTGGATTGCCAAAGGGGAATTCGGGGTCTTAGTTCTCATAGGGCTATTGTGCTTGGTAAAGCTTGTCCTGATCTTTCTTTTCGTCTTGCCCACGTAGCATAGCCCACACGGGCACTTGATGGCGTAAATTACAAATTGCGTGTTGCAACTTTCTAAAAGTGGCATTTTCAGAATTGCAGTTTAAAACCCGATTTCACCATGAATTAGGATTTTAAATTGAGATTCCAGAGACACCAAACATGAACTGATTATTCCTTCCCAATTAGAAATTAGACTTATAAAATTTACTAAGGCAATTCCATTGTTATCCTATGGGAGAGATGTGCCTTGCAGAAGAGAAAAAACAAATGTAAGGGTTTTTCTTTACCATGACATGTGAAACATTAAAACATTAAAGTACATGTCCTACTTTTCAATTATATTGCACCCTGCCCTATGGGCTGTCCAGGGCCTATCCTAGGGGTGACTTATATGTACTGAAAAGGAAGGTTTGGGTCTGGCAAAAGGTTTATTTTTTCAGGTTGAAATGGCTGTTTACAACTGCACACTCGGGCTCTACAATGGCAGGCCTGAGATCAGTTTAAAGGGCTACTTAGGTGGGTGGCACAATCAGTGCTGTAGACCCACTAGTAGCATTTAATTTACAGGTCCTGGGTCCATGTAGTACCACTTTACTAGGGACCTATAAGCAAATAAATATGGCAATTGGATATAAGCTAATATTACCATGTTGAGAGGAGAGAGCACGAGCACCTCAGCATTAGGTTAGCAGTGGTAAAGTACACAGAGTTCTAAGGCCAGCAAAACCGAGATCAGCACAAAAATGGAGGAAGGCAAACAGGTGGAAGACCCCATAAGGCTGAAAGGTCTAACACCTGTGTAAAACGTATGACTCCCAGATTTGTGGATAAAGGTTTGTTTTCCGGTGCCTCCACCACCAGCCCATTTAACTTAGTTCTATAAACATGCTGTACTCCACCAACTCTGGGTTACTTAAGGTCAGTTCTACACATATCTGATGACCGAAACATTATGTTGATATGGAATTTGGCTGTGGTATACCAGAGATTACTTCCATCCATAAGCAGGATTAGGAGGACACAAAGACCAGCTCTGCTCATTGCTGTTCCATCTTCTACATATATATGGCTTAAGTGAAAAATAAAGCTACTTATTGCAAAACAGGCCAAACATACAATTATATTGTTTATTATATTTTCTATAGTGAACATTTAAGACCAAATGTGTGGCATATTCTTAAAGTATTGTCTTCTTCTTAATCTCTCACTGTTTCTTTTTGGCACTTGAATTGCCCGCTGCAGCAAGTTAGGTAAAGAGTTGGAAAGGTTGATGTTCTCACTGGGATGGCCAGTCAAAAACTTTCCCATTGACTTTGCCCATCCCATAACCAGCCAAAAAGTGTTCAACTTGAAAAAAAAAGCACAGTCTAAAAATGTACATTTATGCCATACTCACCTCTGCGGAATAGTCACACTCAATGTTGAAAGGGAGTACATCTATCAAATCTTGCACAGTCATCTATGATCAGTACATTTCTTTCTTTTTTTGAATTGAACAATAGCCCTCAACAACATGGTGGTCAGCACCTGGTGGCAACCTTGACATATTTTGACCTAGAACATACAAACATTTGGTTTGCACAATTCTCACTTTACCTTTCATTGTTTTTATCCAGCATTTTCTTTATTGACTAATACATGAAATCGTAAACAATCATGTTCTGGTTTCTCTCTTTTAGAAAGATACTCCTTCTAAAAGCTGCATATAATGGTTGACTGCCTCTTCATGTATTCATAAAGAAAACATATTTAAATAATAAGACTATCATGATGAGGAATACTATAACCCTGATTTGGCTGTTAACATGTGTAAAGAGACGAATATTATTATTTAATTTAATAACACTCACGAATCACCCCAACCAGGAAATCTCTGCGCGCAGTGAACCTGAAGTAGCTAAACGCAGTTCTGGGACAATGCAGTTTCTAATTATTTTCTAAATTTGCTGAAATCAGGGCAGGTTTGAACCGAAAATGGCAATTTGTTTCAGAGGATGAGGGCCAATTAAGAGATGGCTCTTCCGTTACATCTAGTTCTTCGTATGTGTGGGACCGACAGTAACTCCTTATCACTTGATCTCAAATTCCGAGTGGGATGATAGCGCTTAAGCCTCTGGCAAAGATACTTAGGACCTTTCCCCCTCAGAGCGTTATAGGTTAAACAGCATATTTTGAATACTAATCTTTTCTTTACTGGCAGCCAGTGTAAAGATTTTAGAAGGGGAGTGGAGGCTGTTCTAGGAGTCCGATTTCTAGGAGTCTGATTACAAATCAGCTGTGCAGTCGCGTTTTGCACCACCTGTAATTGAGACAGTAGTGACTCATTGGCTAAGGCCAATAATGCATTCCCATAATCCAAACAACTCACCACAGGAGTCTGTACCAGTGTCTTTCTGGCTGTCAAAGGGAAGAACGGCAGAGCTTTCTTCAGTAAACGTAGCATGTAAAAGCAGGTTCCAGTTGTGGATACAACTTGTTCTTTCATGCTAAGTTCCTGATCTTCCCTAACTACAAAGGTTTTTCTGCTACCTTGCTTTGAGTTGGGGCTTTGCCTAACTCCATGGCCACCAATCCGGAGTACACAGATATTTGGCCTTCACAAACAGAACAATCTCTATTTTCCCTGGATTCAACTGAAGAAAGTTATCCGACATCCATCCTGCAATAGCTTTCCTTCCAGCCTAAAAGCGATCCTTCACTTTGTCAATAATATTATTAAAAGAAGTGACAAACTGTAAGTCATCCGCATATGACAGAATATCAAACCCATATGCTTTGATGACTTTGGCAGGGGTGCCACATAAATGTTAAATACCCGTGGGCTCAAACATGAACCCAGAGGTACCCCTTTATCGACCAAACTAGGCCAGGATTTGAAAGCTCTCAGCGAGACGCCCTGCAATCTGTCTTTCAAGAAGTCCTAGAACCAGGCCAATGCAGACCCAGCAATCCCAATCTCTTGTAGTCTTAGAAGGAATTTATCCTGGGACTGCGGATTGGTTTAAGAGCACGAGCATGGCTGGGATGTCAACACCCAGCGAGCACCTGATGGTGTCTGTCATGGCAACCAAGGCCGACTCGGTGATGTGCTCAGCTCTAAAACCTGACTGAGAAGGATCTTATTCACCTCCAGATAGTGTAGTGTTCATGTCATGCTGGGTCTGGTTCTGATGAAGCCTTTCATCAGAACCTGTGAAGACTCAGAGTGATGTGGCAAGATTCTAAAGGGTGGTTCAATTGCAGTTGGAAGGAGTGTGGTGTGTCTTGCTGAAGTGGCAGCTCTTCGTGTATAATAAACATTGTGAGAAACATTGGCTGGTGTGGTCAGTTGTCAAGTGACTTATCAGACATTTGTTGTCGACGAGCGGTAGAGCTGCCACAGGGAAACTCAAGTACAACTTTCTTTGTTCAGTGAATACTAGCATGCCTGTAGCCATATTTAGAGCAGAAACATTTACGATCAGAGAAGGTATCCGCTGCATCAGTAGTAGTCGGCAACTACTCCTTAGGTCACGATGGTTCTACGCTGTCTCTCTGGGCATGTCTGGGCTGTCTCTCTGCCAGAGAGACAGCATATGCGATTTCACATATGCGATTCAGGTACGTTCCAGCAAGCGCCCATTTCAAGTACGCAATCGCGACCCTCCGCTGCGTGGTTTCTATAGGAGCCTAGCCAATATGTCACGGAGAGACGTTCCTAGGTTCCAGCAACCCTCCCAGGCTTGAGTGCATTCTGATACACACGTTCAGCTTGTGTGGCTTGCAGTGATTGCCATGTTTACATATTAACCCCGATTCGCACAGCTGCATATTTGCATTGTGTGCGCATCAAGACCGGCTAATATTCAAAGTTAATGCAGAGATGCACGGCCGCCAAGTTTTGATTTGAGTGTGCATTGACACCAATACGCACAGTTTGGAATGTCTTCTAGTTATGGAGAAACTACGTCGATGTGCACGACTTAAAAATCATTGGTGAGTTCATCGACTCGTCTGAGTGTAGCTCTCTGCTACCAATATTCCAGCGTTTTGGCAACAATACATAAGGTTATCAATAGCATTTAAGGTTTCCAATAGTATTCAGTTATAAATTAATGGAGCAAGACTGGTTTTAGATCATAGCTGGGGACCAACATGGCATCAGGAACCATAGCCTTCTTAACTCTATGAGACACGTTCTGTTACTGGCTTACTAGGGAAGTTTTTAAGATCAGTTCGTAGTAGCAGATCTTCCTGTGGGTCAACATGCTGTCAGTTAATCTATCACCACATTTCCTGGAGTCACCAGGGGAACCACCTGTGGTGTTGAAGAATAGGTTTAGCGGGGAACAGAAGAAGTGTTTATTATTGCATTTCCTAGGTTTTAAACATTTACCCGACATATAAGGTACCGAAGAGGAACAGTTGGATGAGTATATAGAAAGCGTAAAACTGTGGGCATGTTGGCCAAGGATGATGAAAGTGGTGACCCTTATCTGGAGTTATTATGCAGAAGATGGTAATCCTGCTGTGATACTGAGAATCCTCATGCATAATAAATGAGTAGTTTTCGAAGAAAACCACATGACATTTATGCAGCACCTAACTAGGTAAAAGGTCAGCACCAGAACCGTTATGTAGAACAATGATAGGGAAAATGTAGGTAAAAGGTTGAGCAGCTACCGATGCCTTTACCGGAGTACATTGGGGTTCATAACACTAGTGCTTGCGGTGACCACTGCGCCCCCCCACCCGTCATTGAATTTTATAGCAGAAGGTGCTGTGGACTAGACCACTACCTCCCTAAAGGCGGCGTGTAAGAGGAAGTGGGAGAAGTTGGTGTTGCCTTTCTCCACTCAATCGGGAGAGCCACGGCAGACTGGAAAACCAAAACGTGGAGAACAAGGTAGGTTAGAAAAAGTAAAACATTTCAGGACTATCTCAAACAGATAATACTATTTCTAAAAACACTATGCATTTTAAAAATAGTGCTCACCAGCGAAGGTTCGGTGCTTGCGGTGACCGCTGCACGCCAGACCTGTCATCAGGTTTTATAGCAGGAGGTGCGCTGAACTAGACTGCTACCTACCTAATTGTGGCGTGAAAGAAGAAGTGGGAGCAGTTAGTTTTGGCCTTCTCCGCTCAATCTGGAGACACTCGTTGGACCGGAAAGCCAAAACGGCGGAACAACAAAGTAGGATACAAAACGTAAAACAATTCAGGACTATCCCCAACAGATAAAACTATTTCTAAAAACACATTGCAATTTAAAAACTGTGTTAGCTATTATGGATTTTGTGCAGTCCAGGAACACTGAACTATTGATTTCTTTCCCTGCGCCGATGTCCCCAGGTAAAACCTGGTGAAATCTACCCAGAATGGAGGTAAACTGTGGGAGTTGGGGGGCGCAGTGTAAAACTTCTGATTACTGCTGCTACTCCCCATTCAGTAGTACATAACTCATACAGGGCTGGTGATCTGACAACCAAAATTACTATACCTCCTGGTAATTGTAGTTTCAGATGTAGGATTATTAATGCAGCTCCCTTACTCTACTAGTATCGAGACCTACATAAATTCCATTCTACACATAACAGGGGAACAAACTGCACCAATTAACACAACTATGCTTAGGTGAATCCCAACACACACACTAAAACATTCGAGTGATACTGCACAAGAAGCTCTTCAACTCAATAAACAATAAGCACTACGCTCCTTTTCCTGTGACTTGGCCCCACTCACCAAGGCCTCTTCAACACCTCATACCTTTCATATTGCTTCCAGGAAGACTGCTTTCCGTTCACCAGAAGTAAATCTTAAATGGAAACTATCCTCCATATTTAAATAAGCTAACACATCAATAGTACAGTTGTTGTGGCGATGGAAACATTCACCTCAGATTTGGTAAAACAAAAAAATGCCAAATTATGCAAAAGATAATAGTTGCATCATTCGGTGTGTCTTGAGGCCCTGTAGAAACCTACGTTATTGGTAATGAAAGTGGAATAGATGAATAATTGCATGCTTTTCAGTGATCATTTCAAAATCACTTGCTGTGAGACGAATATTGTAATCAAACTGTTATCTATATTAATGACCAAATATTGATATTTAAGTTGATGAAAACCTTCTCTTGTCGCAGGGGTCCATCGAAGACACAAATAGTAGAAGTAAATGACCAATCTCAGCACAAGGAATGGCTACACCTCATGCCTGACTGGACCAACAGGAATGTTACAACATTTCAGGAACTTCTGGAAAAAGGGTAAACTTAAGCCTTAATTTATTCACCTATTTATCAGTATGATACTTTCTGCATTTTCGCAAAAATATTTTAAATGTGAAATCCATTGTTGCTTTAAGCTTCTCTGTGGAAAACTCTCAATTTTTTTATTTTATTTGGATATATTAGAATAGAACAATAGAATAGAATACACTTGCATTCCCACTGAATCCCAAAGTGAGCTAAATCATGTAAAGAATTAACACTACCCAGACCGCATTTAGGGCCAGATGTAGGAAGCCTAATTCCGGTCGGTAACGTCCGAAATTACCGAATTTCGTCCGTTACCGACCGGAATTAGGCTTTTCAGATGTAGGTGGCCAAATTGTTGGATTCGGTAATTTACTGAATCGGTAATTTAAGAAATCCGTAAATTACCGAATTCTTAACATACCGATTCGGTAAACTACCGAACCCTTAATGTAGAGAGCACTCAAGTGAGTGCTTTTTACATTTAAGGATCAGTTATTTACCACCAACTATTAGTTGGTGGTAAATTCCGCATACCTTTCAAAAAGCAATTTTTAGCTTTTTATTCAGTGCCATGTGGCAGACATACATGCCCTTAGGGCATGTATGTCTGCACATGTGCACCCATGCACTATACAGGGGTGCAACAGGGTGTCAATGTGTCAATCGGTAATTCTCGTTCATTCCTATGGTCCTCCAGGCCCATAGGAATGAATGGGGAATACCGATTTGGTAAATACCGAATCGGTATTTACCGAATTTTACCGATTCGGTAAAATTTACCGAATCATTACCTACACATCATTTACCGATTCTAAAATACTGAATCAGTAAAATTCGGTATTTTAGAATCGGTAAATTATATTTACCTACATCTGGCCCGTGGTGAACAAACCTTCATGTCAAATATAGTTACATTGCATAATCAGTTTTTACTCTCTGCTTCAGAGTTTTTCGGCAATTAAAGGATTGCTGATTACTAATTAAGAATTAATGATTCTTTCTAGAATGTGACACAAGCAACCCCAAAGACAAAATGGTGATATAATGATCCAAGCAAAAATTGCAAAAAGCATTTTATCTCTGCTCATGTCGCTTTATGCAGTCGTGGCCAGTGCAGGTAAGAGCAGTGTGGTGGTGGGGCGGTGGGGTGGGGGCGGTGCAGGGCGGGTGGCGGTGTGAAGTCGACAGATGACGATGAGGGAAAAAAAGAAGAAAACCATTTACCTTGCTCTTGCCGCATCCCTGAATCGGCGATACGGTGAGCGCAAGGTAAGTGGTTTTCTATTTTTTTATTTTCCCTCGTCATCAGTCGACTTCAACCCCCCCTTTCCCCTGCCTCAACCCCGCCCACCGCTCTTTTGTGCACCATCCGCAAGTGGTCTAATCACTCTTTTCTATTATTTTTTCTTTGACCTCTTCTCAAATTCATCCACACTAGTGGCTTAGGGTTTCACACTCTATGTTATTAATAATATGGTGATTGGGAAAGGATCATGTTTTTCACAGCTGTTCGTGTTTAAATGCCCATAAAGATCATAAGGATACATTCATAAAAACTGTATCTTGTTTACTATATCACATTGGATGTTCTATAAAGATTCACATTAAAAAAAATATATATTTTTATGGGAGTTTTCCATAAACAACACATGAAGCTCGACAATGCATCAAGAACCACAATTCCAATGGAGTGGAAGCACATTCAATTAAATTTGCAATAGCACAGTACATCGTCAATATTTTCGCAGTGGCTATTTATTAAGTTCAGTGCATTACACAAGTGTCTCTCATACATCACGGGAGCTGTGTCGGTTGGGGCAGTTTCCTATTTTCTATCATATCTAGCCCATAATATTTCAACCAGGGACCCCCAAACTTGTAAAACTTCTTCTGGCACCCTCTGGCCTTGTAGGGGACCTTTTCAGCAGACATGTAGAGGTCCATCCATGTTTTCCATTCCCGGAAGGTTGGCAGGTCTGGGGCACCCCAATACTTAGCAACACCCCATTTTGCCACTGTGAGGGAAAAATACTAAAAAGGAGGCTCAAGGAACATCTACTTCTGTAGGTGTACCTAACAAAATGAACTTGGGGTCTATTGGTAGTTTTTTTTCCATTACCTGTTGAGCTCCTCCAAAATGGTGGTCTAATACAAGTGCATGCGAGGGCACTCCCATAGTGTGTTCATGAATGACCTCCTTTCTGTTCTACATTGCAGACACTTGGGGGACTCTGCCCTGCCGAATTTGTGCAAGGGGGCCCTATTATGCTATATTTTTATGGAGGATCTTAAATTGAATCAGCATTAATCTTAATTTGATTGCTACTTCTCCCAGGTGCATCAATGCCACCTCCCAATCTGTGACATCCAGTTTTCTCACTACACTTTCCTATCTAGCTCTCATTTTCTTTAGTGAGTCAGGCATATTGTTATCAAGCGTCTTATAATTCCTGGAAACCGCTTTCTGTTCTATTTTTCTCTAGTGGGGTCTATTCAGGAATATTTGCTTTGTCAAGTCTCTCTGCCTTTCAGGCGTGTTAAAGTTGTGTGCATTTGAACTGTGTTTTATTGGAGGGAGCCGAAGGGGACCATAGCTCCATCCCCTAGGAGATCCCCCAATTTAGAAATCTCAATGGTGTCCCATGCCCTGAACCCCCTCAGTTTCCCAATTTCCTTCAGACATGTTCCTACCCACAGGGGAGTTTCCCGAGTGATCAGTGTATCCCACCTCATCCACCTCTCTGCCCTTTTCCATGCTTCCATAGTCATATAGGTTGCTGGCAATAGCTTCTTTACTTCCGTTTCCACCATACAGGTAGTGTAGGTATGTGCGGATTCTAAATTGTTGTCTCCCCAGTACATAGGTTGGGTGGTCCCCAGGTAAATGGCCCCAGTCGTTGACCATTATTAAAAGTGCCGCCCAGTAGTATGCCCGTATGTCTGGAAAAGCTATTCTCCCATTATATTGATTGTGCTATTGTGTCCGCAGTGCCACTCTTGCGTGTCCCCCATTCCATAGCAATGTCCAGACTTTGCCCTCAATTTTGACAAAGATTTTCTCCGGGATCTGATGATATGTGTTTTGGAGGATGTACAGAAGTTTTGGTAATGTTATCATCTTGTACATGGCGGCCCTCCCTAGTAGCGTTAAAGGCAATGATCTCCATCTTTCCACGTCTCCATGTAAGCCGCCATTATTCTCTGAATGTTATGGTCTAGGCTATCCTCCATGTTCGAGGTCCTGTGCTTTGAGATATCCTGCCACCAGAAATAGGTTTTGTCTCAATTAATCTTATAGCCCACATGCACTCCATAATTTTCGAATATTCGGAACAAACCTAGGAGCGTTGTATTCAGGTGTGTGACATACAGAAGGATGTTGTCAGTGTAGAGGGAGATCCATTCATCCTCAATCGCCCCTTCCCTATAGCTGAAACCTGTGATGTCTGGGTGTGCTTGAACCACACAAGCCAATGGCTCCAATGTCAGGGCAAACAATAGGGGACACAGGGGGCATCCCTTTCTCGTGCACCTCTTGATTGGGAACTTCACGGACATCTCTCCATTTACTCCCTGGCCACCTGGTCTCTGGCTCCATCCAGGCGAGCAATTCGGGACCAAACCCAAACTTCATCAGGGCCTGCCTCAGGAAGGGAAATGAATGGCATCAAGGGCCTTCTCTGCATCTAGGGACAGAAATAAATGGGGGTCCTTTCTTGATCGTTTTGTCTCCAACCAATTGTAAAGCCTGCAGAGATTAAATCCTGTTGACTTCTTTGGCATAAAGCCCGATTGGCCTTTGTGAATTATGGAGGTTATCACAGCTGATAGCAGCATGGCATGGACTGTAGCCAAAATGTTTGTCTCGCTGTTCAAAAGTGAGATTAAGCGGTAGGGCCCTCCTGCCCTTTACATGCTGCCCCCTGGTCAACACCAGCACAAGACTGCTGTTTACCCGACTATAGGGGCAAGCATTTATTCAAAGGTTAACCAAAGTAGAAGAAAAGAAGGTGCCCTGCACGACTAAACTTTATGAACACCTATGTTTTTGAAGCTATCTTTCAGCAAAAGTGTAAAAATATGATAACATCTCTTCAAAATTCAAAAAGTGTATTTCATTATCATTTGGAACTTTTCAAGCTTAGTACATCAGACTATATCACTGCATTGGGAAGTATTTTTTTAAGTGTTTCCAAATATCATTATAGAAGCATTCATACTTCCCTTTACCCTGACAACAATTTCAATAGAGAACTAAGAGGTAAGTCAGTTGTTTTGTACACCCTTTGGGTGGCCTTGGTTGCTATTCTCTTATATGGTATAATGATGAAAAAGGAGAGAAAGTGAAATAAAACAACTGCCAAGGATCACACAATTTGGGCAATACACACGCTTCACGTCACTTACATCCACCTTACCGCCCCTGATCCCTCTACTGCCACCATGCTGGCATAAATGTGGCCCTCAGTCGCATCACCGACCAAACGTTTTGGCCCCTGGGAAAACGCTTGTGAGTGCCCATGCTCTATACTAAAGGCTACAGATAGATATTTTGTTACATGGAATCTCACAGATTACCGTGGTAGGATTTTGACGGCCACCTACTGTTAAAACCTGAGTCGGGTCGGGGACAATCGATATTTGCCCGGCGGTATTGCCTCTGTGACCCTCTAGTTATTTAATCAATGAAGAGGCAGGCGCTGGAGACTGGAAAGCAGGAAACAAGGTTTTTATTCTCTCCGGAGGAGAACACAACGAAACGGACAGAAGGTATCGTTCTGAGGTGCTCTAACTGCATCCCTGAGGCCTGGCCTCTTATACACACGTTTATGACTTTATTGTAGATTACACATTCATGTTAAAGCTTTGATGTATGGAAAAGACATTCCCGGAACTCCCCTCTGGGCCCGTTCCCACACACATTTACAGTTGAAGTCCCCACCCTAGTCACAACAGGTGATGAGGATCACGCAGCCGGATATTCCGCCGATTCACGGAATGTGGGGGGTTTGATCGGATCTCATGGAGTGGGGGCTTTGATCAACCCGGGGATCCTTTGATGGGGGAAGCTTTCTATTGTACGGGGAGGGGCAAGGAATGGTATCGGCAGAGCTGGGTGTCGGCCTGGGAACGGGGAAGACAAAACGGGCACACAGGGAAAAAGGGGGTTTGCATCTAAGGGCCGGAGATCATGAAAGGGAAGCAGGGAGGTGTCGCGCTGGGAACAGGATGAGGGCCTGGGGCAGAGCAGCGCCGAAGAGGGGTTTATGACTCAAGGCAGGTGCAAGCAGGGGGTGGTCAGCGTGCAGGCTTGGTGAAGGCGAAGGGCTATGTCAGGGGCCAGCGGCGTGCAAATGGGTTCGTTCTGCTCGGGGCATCTTAAAAAAATGGCGGGCGCGCACGACAAAAGTGTGGCATTAGGGGAAGAGGCAAGATGGCGCAGATAATGTTCACCAAAACGTACTAATTTTCAACAGTCCTCCCTTTAACATATTCAAGACATCTTGCTGGTTCATTTTCTACTCGGTTCTATTGTGATGGGCATGAGAAAGAAAACGGTAGGAACCCTAGAGGAAAAGAGTTGTAAACAATACATTTTAACATTTCTAGTTTTTAGGAGGTGAGCCTATTTGATAAACTTTGATCAATTTGTTTTAGCAGGAAAGTCATAGGAATGCAATACAAAAACGATTCTGTAGCGAGAGCAGCAAGCATATTTCATACTGGCAGGTTATTACATATATATCAGGTTCGGATTGGAGCATGATCAATACAACGGCGGCTGGGAGAGAAATGAGGTCTAGCAGAAACGGCGATTGGGGATGTCAAATGTTCAAAGTTTAACGAGTTCTCATCATTCTTTGTTGTCTTTCGTTGGCGCTGTTGAGCACCGGCGGTGGAGCTACAAGTCCAGCTCTGTTCTACGTTCTGCGTTGCAGGGCACGACCCTTTCCTCGCGTTTCTGGTCGGAAAGGTCCTTTTCGCCCTGTGTCCTTTGAGGTGATTGTCAGAAAGTTCAGATGGAAGAAGAGCGTACAAAACAGTCCATAGGGTAGGTCAGAGGAAAAGGGGGATGGAGCAAGGCCAAATTAGGAACAAACTAGGGAAACGAGAGACTTCAAATAGGCGGGCGTGTGACCGAATTCAGAGAGCGGGGACTTGTCGACCAACACTGGACATCGAGCAGGGGCATCAGGTCGACCCTTTCTTCTCATGTTGTCGAAAACAGTGCCTCGTCCTGCAGCTCTTTTCTGTCATGGTCTCGCCTTGGCTAATGTCGCAGGTATTCCTTAGCCTGCAGTCAGGCCTCGTGCTCCCACATCCGGTCCTTCTCTCCTCCAACAGCAGTACCCTTAAACAAGTTTGAAAAGACAGTCTTTAGAGAATTGGCAGATGAAGATAATCAAAAAGTCTATTTCTCTCCCAGCTCCAGACAAAGAATGAAAATGCCCGTTATATTAGTGTTCATAACTGGCATATGAATGACCGGTGACGGGCCTGTTGGATTTACTATGACTTTCCTTAACAATTATTTATTACAGTCACGACAGTTCATCTGATGGTGACCCACCTTTGTGAGACGAACCTGGCAAAGATATGCCGTTCTCTAGAGTTTTACATTTACAAAAGGGTACTGTGAGTCGTCAACATGGTACTACACAGGTATTTTGCTGAGAGACGATCATGGCTAAACATTTCCTTTCGATCGATGCATCCTGCTTTTCAACTACTACGGGGTTTATTTTCGATGATTTCTTTACCTTGGACTAGTCTGTTAACCTTGTAAAACATCATTCTGGATCCTACGTAACCTTTTACAGCCCGATTACTTAATTAGGAAGGACAGGGGTTTTATGGGAAACAACCAGGGACATAGGAAACTTGTGGTAAGGGCATAAATCGACCCATCTCTCACAACCGGAAATGAGGGGCAGTTTCATAATTCCAGTTTTTGGGCGGCTGATACAGGGGAGGTAACAGGGGTGATCGTTTTTCCGGTTTGGGTATTGCGACAATTCGGGGAGGGGAGGGTCGCGTATTCTGAGGTCCTTGTTTTATACCATAGGAGCCGTTGACATGTAGTTCCCTTATTTCGGGTCAGATTAGGGAACCTCTGTCGTCTTACCTGTCCTTTCCCTTACGGCCCAACCTCGGTTCATTGACTTCTAGCGGAAAAGGAGAGGTAATGACGCGGCCTCAGGGTGATTGTATTAAAGACAAGTTTTTGTGCAAATACTGACGGTATTTGAAGCCAATTAGGTGGTGTGCTAGGGGTGGCAGTCTGCCAATTTCGGGGCTAATCACTCGGAAGAGTGGGAGTGCAAAAAAAATAGAGGGAGAGAGAGAGAGAGAGAGAGAGAGAGAGATAGAGAGAGGGAGAGAGAGAGAGAGAGAGAGAGAGAGAGAGAGAGAGCGCAACGGCAGGCTAAATAGTACACGTGCAACAGAGAGGGTGGCAGTGTATTCAAGAAAGGCTATTTAGTGCATTACACAGTAAAAGGCATTCACGGGTCTGCGTTAGAGTCTTGTAATCATGCAGTTTGAGCATTAGACAGGGTAGAGGGGACGTGCCTTGAGAAAAAGGAAAGAAGAAAGGAGGTACCATTTTGTCGCACTTTCTCGCATTCTCGGTCCTTCGACCAGTTGGGTCAACGCCTCAGTCACACACACACATTCCCTCATAGTTTCGCATCATACGTGACATGGGTTCATTCGTCCGGTCTGGTTTAAGGGTGATCGTTTTTTATCAGGTTGTGCTAATTTTTCGGGTTTGTTCGATACGTGAGTAGTTTGCAGGCGTGCTTAGACACCACCTTGCGGCGCTAGTCCGTTTCGTGTATTAGACATGGCAAGGCTTCAGATCTTCGCCACACCTCGGCTGTAATCTCTGATGTAACCTGCAGGGGGAGGAAAAAAAAAAAGGGGGGTGGGGGAGACAGCATTCGCGCATATTCAAATACATGGACTCATAAGTTCTTTACTTACCTCTTACTCGTCTTTCCTCCTCGGGGCAGGGTCCCCGGGGATATGGTTTCTGGAGTCGAGGGGGGTAGTGTGTCCATATAGGTCATGTGCGGGGAAACGTAAAAAAAGAAACCAGAGGTGCTTAGTGCGAGGTATCTAGTCAAAGGATGTATCTCACTATCGGGATCCTTAAACCTCTTTCAACGCTGTGGCGTTCTAAGGTTCTTCGGTTCTTGGGTCAGCTCCGTTCCCTGATACTTTGGAACGTTGTACTTTATAACATTTACATTATTTCATTTCACCCTCCCTTTACATTCCCTCATTTACACCGTTCGTTTTACCCATCCTTGGAAGTCAAGGTCTTCCTCTGCGCGAGAGTTCATGGGTCAGTCGCGCACTTTGAAGGCGGAGGGTCGTGTTGTCGATCCGATCCGTCCTCCAGGGCTGGGCAACCATCTTCTTTCAACCTTAAAGAGAGAGCAGAGTAGGGTGCACAGAAAAGAACTTTCCCACCGATCCCACATTTTTTTTTTAAATAAAGCATGCAATACCCGTCCATAGTTTCAAAAACTTTATTTTGCAAAATCGTTTCAGCATGTGGATTATGAGGGTGCGGTCGTATTTGGCCGGTCGTGGCAATGGCTAAAGTGCGTACAGTGGGGGGTGTCGTTTGCAGCAATAAAAACATCGGAAAGTTTTACTCATTCATTTGTAAGAAACTAAAACGTCTACTAATTGGCTGGGGGTTCGGGGGCATCTATTTTCATAATTTAGAAGCATAATCATAATAGTTGTAATCAGATTTCCTATATGCATACCGTACGTGTGCGTCGTAAATGAGGTTTACATCAGTTATAAAAATATAATACATTGTACATTTGTAATCAACATTTGTAACGGGGATCCTTTCGTACTGTTCGTCGAGTGAGTTCTCCTTGTCTTTTCTAGCCAAGTGTACAAAGGATCATATAAAATCTCAGAACATCAAGTTTTTATTAGTGCGAAGGAACACCACGAGGTGTTCGTAAGTTCCGATTGATACCAGCGCCATTTTGGGCGGGGCCGGCTCAGTCCGGAAGCAGCATCAGGGGGAAATGTTTCCCAGTACTGGCAGTTTGGACCAGAGTCCTTTTCGGCAGTTCTAGAATTCATGCTAACAGAAGGAGTGGCAATGTCATGTTTGTTTCGTTGGCGATCAAGGCAGCCGTCCCTTACCGGAAGCCCGCAAAGGCCGAAGGTTCCGCCGGGGACCTTTTTAGGATCTTCAAGGCTGCGGAGATGCTGTCGGAGATGGGGGCTCGTGCTCCAGGGGGCAAATGTTCGAGTTATATTGCTGGTCAGAGTTACTCTAGTGGCCGGGGCCCTTCCAGCGGACCCAGACGCCATTTTGAGGCCCTCCAGGGGCCACTCTCGTCGAGTTTGCAAGAGTGGAAGAGACCCTTCGGAGTGAAAGGAAGAGGGCTCTGTTTTGTGAGAGCGGGACGTTCGGCTGGGGTGCAGCTGTGATGCCCCCACCTGGGGGCGAGGGAGACTCGTTCGCGCCGTCTCCTTCTTCCGGGGCACCCCATGCTGCTCCTTTTCATCGGCCCGCACGAAGGTCTCTCCCCATCCGGTGTTCCCCAAGTCCTGTGCTCAGTGCTGTGGGAGTATGGCCACCTGTGGCGCGCATTCGGTGCGGCACGAGTATCAGTGCGGCCATTGCAGGTTCGGTGTTCCGAAAATATGGCCACCATTGCACGTTCGGTGCTGCGCAAGTACTGGGGTGCCACCATGGTGTGTTCGGTGCTGTGGAAGTATTGGCACCATCGCCTGACTGGGGGTGTTCGGCGTCGGGCCGGGGGCTGGGAGACCTCCTATCGGTGGAGGTGGGAGAGGCTCGTCCGCGTCGCCTCTCCCTCCCAGCCCAATTTGGACAAATTGTTGTGGAGGTACGTGCAGGACATCCCGCCGTCCAGAGCTGCTGCGGCTGTTACGGAAGAGAAAAGGAAGAGGTGCCTCGTTCTTCTCTGGACATGTGGCGGGACTGCTTAAGTCTATCCAGGCCCGTTGCGGCTGGCCGAGGAGACATGTGGCGGGACTACCTACAACTGCCCGGGCTGCTGGCTCCTGCCTCTCCTCCGGCTCCCCCATACGTTAAGATTTCCTGACCAAGAGTTGGCGGCCGGGCCCGCCTTATATGGGTTGCCGTTGGTTGGGCGTAGCCGTAACCCTGCCCTACTTTGGAAGGTTCCAGAATGGGGGGGGGGGGCGAATGTTCTGTTTGACTTTCATTTTCTACAGTTTACCGTTATTATTCCTTGTTTGTTGTGTTAAATTAAAAGTTCAAGTTCATTAATGGTCTACGGATTTTGTTTTGCCATTTCTTTCTTTCCAGGTTGCTTTTATGCTAAGTTTCTGCTAACAGAGGTTGAGTAACACGGAAACACGTGTAGAGGGATGACGCAGATTTGTACATTACATACACACAAACTCAGACGGGGGACAGTACAAGTACGACATACAAAGACCCAAGACGAATATAAAACAGTTATTGGTCATAATTATCTCTTTCCGTCTATGAATTTGAAACGAGGCTGGGTTCCCGTCTTGACGTTGCCCGACCTAGGAGAACTTGAGCATGTCGCTGAAATTTTCCTGGCGAAATCTGTGCCATCGGGCATAATCAAACGTGGTGGTTCTGTCTGGTCTGTCTATGTAAGTCGGGTTCTTCTTTGTCTCGCGCTTTTTCTCGTACTGCCGGTCTGTCGTTCCTGTCGGCCCTTTGCCTTTTCTCACACTCAGCAGAGTCGGGCATTGGGCTTTCCAGTGTCCGACATACCTACAAAAAGCGCATTGGTCTGGCCCTAAGTCTGGTCGTCTTTTGCATAGTGTCGGGGGATAAGTTGTGGGTAGCGGTGTCCTGGGGTTGTCCTGTCGGTATATTTCTCTACTTGGTTTGTCCTCGTCTTTTCTCTGTCGTTGCATAGCCTCTCTGCGCCACATACCGAGACTGTCGAGCATAATTGGCGTTGTCTTATTATTTCGAAGGGCTATTTCTAACGTTTCTATTTTATCAAGGTCAAAGGATCCTGCCAGTGGCCACTGTTTGTCTTGACTCTCTTCGGTATACCTGTGCCACAATTTATTATAGGCTATGGTGACTAATCCATAGTTTATGAACATGTCCTTATTAGGGGTGCCTTCTAGTGGAGCTATATGGTCCACCTCTAATACACGGTCCGGGCTAAACAGGCTATTAATCAGTGGGGAGAAGACAGACATGACGGCTCGTAACGAGGGACTAAAAAGTCAGCACTGCCTATCTTATCACTAGGTGCAAAGACTGGACAGAATATTTCTATTCAACGTTGTTTGCAGGCAGTGAATACCTCATGGATCAAAAAAAATAACAAACAGACCAATAAATAACAATGGGGAGAATGAGTAGGTCCGCAAAGATCTGCGTTACCTACCCTTTTCACTATCTGCAAAAAGGGTGGTCTCTTCCCTGTTTGCAGACAGGGAATCTCCAGGAAACAATAGTTTTGCGAACAACAGTTCAGTTTCAAGTAATTATTGAGTGGGGGAGAAAAAATAAGCACGGCTGCTGCCCTACCTATCCTCCACTGCTTGCAAAGAGAGAGCCCGTTGTTTCTCCGTTTGTATACAGTGAATCTCCAAATAAATAAAGAGCAATACTAGTATTTTTAAACAATCAAACAATCAAGCAATTATTTCGCAACTTGTCGTGATTACACGACCTTACCCGGACCATGTGGACAGTTTCTTGTCTTCCGAATCCAGCGCCCGATCGTCCTCTTTTTCTCGTATTTCTCACGGCACTCCTGATGGTCCCCAGTCAGGACCGTAGATCACTCGAGAGAGGTCTGTTCGGAACTAGTGAAGTTCGGATGATCGGCTGCCAGACGAGGGTCTATTGGGCAAGAGCTCTCCCGATCGTTGCAGTCGTTCACTCTGTCGTCGGGACCTCTCCCACTGGATCCACGAGTCGCTGATGGGCCCCACGCTTGGGACGCCAATTGTTAAAACCTGAGTCGGGTCGGGGACAATCGATATTTGCCCGGCGGTATTGCCTCTGTGACCCTCTAGTTATTTAATCAATGAAGAGGCAGGCGCTGGAGACTGGAAAGCAGGAAACAAGGTTTTTATTCTCTCCGGAGGAGAACACAACGAAACGGACAGAAGGTATCGTTCTGAGGTGCTCTAACTGCATCCCTGAGGCCTGGCCTCTTATACACACGTTTATGACTTTATTGTAGATTACACATTCATGTTAAAGCTTTGATGTATGGAAAAGACATTCCCGGAACTCCCCTCTGGGCCCGTTCCCACACACATTTACAGTTGAAGTCCCCACCCTAGTCACAACAGGTGATGAGGATCACGCAGCCGGATATTCCGCCGATTCACGGAATGTGGGGGGTTTGATCGGATCTCATGGAGTGGGGGCTTTGATCAACCCGGGGATCCTTTGATGGGGGAAGCTTTCTATTGTACGGGGAGGGGCAAGGAATGGTATCGGCAGAGCTGGGTGTCGGCCTGGGAACGGGGAAGACAAAACGGGCACACAGGGAAAAAGGGGGTTTGCATCTAAGGGCCGGAGATCATGAAAGGGAAGCAGGGAGGTGTCGCGCTGGGAACAGGATGAGGGCCTGGGGCAGAGCAGCGCCGAAGAGGGGTTTATGACTCAAGGCAGGTGCAAGCAGGGGGTGGTCAGCGTGCAGGCTTGGTGAAGGCGAAGGGCTATGTCAGGGGCCAGCGGCGTGCAAATGGGTTCGTTCTGCTCGGGGCATCTTAAAAAAATGGCGGGCGCGCACGACAAAAGTGTGGCATTAGGGGAAGAGGCAAGATGGCGCAGATAATGTTCACCAAAACCTAGGAGCGTTGTATTCAGGTGTGTGACATACAGAAGGATGTTGTCAGTGTAGAGGGAGATCCATTCATCCTCAATCGCCCCTTCCCTATAGCTGAAACCTGTGATGTCTGGGTGTGCTTGAACCACACAAGCCAATGGCTTCAATGTCAGGGCAAACAATAGGGGACACAGGGGGCATCCCTTTCTCGTGCACCTCTTGATTGGGAACTTCACGGACATCTCTCCATTTACTCCCTGGCCACCTGGTCTCTGGCTCCATCCAGGCGAGCAATTCGGGACCAAACCCAAACTTCATCAGGGCCTGCCTCAGGAAGGGAAATGAATGGCATCAAGGGCCTTCTCTGCATCTAGGGACAGAAATAAATGGGGGTCCTTTCTTGATCGTTTTGTCTCCAACCAATTGTAAAGCCTGCAGAGATTAAATCCTGTTGACTTCTTTGGCATAAAGCCCGATTGGCCTTTGTGAATTATGGAGGTTATCACAGCTGATAGCAGCATGGCATGGACTGTAGCCAAAATGTTTGTCTCGATGTTCAAAAGTGAGATTAAGCGGTAGGGCCCTCCTGCCCTTTACATGCTGCCCCCTGGTCAACACCAGCACAGGACTGCTGTTTACCCGACTATAGGGGCAAGCATTTATTCAAAGGTTAACCAAAGTAGAAGAAAAGAAGGTGCCCTGCACGACTAAACTTTATGAACACCTATGTTTTTGAAGCTATCTTTCAGCAAAAGTGTAAAAATATGATAACATCTCTTCAAAATTCAAAAAGTGTATTTCATTATCATTTGGAACTTTTCAAGCTTAGTACATCAGACTATATCACTGCATTGGGAAGTATTTTTTTAAGTGTTTCCAAATATCATTATAGAAGCATTCATACTTCCCTTTACCCTGACAACAATTTCAATAGAGAACTAAGAGGTAAGTCAGTTGTTTTGTACACCCTTTGGGTGGCCTTGGTTGCTATTCTCTTATATGGTATAATGATGAAAAAGGAGAGAAAGTGAAATAAAACAACTGCCAAGGATCACACAATTTGGGCAATACACACGCTTCACGTCACTTACATCCACCTTACCGCCCCTGATCCCTCTACTGCCACCATGCTGGCATAAATGTGGCCCTCAGTCGCATCACCGACCAAACGTTTTGGCCCCTGGGAAAACGCTTGTGAGTGCCCATGCTCTATACTAAAGGCTACAGATAGATATTTTGTTACATGGAATCTCACAGATTACCGTGGTAGGATTTTGACGGCCACCTACTCCCATAAACCCTGGGAATTTCCCTCTGATAATTCTTTTTAGGACCTGTTGAGCGTGGTTGTATATTATATTGCAAGCTGTATTGTCATTATATTTGTAATTTTATAAATATATACATGATGGTTTGCCAGTTTATCTGCACTTGAATTGGCTGGAGTTGGGTAAAGTGTAAAGCCAATATTAAAGGCTTCATCAGTTAATTTGAAAAATCTTGCCAGATTTCATAAGTTTGACAAAGTCAGTAGACCTGATCTATTTATTGTGCAAAGCATGTATTAAAGACCATAGGCTTTTAAAGATAGATTGTTACAGTTTTAAACCTGTAGGCAGGGACTTTATTACATGGAACTTTACAGATTACTGCAGTAGACAGGGGTTTTTGTTTTGATGATATTCCTGACCAAACTGTAGGGATAGAAGATATGGTCTACAATATTCTTTATTAGCCTCTCTGAGGAGAGATAGTATTTTGCTAAGTCAACTGTAATTTTGTATATAGTTGTACATTTATCACTTTTTTGTACTTTTATGACTGTAAGGTGGATGGTTGCCTTATGTGCATTACAATGGGCTTTATTTGGTTATGATGATGCACCTATATTAAAGGCTTTATGCCTGATTGTTTACTTTACTTTGAAAATTATGATAAAGGCAGTGTATTGTTATTACTTTGAATTAAAGGCTACAGATAAGCTTTTTGTTAAATGCAATTGCTTAGATTACCTTAGTAGGCAAGGCAAGGGTTTTGGTGTTGGTTACTCCTTCTGACTTACCTTGAGTATAGAATATTTGCACTGTGAGACTTATCTATTATGTACATATTTGTACTTTTATTATGAAGTCTTATGAATCAGCACAGTATAGATCTCGGTTGCTTTTAGTGACAAGCCAATGATAAAGGTTATTGACTTGAGTGTTTATGATGAAAGGTTACTATAAAGGTAGTAGGCCTGACATATTGATTGTGAAATGCATACGTTAAAGTCAATAGGCATTTAAGGGTAGATTGGTATTACTCTATACTAATGTGTACAGATAGGCATTTTGTTACATGAATGTCACAGATTACCATAGCAGGCAAGCATTTTGTTACTGGTTACCTCATCTGACAAACTGCGGGTATAGAAAATTTGTACTGTCAGAATCCTTGTTAGGCCGAGGGATATTATTTTGTTTTGCCAACTGTAATTTTATATATTTTGTAAATGTATGCCCGTATGCCTGATGGTTGTCTTGTGGGAAAGCTTATGCTCAGTACAGGACGCATCAGTTTGTTATGTCGATAATCCACTCATAACACTCTCAGGCCTGATTGGTTGCTAGGAAAAATATTTCTGTTGCCATAGGTCTGATCTGTTTATTATGAAATGTTATAATAAACAAATTAGACTTGACATATTGATTGTAAAAAGCATAATGTTAAAATTTACAGGCATTTAAGGGTGGACTGCTTTTTTTCTATATTAAAGGCTAAAGATAGGTATTTTGTTACACAAAATGCCAAATTAACTTTGTATGGAATAATTTTGGTGTTGATTACTGCCTCTGACAAAACCTAGCGTAAGAAGATTTGCTCTATAATAATTCTTACTTCTTCTTAAATGTCTGCCAGGATCTTGTCAAAAATAAAATCATTAAATAATATATATAAAAATATATATATCCCTTTAGATACTTGGAGGACCCTTGAGGGCCACTCTGTTCTGCCATTGGTCTGTCTGTCATTTATAATCTGCATCTATCCATGGCAGTGCCTTCTACATGCATTGCTTATACCCTTTCATATTATATCTTTCATAACATCTGAAATCATAGCATTTACAACAACACCTATGACATTGCAAATCACATCAGGGCTGGCTGTAGGGCGGTGCGATCGCACCGGGTGCTGACTTAGGGTGGGGGCGCCATGTTTATTGTTTTAAAACACCTGATGCCACATTCCTTGTCCCTGCCCAAAAAATGTCAAGATAACTTATCTGATTAATGTTCTTGCCGGAGAGAGACCGGAGCTATATTTAAGATTTTTTTACTCATTGTAGTGCAATATGCCTACTGCAAAGAACGTTTCTTATTCAGATCACAAAGTGCATTTAATATATATAGGTCAGTAGGTTACTAGCAGTTTATGATGTACAATCCAAATATAGAGCAGTGAGCTATTAACTGCCATCAAAGAGCTGCATGCAAACTGCAAGGAATATATTAATGCTATGTGTTTTTTTCCCCAGCCTTTCCTTATCCTAATATTGCAAAAAGTGTTAATTTAGGTATAAATCAATTTTGTTTCTTAAAGAAAACCCCTAACAATGGTGTTACATTTTAAATTCTGAATGTGTGCTTTTCCAGACCAAGGACTCTTAAACTATACTGCCTACCAGAATGGATGACATGACTCCTACACCTTGTAAACCTCTGTCTTACGTAACATTTCCTATACACTGATTTAGACACATATGATTGTCTCTGTGCAATGTGTGTGTGATATAAAGTGTTCTGACACCTTAAACTGGTATGAGTGACGCTATAAAACTAAAATAATCTAAGTGACAGTGATTATGGAGACTTAAGGGGCACTGTCAAATGGTGGTAGTGAGGGAATCTGTGGCGGAGGTGGTCGTTGGGGGGCACCAACAAACATTGTCACACAGGGCGCCACTAGTGCTAAAGCCGGCCCTGAATCACATAGTTGTGAGAACATAATGCGTGGTAGAGTGGTGAGTTACACTTAGTGTAGTGTGGCTACCGAGTTCAATACAGTGCGTGTTGAGGTGCGTAAGTTATAATAATTTGAAGGTGGTGCATAAATATTACATTTAACGTATAACTATAACTTTTGAATTTCCAATGTTGGTGTAGTTTAAGTTTTGTTGCTATAGAAAGAATAAATAAAGTTTTCCTAACTATAATAAAGGTTTAACCTTTGGTTTTTTTCATTGAATTTGAATGTTTTTTTTTGTTGCTTTTAATAAAAACTTGTTTCAAATTGTAGGGTCCAGTGTCATTAAGTGGAGTACAGTAGAGTGGAGAAGAGTGTCGCACAGGTAGTGTCATAGAGTAGAGTGGAGTAGACTGACGTAGCGTACAGTTGAGAAAAGTCTCACAGCGTGGAGTGGTGTGTTGCACAGTACAGTGGCAGGGAGTGCAGTTGAGTGGAGAGGCGTAGCGTAAAGTTGAGTAAACAGTGATAAATTTGAGTGGTGTCCTATACAGCAGAGTAGAGTGGTGTGTTGGAAAGTGTTGTAGAGTGTAGTAGAGTGCTGTCCAGTGGAGTGGAGTGGCATAGAGTGGAGTAGAGGGTTGTACAGTGTAGTGTAGGCGCATAGAGTGGAGTACAGTGTTTTATAGTGGCACAGAGTGTAGTAGAGTCTTGTAGAGTGGAGTTGTATAGAGTGTGGAAGAGTGGAGTTTTAGAGTAGACTGATGAGTTGTAGAGTACAGTTGCATCGGGTAAAGTGGACTGGCGTAGCATACAGTGGAGTAAAGTGTCATTGGCTGAAGTGGTGTTTCGTACAGTGGAGTGGAATGGCGTGTTGTAGATTGTCGCAAAGTGTCCTTGAGTGGATTGCAGTGTTGTACAGTGAAGTAAAGTGCAGCACAGTTTGGGAGAGTGGAGTTACGTAGACTGTCGTGGAGTGTGTGGCATAGAGTAGTGTACACTGGAGTGGTGTAGACTGCCTTAGTGGAGTACAGTGGAGTAGTGTCTCGGAGTACAGTATAGTAAAGTGGGGTGGAGCGGCATGGAGGGAGTTGCGTAGAGTGTCGGAGACTGGAGTAGATTGTCATAGAGTGCTGCAAACTCGTATTGACAGCGGGCCGGACTGGTCATAGCGGGCACCGGGCGTTTCCCCGGTGGGCCGCCAAGGTGAGGGCTTGTTTTGTGCCCCTGAAGGCCATTTTTGTTACCGGGGGTCGGCCCCTGTAAAATAATAGTCCAAAACCGGCACTACCAAACAGCTCAGCCACACCACCCCCCCCCTTTCCCTGGGGGGCCGACCAAGCAGTTTTCCAGGGCCAGTTTCAGTTCCCAGTCCGGGCCTGATTGTTGTACAATGGAATGCTGTAGAGTGGAGTATAGTGTAGTAGAGTGGAGGGGCCTAGACTGTTGGTGAATAGAGTAATGTATGGTTGAGCTGAGTACTGTGGAGTGGCATACACTGGAATAGCATAGAGTGGAGTTGTGTAGCACGTAGAGTGTAGTGCTGTACAGTGGAATGGAGTGGCATACAGTGGAGTTGCGTAGAGTGGAGTTACGTAGAGTGGCATAGAGTAGGGTAGACTGGTGAGGCATACAGTGAAATAGCGTACCGTAGAGTAGCGTACAGTGAAATAGCGTAGAGTGGAGTGGCATAGACTGGAGTGGCATAGAGTGGAATAGCATATTTTTGAATGGCGTACAGTGGAGTGGAGTAGAGAGAAATAGTGTAAAGTAGGAGTTTGGGTAAAGTGTACTTGCGGTCAGTGGAGTGGCGTAGATTGGAATAGCATAGAGTGGATTGGCGTGGAGTGAGGGTAGGGTGCTGTAGAGTGGAGTAGCATATAGTGGAATAGAATGGAGTGGTTAGATTGGATTTGCATACAGTGGAATAGGGTAGGGTGTAGTGGTGTAGACAGGAGTGCCATACAGTGGAGTGGCGTAGAGTGGAATAGCGTACAGTGAAGAGGTGTAGAAATAGTGGCATACAGTGGAGTAGTGTAGAGGGAAGTGGTATAAAGTGGAATAATATCGACTGGAGTAGTGTGCAGTGAAGTGAATTAGAGTGGAATTGTATATAATGGAATATCATAGAGCGAAGTGACATAGAGTGGGATAGCGTACAGTGGAGTGGCCTGGAGTGACATAGAGTGGAGTACTTTAAACAGACATTGAGTGAAAGTGGGTGAACAGATGTAGATGAGGATGTAATGAGGCAGGCATATAGATTATGGAGTGTAGATGGTAATTTTTGGTAGTAAGTGTAAATAGTTTAAGTAGTGTTAATGTTACAAGTCTGAAAATACTTAGATATATGTTATGCTGGGGTATACCGTCTTAACTTTGCGGTATACCACAATCCATGCCAATGAGAAGGTAGTATCTGATCAGCAAACGGCTGTCTGTCCAAAATGTAAAAGTCAAACTTTGGCTGTTTTCTGGGTTAGGGTCTTAAATATAGGTAAGTAGTAGGATTCATTGTTATTTAAAAATGGTAATAGGTAGTGACATTTTTTTTTTTAATATATTTTAATGCAGTTGATGGAGAACTGTGCTAGTATCTTCCAAGTACCGCAGTAGTTACAGGAAAATCTACAAAATTTATTGAAAAAGTTAAAAATACTCTGTAATAGACTATATTACTGAAACATAGAGTAGTAAAATGTAGCTTTGATTTTTTAGCAAATGTAATGTTTTTACATTTTTTAAAGTACTGCGGTACTTCCTAGGCAGTACTGCACTACTATGTGATTTATTTTTTTAAATATAAAGAAACTTATAAATACTTTTTCCAACATGGTGGAGAAAAAATATATAACCTTATCCTTACCTGTTAAGGCCCTAACCCAGAACACAGCCAAAATGTACTTAAAATAACATGGTTGGGGGGGCGTGGCCAAGATGGCGACCTAGGAGGACGCTGGTTCCAGAGGCTCCATGCTCCCCTCGCTGGCCAAATCCTACTTAAAGATCCCCCTTCAAAGCACGGGAGTTGGCGAGGAAACGAGCACACTGCTGGCGCCCATTTTACTGGTGCATCTGGAGCTCGGGAGAGGCAGCGACGACCTTACAGACCCCAGCCCTGAACAACGCGAAATGGCGCCCTAACTAGGAGAGTGCGGGAGCACTCCACAACGGGACCTGAGCAGGCGATCTTGCCCTGGCAGACCCGGCGTGCCAACCAGAGGAGGGTCACCGCACCGGAAAACTGCTGGGTCGTGGCTGCAGAGGCCCCACGGAACGGCGGGAGACTAACTGCAGCCCCCCTTGAACAGCAAGTAGGTGGAGGGCCGCATCCCGCTGGGAAGCGTGAAATTTGAGGGCAAGGCAGCCGGGCCTACATCGGAGAAGTGGCAATCCGGGCGCTACCCCACACTGCTTCCCAGCAGCATCCTGTCTCGGGGGGCAGGAGAGGAGCGGTCTGTGGGAGAAGCGCGGTAACGAAGATACGAGTGCACACCAAGCGCCGATACCCCAGGTAATTGTGGGGCTCAGGAGAGGCGGTGGTGGCCCTGCGGGAGCAGGCCCTGGTCACCACAAAATGGCAGCGTAGTGGACAGAGTGCCACAACACACATAAGCGAGGCCAGGACAGGAGACCCCAAGCCTGCGAGATTTGGGCGAGTTTGCCGGAGGAAAACTGCCCGCACCAGAGGGCGGCTGGGGCACAACAGCAGCAACCCCACGGAGCAGCGAGAGGCGAACTGCAGCCCCCCGCCCACCAAGAGCATGAGAAGGGTCGCAACACATGCAGAGGCGCGCAAAGAGAGGCTGGGGCAGTGAAGCTTACAACGGAGGGGCGGCGGCCCGGGCGCTGATTCCCAGGGCCTGCTCACGGAGCTCCATCACCTCAGGAGCATGAGGGGAGTGGCGCCTGCGGCCTACGGGGGCTCACACCTGGTGCACTGCATGGCCAGGGACAGACCCTCACGACAGGGAGGCAGAACCGGCAGCGGGACCAGATGGGCCACAACCAGGTGAGCGGCAGCATAGAGTGACTGGAGCGGGGGGCCTGAGGAAGCCGGTGACTGGTGCTGGGGAACCTTCCTAAGCACAACTGTCAGGCCGACAGTCAAAGGTAACAGCAGAGCAGCGGGGCCACCAGGGTCCTTTATAGGGTCCAGGAGTTGATAGTGCTCCACCAGCCCCCCAGCCCACATCAACACACTGTCCCCTGGGGGAGAAAAGGAATCCCCACGTGGACCAGGCGAAGCGCCCTTATCCCTTGGCTTAAAACACCGCAGCTGCAAGGGAGAGAGCAGCACCATAGCGCCTAACCACCCCCTTTTGTACCGCTTTGTTCGCCATAAGTTGGCAGGGTATGCTCAGATGTGAGTCCCTTGCTCACTTTGCCACTGGATTCAAGCAAGCCTAGCCGAAGACGCTGAAATGCCAGAAACCGGTCCTAGGAAGCTTGTTTCCAGTCCAGGGAAGGCATGGCTTGTCAGTTCGGGCTGGACTGTTCCCATGAGGCACAGGGTCAGACTGATTTGCATATGGCCCTGTCTGAACTGGGGTGGCAGAGTGGGCTAAAGAACGGTGATGGATTAAACCCAGATCTTTTGACTGGGTGTGAGTGTTTGATTGGTTCAGATGCTCCGTCCATCACCACCCCCTTTTGTATCGCTTTGTTCGCCATAAGTTGGCAGGGTATGCTCAGACGTGAGTCCCTTGCTCACTTTGGCACTGGATTCAAGCAAGCCTGGCTAAAGACGGCTGAAATGCCAGAAACCGGTCCTAGGAAGCTTGTTTCCAGTCCAGGGAAGGCATGGCTTGTCAGTTCAGGCTGGACTGTTCCCATGAGGCACAGGGTCAGACTGATTTGCATATGGCCCTGTCTGAACTGGGGTGGCAGAGTGGGCTAAAGAACGGTGATGGATTAAACCCAGATCTTTTGACTGGGTGTGAGTGTTTGATTGGTTCAGATGCTCCGTCCATCACCACCCCCTTTTGTATCGCTTTGTTCGCCATAAGTTGGCAGGGTATGCTCAGACGCGAGTCCCTTGCTCACTTTGGCACTGGATTCAAGCAAGCCTGGCTAAAGACGGCTGAAATGCCAGAAACCGGTCCTAGGAAGCTTGTTTCCAGTCCAGGGAAGGCATGGCTTGGCAGTTCGGGCTGGACTGTTCCCATGAGGCACAGGGTCAGACTGATTTGCACATGGCCATGTCTGAACTGGGGTGGCAGAGTGGGCTAAAGAACGGTGATGGATTAAACCCAGATCTTTTGACTGGGTGTGAGTGTTTGATTGGTTCAGATGCTCCGTCCATCACCACCTCTTTTTGTACCGCTTTGTTCGCCATAAGTTGGCAGGGTATGCTCAGACGTGAGTCCCTTGCTCAATTTGCCACTGGATTCAAGCAAGCCTGGCCGAAGACGACTGAAATGCCAGAAACCGGTCCTAGGAAGCTTGTTTCCAGTCCAGGGAAGGCATGGCTTGTCAGTTCGGGCTGGACTGTTCCCATGAGGCACAGGGTCAGACTGATTTGCATATGGCCCTGTCTGAACTGGGGTGGCAGAGTGGGCTAAAGAACGGTGATGGATTAAACCCAGATCTTTTGACTGGGTGTGAGTGTTTGATTGGTTCAGATGCTCCGTCCATCACCACCCCCTTTTGTACTGCTTTGTTCGCCATAAGTTGGCAGGGTATGCTCAGACGTGAGTCCCATGCTCACTTTGGCACTGGATTCAAGCAAGCCTGGCTAAAGACGGCTGAAATGCCAGAACCCGGTCCTAGGAAGCTTGTTTCCAGTCCAGGGAAGGCATGGCTTGGCAGTTCGGGCTGGACTGTTCCCATGAGGCACAGGGTCAGACTGATTTGCACATGGCCATGTCTGAACTGGGGTGGCAGAGTGGGCTAAAGAACGGTGATGGATTAAACCCAGATCTTTTGACTGGGTGTGAGTGTTTGATTGGTTCAGATGCTCCGTCCATCACCACCCCCTTTTGTACCACAGAACAAAGTGGGCAGAGCTCCAAAGGACACCGACCTGGTATGGCCAGCAGTAGGAAAAAAGGTGAGTGCACGCTATCAGACATGCTCCTCAAGGGCCCACCTAAAGGGGACCGAGGACCCTCCACCCCGGCCGCGCGTAAACACCAAACAGACTCAGGAGAGGGGAAGGTGCCCATCACCAAGTAATTTCTAGAGACCCTGTTCAACTCCTTGAGGGAAGATTTCCATACATTAAAGCATGAAGTTGCCGGAGAGGTCGGGAAATATGTAAGGAAGTGGAGGGTCTGGGTGAGAGGGTGGCAGCAATCGAGGACTAAGATCAGACCAAAGGCGAGGAAATCGAACAGCTACAGCAAGAACTTCTCCACCTCCGAGATCAACAGGTAAACCTACAGGCGCATGCCGAGGATCTCGAAAACAGATCTCGGCGCAACAACATACGGGTCCGTGGTGTCCCATCCAAAGCAGAGGGGGCAAATATCACAGAGTATTTACAAGGCCTCTTCCGACAGATTTTGGGGGAACCGGCGACCTTTGAAGTTCGCATTGACAGGGCAAACAGGGTAGGGCTAGCGAGACGCGCACCTGCTCCGCCACCAGACATCTTGTCCTTTTTACCTGACTTCCCTCTGAAAGAGAGAATCCTGCGTGAAGCCCGACAAAAGCAACCTCTCCTATACCAGGGTTACCCAGTGACCCTTTTCCAAGACCTGTCGGCCATTACATTTCAAAAGAGAAAGGCGTTCAGGGTCGCCACGACGTTTCTGCGAGACAAGGGGATCCCATACTCGTGTGGACACCCCTTTCGGCTGATCTTTAAATGGAATGGAACTCTCCAACAATTGCGATCCCTCCAAGACACTTGTGCCTTGCTAGGCATTGAAGCTATGAAAGTTTAACATCACCGAGACCATCCCAACAACCCCTACCTGGTGCGGACCTGAAACCAGATACGGCCACCATGTCCTAAGAATGGGCCATGGCTAGCCAGGTGGTGTCCAAGGACACATCACCGGCGGACTGAGCTGGCAGCATGAGAGGGACACACATGCACTGCGACAACGCTGATCCCGGGGGATGGGCGGGGGGCCTAAAGGGTCGCCTTGGTTACACGCCCTACAACGACCTTTCACCACAGGCCTGTGATACGAGTTTCCTGGCCTGGGACTATGAGACACTGTGGGGGTTTTGGTGTTGGGGTTAGGGTGGGGGGGTGGAGGAGTGCCATTTAAAAGTTGGTATGTTGGGGAGCAAGGGACGGGAGGGAGGCTTGTTGGGAGAAAGGGGCGGGTTTCGGGTGACTTGAAGGGTTGGGGAGGGCGGGAGGGAACCAGTGTGCCGACTGGGTCCAGGGCCCGCACGAGATGTGCAATGCAAGCTTCTACCACTAGAATGAGCAGTTACTACACTTCCTCAGTGAGATGTCTGGGGCCGCGTTAAAGGTTATCACTCTGAATGTGAAAGGGCTTAACAACCCCATTAAGCGGAGGGCGGTCCTATCGTATTTAGAAAACTCAGGTGCCGCTATATGTTTACTTCAAGAAACCCATTTACTCACCAAAGACTGGCACAGGATGTGATCCCGAGCATTCCCTCAACAATTCTTCTCCTCTGCTACCGACAAAAAGGCGGGAGTTGCGATATTATTTGCCAAACACTTTCACGGTCAAATTGGAGACAAGGTCGGGGAGATTAAGGGCAGGCTTTTTGCCTACAGCATTAAGGTGGGCGGTATGTCATTGACAGTGGGATCGCTGTACGCCCCTAACAAGAGTCAGGAGCCCTTTCTTAGAAACGCCCTGTCAGAGTCTCTACGCTCCCCAGAACACTTCCTACTCATAGGAGGGGACATCAACCTGGTTATGGATAGGGAGAGAGACCGGTCTGGCCACCGCTTTGGCAACACAGGTGCACTTTCGGCGGACGGGAAAGACTGGTTGGTACAGAGGGGGCTGGTGGACTTGTGGCGGGCTAAACACCCCGAGACCTTGCACTACACATTCTATTCCCATGTGCACCACACATATGCCAGACTGGACCACTTCATAGGTTCCTCAGAGCTGGGGGCTCAGATAGAGGACGTGGACATCATCCCGGCTGCCATTTCAGATCATGACACTGTGGAAATAGCGATTAAAGTCCCACACATTAAAACATCACCGGGCCGGTGGAGGTTGAGGGAAGCCCTCCTGCAACGAAGGGAGGTAGTCCAGCAACTCCACAGCTGCATCACTGACTACATTGAGCTTAACAACCGTCCAGACACGCCTGTGACGGCCGTGTGGGGGGCCCTAAAGGCGGTGGTGTGAGGAGAATTGATAGCCATCTCAGCGGCAGAAATCAAAGACCGCAAAGACAAATGGCAAACTCTAAAGCCAAAGTGGTTGAATTGGAAAGGCTACACAGTCGCACAGGAGCTCTGAGAATTTGAAAGCAGCTGAAAGTAGCGAGGGCTCAGCTGGCGGGTCTAGACATAGACAGGGCCGAATATGCTGCACCCAGGCTCCGGCACACATACTATGTGGGTGGGAACTGAACGGGACGCCTCCTGGCAAGTGCTCTTTGCGCCAAAGTCCAGCGATCTAAAATCTCAACCCTACAAGATAAGCACGGGGAGAAGATACACAACGAGGTACGAATCGCGGAGGCGTTAAGGGAATATTATGCATCCCTTTACAGTGCAGACCCCCTCCTTGACGAGGACGCAGAGGCCTATTTGCAAGACGCTGCCACCACCGCTCTCAACGCGGAAGGTGCAACTTCACTGGATGCACCTATCAGAATTGAGGAGGTGGTTAGTGCAATCTCCCGTCTCAAGCCCCTGAAATCACCAGGCCCAGACGGCTTCTCCTCAGGTTTTTACAAAGTTTTCTGCCCCGTAGTCGCACCGATTCGTATCAAACTTTTTAACTCGTTCCAGGGTCCCGGCTCCATCCCACCAGACATGCTGGAGGCTGACATCATAGTGTTTTTTAATTTTTTAATTTTTTTTATTGTCCTCATATATCTTTAAATATGCTTTAAATTCAAGGATGGGAAATTTCCGCCTATCACAGGTAGCCGGGTGTTTTGAGGAGGCTTCCGGTCACTCCTTAGGGAGAGATAGAATGTCCTAAGACTCCGGAAGAGCTTCCCTTCGGCTTTGTTGTGAGAGAGCCACCCTCAGTCTTGATTTATAGGAAGTGCTTATGCCACTGATATCCCCATTCCATTACTTATAGCATATTTTGTAATCATACGACCAAACAACAGAAAATGAAACTACTCCCATGCCCACCCCAACCCAAAAATGTATGTGTGAAAAGCTAATGTACCTATTTTACAAAACACTGTTTTAACATAACTTGTGTGAGCCCCCTGACCATAAAGTTTCAACCTATGTCCCGTGAGTCCTCTCCACCCAGTTATCCCATACTTCCCACATAGTGGTTTTCTTTCACTTTGTACCCGCTTGGTCCAGTTTGGCTGCCCTTTGGATAGAATGTATCCATTCGTCTTCTGTCGGAGGACATGCTAAAATCCATTTAATGCACAATTCTCTTCGTGCCAGAAGTATCAGAATGAAAAACAGTGCTCTATGTTTTTGAGGTAGAAACCCCCCAGTTAAATCCCTTGTTAGGACCCCAATTATTATAGCCACCGTTGTTAATTTTATTTCAAAACCCATAATAATTGAAATGGTCTTACCTATTTTCTGCCAAAACGAGAATATTACCGGGCAACTCCAAAACATAAGCACCTCATATGCCTTTCCTTCTCCACATTTCGACCACTTCTTAAATTCTTGACTTCCCATTTTCGATAGTTTCTGGGGTGTCCAATAGGCTTTATGTACTGTGAAGAGGGGATTTTTTTTTAAAGGTGCAACATTGACATATGACCATAAAAAAGACATAGATACTTGCCCGATTGTATCTAGATCTTCGTCTGGCAGATCCTTCTTCCAGGGCTCATAGCATGCGACCTGCGTGTCTTCTCTATTCAGGACTAATAACCAGTACCATTCTGCTACTTCTTTAGGCTTTGTTTTATAGCTGCATATTTTTGATGCGAGTCCCGAATTGCGTTGTAACTCTTTGTCCATAGATCTTACCCAACTACTCAACTGGTAGCATTTGAACTTCGAAACGGAGTCCTCACACACCGTCGAGAAATGAGGCCAGGAAATCAGCTTTGCTTCAAAAAACAGCTGTCCCCAAGTTGCAATGCCGCACCTGCGGAAGGGGGTTGCAAGAACCTCTTCCAGACATGAGGAGGTTCCAGGGGAATCCCAAACGGGAGCTACCTCATTATAGAATGGAATTTTTAAAAGACATCTAAAGTGGGACCAAAGCTGAGTAGCAGTAGCAAGCATCTTTAGTTTGACTTTTTTAAAGTATTTTGGGTGACCAAATTTTAGTAGAAAACACCCCGGTTTTTGGGAAAACTCTGCTGTAACGGCCTTATAGAGTGGAGAGAAAAATTTGCTGTCCAATAATAGTTGTCGAAAGTTTTTTAAGTGGAATGCGCAAAAGTATAAAAAGAGATCAGGAGTTGCTATACCGCCGTAAGCTTTTTTTTTCTTCAGTTTTGTTAGGGAGATTCTGGGATTTTTGAAACCCCAAATAAAACTTGAAAAAAGGCCCTTTTGGGAAGTCTAAGGGGATGGAGTTAAACAAAAAAGTGTACTTTCGCAAGATCAACATTTTCAACAGGTTTGATTTACCTAGTAAATAAAGTGGAAGCCCCCCCATGATTGCAACTGTGATTTACCTTTTTTGTGACTTTTTGAAAATTGACCATTGCAATTTTTTCAATATTATGAACTATTTGAATACCCAGATATCTGATTTCTTTTTTTGTGTACGTGCTCCTATAATTAATATTCCTTTTCATTAATTCCGTTTTTTGTTGATTGTTGCTATCCCCAGAAACTTTCCCAAAATTCTCTAAATTGGACCATATCTCTGGAAGAGATTTTACTAGGTCGCTGGTGTAAATTATGAGATCGTCTGCGTACATCATAGTGTTCCCTAAGCCAGGCCGATCTCCCTACTTAATCTCGATCTCAAACTTTTCACGGGGGTGCTTGCCTCAAGGCTTGGACCATGTCTCCCGGGTATTATAGAACCAGATCAGTTGGGCTTCATCCCTGGTAGACAATGTAGCGATAACACAAATCGCATTCTCCACTTAATTGACAAAGCCGACTACAAACATACAGACTCCGTGCTCCTATCCATAGACGCTGAGAAAGTGTTCGATAGAGTGGATTGGGGCTTTCTCGAGAAGGTCCTGGTGCACTTCGGTATTGGGGAACACTTCAGAGAGTGGGTTGCAAGCTGCTATCATCGACCACAGGCACGGATCCAAATCAATGGGCTGAGTTCAAGTCCATTCGAAATCCAACGCGGCACTAGGCAAGGGTGTCCGCTCTCGCCCCTCCTATTCGCGCTCTATATTGAACCGTTAGTGCAAAGGGTGCGAGACAACCCGAAAGTTAGCGGCACAACTTTCGGCGGAGAGTCACACTCCATTAGCCTATATGCCGACGACATCTTGGAAGCGCTCGATAATCCTGCGCTGTCAGTGCCAGCCTTCCTAGAAGAGGTGGAGGCCTTCAGAAGGGTGTCGAGCCTCAAGATGAATAAAGAGAAGTCGATGTTACTGCCACTTGGCAGCAACTCCCACGCCGCACTTGAGCCATCCCTGTACGACAGGGGACTATTGGTCCAAACGCAACTCCCTTACTTAGGAATCGTTCTCACTCCCTCTACGGAACGGTTGCCCTAAACTACGCTATAGTCTCAGGAGATGGCAGAAACAACCACTGTCCATACCAGGGTGGATCGCAGTGGTAAAAATGTTCCAAACTATTCCAGTGCTGCCCCCAGCGGAGACCATCAAGACTCTGCAAGAGTCGGTACAGCACTTTGTATGGGCAGGAAGAGACCGCGAATGCATAGAATCCTAGCTTTTCGAGAGCCGGATGAGGGGGGCCTGGGGGGCCTGGGGATCCCCAACCTGCAACAATATTTCCAGGCGGTGCAATTGAGATATCTGGTGGAATGGTCCAGGCCTGAGACAGAGAAGAGATGGCTCTTCCAAGACAGGGCAATGGCCCAGACTTCATTATGGAAAATACCATTCCTCCGTTGAGCGCACAGACCAAGATATCTCCAGAAATCACCCATTACCCGCACAGTGCTAGGTGTGTGGGACTCGGTGGCCATTAAAAGGAAGCTCATGACATTCCTGTCGCCACTAAATCCCTTACTTGACAATCCTGATTTCGCCCCAGGAAGGAACACTCACATGTTCCCACAGTGGTGAGGTTCAAGTTGCAGATCGGCGGGACATCTCTTCGACCTGGAGGGCTTTATACCATTCTCCACACTGCCACAGCTCTGACATTGTCACGCCACAGCGTTTTCAATACTTCCAATTCCGACACTGGTTAACGCACCTTGAGGTTAGTCCCTTAGTTGGTAGGAAAATGACAGGATTCGAAAAATGGTTAGTTACCAAAGAGTCAGACCGCAGCTTAATTACAGATCACTATAAGATGCTCTCCCCACCGTTCGGCCGGTCAGCGGCGTTGGTAGGAGGAGCTGGGAAGAACACTCACGATTTGGGAATGGCAATCAATATATTACTGGGCCAACCACACGGCTAGGAACACGGCAGGTAGGGAGACAGCTGTGAAGCTTGCAACATACTGGTACCTGCCCCAGTTAGACTACACAGAGGCAACCCATCCCACAGCTCGACCTGTTGGAGATGGTGTGGTGAGAAAGGTACCCTGGCGCATCTTCTCTGGGACTGCAAAGAGGTCACAGCCTACTGGACGTCTGTTCTCAATGACATAGACACTTCCTTTGATAACGAAATTCCACGATTTCCAACATACACTATTCTGGGACTCCCGAACGCGCTCACGTTCCCGCTGAAATCCATCAGGGGGCGACAAATAGATCTGGCACTGCAGGCAGCCTCCCAACACATCCTATCCCTTTGGGGAACAAACACATGGCCCACACACACGGGTTGGTTACAGAAACTCTGGTACACGTTGGGTATGGAGCGCATCCAAACCACACTCACGCAATCCACAGCCTCCTTCCACACAGTCTGGCTGCCACTGTTATCACTCTATCAGGGGAATTCAATGAAATAACATGCCCCAAATACCTCTGCCTTCTACGCCTTACTGCTGCACACCACGCTGACACAGAGTCCAGGCCAGAGGTACTGTGAGTCAATCAAACATGAGTTTTATCTAATCACACATTTCGGTACACTGGTTGGGGTGGGTGGTGTTCTTGGGGGAGGTGGGGTAATGTTTTCTTTGCTGTTCCACCTTTGTTCTCAAGAGAGCTTTACGTCTAGGTACACAAGACGACACAGAGTCGATATTCGAGGACATTTGTCGCACCAGAAGGCTCCTGTATGTAATGTTCAGATTCATGTAATGCGCTTATTACAGTCAGACCTTAGCGTATCCTTGTGGACATACAACAGTATTGTAATGTATTTGTTCCTCTCTAAAACCAATAAAACAAATTTGACCCAAAAACTAACATGGTTGCCTTTAACTTTTGTAAACACAGTCATTAGCCAATCACATAATGCCTTGACATTGCCGAGATACATTCACAAAATTTCATGAAACTACTGCAGCCACAGATATTGCTAACTTAAAATGCCCTATAATTTTTAAAATACTTACCTGTTCTACCCAAAAGGATCATCTGCACACCATAATCCATATTACTGCCAAATTGTATTAAAATCCGTTCAGCTGTTTTTGCTCTACATGCAACACAAAAGTCTACGGAAAATGCTTTGGGAGAAAAACGTGTTTTGGGACCCACTTTTTTCTTTGTGCCCCCTTGACAAATCTCTACAAAACTTTCCATTATCAGCGAATGTAGAAACGTGATAGTTCTTCAAAGTTTCATGGAGATTCGTCAAATCAGGGTAAAGTTATTAGCAAGTAAACGTCCAAGGAAATCCTATACCTGGGTATCCTAATCATAACTGCAGAGTGGCTACTGCCACTCTGTAATAAATACATTTAACAATATATATATTTATTCCAAAAATAAATCGCATAGGCAGCAATCTGGTATTCCACAGTGTGTTTTTCAAATTGGGGATGTTGAAGGCCAATTTGAATTGGAATCCTTATAGAGAGAGTGAATGGAGCAGCACAAATGTGGAAATTGAACAGGTATTGAGAGATCAAATGATAGAATGGGAGACTCCAAGTGGTAGCGGTTTCAAACCAAAATCAAAATTAATTCCTACCTTATCGCATGATAACTTGGATGTTTTCCATAAAATCGGAGGAAACGAGGGGTAGAAATCTAGATAATCTTGTACAATCACAAAGAGATGCTCCCCTGTCCTTAAAAAATGACAATTCTATAGTTATTAAGCCCTTGGATAAAGGTGGGAATGTTGTGATCTTTGATGCCAAGAAATATGAAGGAGAAGTCTTGAGACAGTTATCTCAATATTACTGTTAGGAGGCGATCACAATAGATGAAATGAAATGAAATAGTAGATATTTATAAAACATTGATTGAACGATACGGAGAACATCTAGTGCCTTGGCGGGATAGGGTGATCTTAGATTTCGATAAGTATATTTTCTTGAGATCAGACTATCCCAGGGTACCATTGTTTTATGTACTGACTAGAGTATAGAAAACATCCTTAATCACCCAGGGAGACCGATAGACTCGTCGAATGAGAACTTCCTTTAAAAAACAGCGATTTACATAGATTTCTTTCTTTTCCCATATGTAGCTGCCCTGCTCTCATACTGTAGACACAGTGGTGATTCTTTGTCAAAAATCTGAAATATTAATAGGCAGAATCCTATTTATTGATCACAATGGATGTTGTGTCACTTTACATCTGTATAGACCACTTTCGGAGTTAAGTCATGTGAATATTTTTTAAGAAGGCGATCAGCCAATCGACCATAACAAAATGTTTCTGAGCATGATTACTTTGTCTACAATCATTTTTTTTTATTTATGACGGGACCTATTACAGACAGAAGGTTGGAACTGCTAGTGGCACCTGCTTCGCCCCCAGCTTCGCAAATCTCGTGATGGGCCGGTGGGAGTAGCAAGGGGCCTGGGGGTCGATCAGGAATATATACTTTTTTTTAGGATGTGGTCCTAAATAAAAGGCAGTTGAATTTGTGTGATTAGATAATTGTAGCCATTTGATAACCTGAATAATCTTAAATTCACAGCTAATATTAGTTCACAGGAAATTGCATTTATGGATGTACTGCTTCAATTATGGGGAGGGAAAATACAGTCAACTGTGCATCGAAAGTTAACAGCAGGAAACAGTACCTTACACTACAAGAGTCAACATCCCATAAACCTTATTGAAACGTTTCCATATGGCAAAACTTTAAGGTTAAAGAGAATTTGTAGCAGCCCGAATGAGTTTTAAAAGCAGACCACAAAGATGAGAAAAAGGATAGAGAGAGAGAGGTATTGAATGTTGCCAGTAAAAAGGTGCAATTGGTCCATCCTAAAAATTATGAGCTGATTGACTCTGATTTACAAGCTTATCCAGCCATCACCTACAGCAAGCTCAAATCTCTTGTGGATATATTAACCCATAGTTATCATACTAAATCCCTGAGAACCGATACATGATTAACTCAACCAAAAGGATTCTATAGGTGTAGTCACTGTAAAGCATGGAAGTCTATTGAGAATACTACAGAATATCTCAATGTTAGTGGGCAAATGAGAAAAATGTGTAACTTTTACAATTGTGGATTACATATATATATTGATGTACCCTTGTCCGCTTATGTATGTGGGTAGTACCATCGTACTGCTGCGTAAGCAAATTCTTAAACATCAATAAGCGATCAGATATCTGGCTTTCTCGTACCCGGTATCTAGAAGTTGTTTGCTATAGGTAGAGTTGCAGCTAACTTAAGGGGCGGAGACAGTGTAAAACAGCTGAGACACCTGGAGTCAAGATACATTCTAGATCTGCAAACTAAACCCCCTGGCAGGTCTCAACAGGGATGAAGAGATGGAGGTACACGTAAGATCAGTGGTCTAGGGTTAGCGTGGTATTCTGTATAAGATCATAGAAGGAGGTAGAAAGAATTCTGGACTGGTCCACTCAAGGAGAATAAAGAGAAACAATAGAAAAATAACATCAATAATATTGTCTGTAGGAATAATTAATTAAAGTACGGCAAACCAAGACAGGAAAAACGAAATGGGAAATCCTGGTCTCACATCAATTCATATGTAGAAATACTTTGTGAAATATGGGCACTGGCCCAAGATGCTTGTCTGGAATATTGTCGAAACCAAGGCCTTAGGAGTAGGACTAAGAAATAGAGTGGCTGTGCCAGCCTAACCTTAAGAGTCCTTTTATCATAACGTATAGTCATAAATAAGCCAAATGGTTTATGGAGCTGAGAGATTTTTACATTATAATATATAGGATGAATTGGTTATTTAATATTGGTATTTATCTATTGATTTATGGGTAACTTGAATTTCCTATGCTTGATGTAAACACATTATGAGTACATGCTATTATTGACTCAACATTGGCTATATGTGATTGTTTAAAAAAAAAAAATAATTAAACAATTCAAGAATTGATTTACAATTGTTTAAATAATGGAATCCTCAGGCGGAGGTACACGAAAATCGATAGTATGTCTTCTATGGCAATGAATTGTGTTTATTTATGTCTTGAGGTGGTGGGACTCACACACTTTGAAAAAGGCTTGTAAAAGCCTAAATGTGTCATTGAGTTGGACCTGGCTGCTTTATGAGAAAATAAAATGAAAAATCACACACCTACCAGAATCCCGCTGTTTTTTGGTTTGCCGAAGTTTGGTGATATATATATATATATATATATATATATATATATATATATATATATATATATATATATATATATATATATATATATATATATATATATATATTACCTACTGGCGGTCGCCAGTAGGTATATATAGTTAGGATTTTTTCTCTATGGGTTTTTTGAAAATTCTATGTCTAATAACTTTGGCGTTTGTGGACGTAATTGGCTGAAATTTTCAGGAAAATGGCACATTTTGTTTCTGAGCAGCCCCTGAAAATTTTGGGGGGGTTCGTCAAGGGGGGGCCGAGAAAAAAGGGGGGTCCCAAAACGCGTTTTTCCCATGTTAATTTCCATAGGGCGGTTGGCCTCACTTTTAGCCCGAACGGCTGAATGGATTTGCACGAAACTTGGCAAAATTGTAGGGACTGGTAGCCCGATGTGCCTTTGCTAGGTCTCAATATATGTGCTCCAGTGGATTTTGAGAAATTAACGTTCAAAAAAAGATATATATCTGTAACAGCGCTCCGCTTCGCGTAACGGAGGTTTGCGAAGCTGATTGGTCATTCTGTCACTGGGCTATAGTTGGGCTACATCTGGCTGATATTTGGGCTACATTTGTTTTTTTGTGTGTCTGGCGGCCATCTTTGGGCTACATTGGGCTACATTGGGCTTCATTGGGCTACATTCGGCTAATTAGCAAATAGCTCATCGCAAACTAGGAATGGTAAAGAATCGCTATTTATTCCTTAAAGTTCGCTATTTAGGAAATGCAAAAAACTTTGATGATACATATGGCGGTTCATCTCTAACAAGATAAGAAGCATAGGGATACATTTATGATGACTGGCGCATCACCAGGGATGTGTTAGTCATTCTGTGCCGCTGTTCCGTCACCTATGGTGTGCTGCATTTACAATGCGGCGCATCATGGGGCAAAAACAGCACAGATGCGTGATGTATCTGTGCCGTAAAGGTGGCGCATTGCTGGAGTTGTATCGCAAGTGTGATGAAGCTCCAGCAAGGGTCGGGGGTGCCCCTGTCGCAGGGTTTCTGTTCTCACACAGAACTGTGGACAGAGGATTGGAACCTCGGCGAATGCATTGCTGGAGTTGTATCGCAAGTGTGATGAAGCTCCAGCAAGGGTCTGGGGTGCCCCTGTCGCAGGGTTTCTGTTCTCACACAGAACTGTGGACAGAGGATTGGAACCTCGGCGAATTAGGGTGTCCCAAAACTCACGTTAGTAATCAAAAACTCCTTAGCAAGCTAGGTACAGTGTCACATTGGATATAACAAACTCTCAATGTTTAGACAATCCAGAATATGAACTTATAGTACCTCAGGATACGTGGAACTCATGAACAGTCGGTCGTTATAGATTTCTTAGAAACCAGAACATGGAGTTAAGAAGAACAGATGTGTATTTGAAATGTTTATTTACTAATGCCGTCTTCTCAGGCGTAGTACCTTAGATAATAAAAGTACACATATTATCAGTAGCAAAATTACCAGCATAGTTACTAGTACATAAAAAGTGAATGGTGATAGTATGTTAACATGCTGTAAATGAATAAGAGTTAGCAACACTTATAAGCAGCCGCGGGCCGTGGAGGGAGTTACGGTGGGGCAGGGAGGCGGGGAGGGGGAGGGGCAAGGTAGAGAGGGCTCCACCCTGCTTCTCCCCCTCCCCGCCTCCCTGCCCCATCGTAACTCCCTCCACGGCCCGCGGCTGCTTATATCTCACCCTCCCTAATACACATATTATATTATTTGCTAAGAAGGTCTCTTTGTGTTGGTTTAGGGCGTGCCCATACTTTAGTGTCTTAGATTTGAAGGAATCACATCAGCATACACCAGCTCTCTCTTCATGTGAACCGCATCAACTGTTGTGTATGTGTGTTCGGCAAAGCAATATAAAACCCGCCTCATGCCCAGAATTGGCAGAAGTTGCACTTATGTTATGAGTATGAAGTCGTGGAGATCAGACCTCATAACAATTCTGTATCGTGTTGTTCTTGAAACTTTAGCACTCGCTGTACAGATATAGTTTAACAAGTAAAGCAGATAGTAGACCAATAACATATTATTCTCATGTAAACCACGATGAACTACTAGGTGGAAAGCTAAAGCAACAACTAAGTGTCGTGTGCAGAAGTTGCAAAAAAGGAAAAATGGCGTTTAAACCGGTAATGAGCCCATGCTAACTTAACACGGTGTAAAGATATCCAGGACCTAGATGACACCTCCTCATGATCCGGAAACGAACTGAATAAGATAATAGAAGTGCCATCTCATGAGAGCAGATTGCAAGTTTATGTGTGGACGGTCCGCAAGGTAAAGCATTAAAAACTAGGAAAATTTAATGCTAAAGAAAAATAAAACAGCCAAGTACTTTATCGAGTCTTAAGCCAATAGGCAAGGTAAATAATAAAAACTTGACAAATAAGTAAATGAATTGTCAATGAAATGCTAGTACTCAGCATATCAAACATGAAAAAGGTCTATGACATAACTGTGTATGCAAAATAAGCTGCAACAGCCTCCAATAGGAAGTCACCGTCTTCATCCGAAAACAGTTCAGCCATCCAATTTAAAAGCGGAAAAGAACATACGTGCTCTCCCAGCACCGGATCCTCTATCACCATCAGAGGACAGCTCGGTGGGTTTTCAAGAAAGCTCTGTTCCAAGAAAGACTGTGCTGCCGCCAGTAAATTCCAGGGACCAAGTAGTCCATGCATCAATGCCACAGCCATAATCCTTTCGCCAGGACAAACCAACTCGTGAGTAATGATAGGAGTCATCAGCTGATTAAAGTCGACGTCAGGAGAAACCGGTCCGCAGAGACACAAATCAATGGCCCAATCGAAATCACAGGTCAGGCAGTGAAATACAGGCTGGACACAGGTGAAGTAGGAGAATCGAAAAGATAATCCATATGCCGTGCTTAATATCGCCAACGGCATTGTGCCATAATATTCTAGCATGCGATTGCGGAACAGTGTCAGCAGCTGCAGGGTGGGAGGTTGCATAGGAGGGACATCCATATTTAAAAATGTAAAAAAGCACAAGAGCGTCCGCTGGTAATGCAAGTAAAAATGCCAATCCACGAACCAGAGTGCAGAAAATAGAATGAAAGGAAGCAGGGATGACTCCAAAGATTTTCTCAAATGAAGTCACGAGACCACTGGTAACAACTTTAAAAAAGTGCGCCAGGGACTTTGTGGAGGATGCGTTAAAGATAGTCGGAAACATGTTGCTGAAATTGAAAGGCAAATCTTAATTGAAAAGGGTGTGCACCTCTGTACGGGTGTTCGCTATGTGAAGTACGAAAGTTTCACGGGCCGAACTCAAGGCCACCTCTCTCTGAGACAAAAGAGCTCTTATTCTTGCCATGCCGTTGAAACGTGTCCCAAGGTTGGTATTTGTGGCCAGATTGAAAACTCCCTATGTTCATGTGTGGGAGGAAATAGAACATTTCTGCAGCAAATAACCCGTTCACTTACTGTTACGATAAAAGGAATACTTTTAATTAACTCAGAACAATCTTCATTATTGAGCATCAAATAACTACCATTTTCCAACAACTTGAACGTGGGGATGATAGCAGGAACTGGCGTGCCTTGCAACACGCAAGCCATATTTGGTCGGTGTTTGTTGCATGAACCGTGTAACTGTATGTGCCTACACATTAGTGAATGATCTGGCGTCTCAGTGCATTCCTCTCCATTCAGATAAACTTCTTGATCATCTTTGAAACATCTGTATGTGTATGGAAGCGACCAGACCTCATGAAGAAAAGCACTACCTAAAGGTTCATAACGACCTATTGGTATATATTTCATACAATTTGAAAACTTATATAAAGCAAAAGGCAGCGTTATTAAACCGTGGATAAGGCATGTTGCCAAAAAACCCGCAATCCTCTGCTGATGATGTCACTGAGCATGTCATGAATGATGTAATATGTGACATCATCAGCAGTGGATTACGGGTAATGGTATCTCTAGTTTACTCCCTTATAGCTGTCTTTCTTTTAACATAAGTGTCTGTTTCCTTCCCTTATACTTACTGTTTTTGGTTCGCTTCCGGTTCGCGTACCGGCGAGCGAACTGGGAAGCGAACTAAGAGAAATAGAGGTTGGCACAGTTCCAAATATTGTACCAATTTTTTAATAACGGGGAGGTAGTTCTGAAAAGAACTTTTTTTTTTATTTTTCTGAACATTTTTTTACTGTTTTTGAATTTTTCGGAACAGTTTTATATTTTTTTGGGTTTTTCTTGGAGGGGGCAATGAAAACGATTCATTGTAAAGGGCTCAACAGGAGCAACAAAACAAAAAAAAGAAGTATTTATTATTTTGGGCGTTTCGGACAAACTTGCATATGATAGTCAATAGCTCTGTTGATCAGAGTGATGCTTTTTTCTCCGTAGGAAATGAATCCATCGCAAAATGCGCAGATGTGTTTTACATCACCAAATCTCATTTGTATATTTGGCACCATCTCCCTGCCCTCTGGTCCCGTTACTTCCGGTACAACAGATCTTCTGGCCATAATAGGGAGATTATCTAGGTCGTTCCGAAACTGTGCAGCACTGTAGTTGTTAGGATGCCACCTAGTCATATGGCGATGCATTGTGTAGTTTCCGAAACTGTATTTTTTGTCGGTCCCTCTGGACAGTCTATCTTGACATATAAGGCAAGTTACGTATCTTGCATTTACTTTTTTCTGACCTTTGGGAATTTTAAAAAATTGCCAAATGAAGTTTTCTTTCCGGTGAGACGTCCTGGGCTGCTCAGGCAAAAACTGCCTCTCTTCGTGCTCGTCCTCCTGTTCCTCTTCTTCTTCTTCTTGTTGAATTATAACTTGAGCAGGTGGTCCACTCTTCCTTGGATGTGGTGGAGGTGGTGGGGAAGCACCAGCTGAAGCTACTAAAGAAGCCATTGCTCAGTGATCACAAAGGGTCTTTCTCTCACAATGATGAAAGTCAGAGTGAGGAAAGAAGGAGGGATTTTCATCATTTGGGAAAAACAAGAGTTCTCAACCAATCAAAAGTGTTCATTTTAGATTATATGACCTAGTCTTACATCATTAGGAAACCAAAAGTGAAATGAACCAATGAAAAGTGTTATTACCAAGTCACATGACTTGCTGTGTTTACGTTAAGCGCTTTGCAGGGCCTCCCGGTTTGCTTCCAGAAACCTGCGCTTTGCAACTCGCTTCGCGTACCAGTTCGCTAACGTAGTACGTCATATGACGTATCACGCGACAACGTGAAACGTCATGCGGACGGGAGGCGTCACGATGTTGTTTTGTAACGCGGGACTTGCGGTAAAGAAACGTTTACCGGCTCGCGGTCTATTTCGCGGCATCAAGGTCAGCTAACGGGAAGCTTCCCGATTTGCGAAGCGGGAACGAAGAAAAAAAAATATTTTAAAAAAAAATTATTCATAAACATATAAAATATATTTTTGGATTTAAAGAAGAATACATTTTACAGCTACAGATATTAGCTGTTAAAAAACCAATGAAATTCACAGAAAAAACCATAGGTTATGGACCATATATAGTTAGGAATTAGCATTTACAAAACCTTGAAAATTCACTGAAAAAACCATAGGTTATAGACCATATATAGTTAGGAATTAGCATTTACAAAACCTTGAAAATTCACTGAAAAAACCATAGGTTATAGACCATATATAGTTAGGAATTAGCATTTAAAAAACCTTATTTTACTCACACAAAACCATTGAAATTCCATATATAGTTAGTTGCACTAACTATATATCGCGCACCCGCAATCCACTGCTGATCATGTCACATATTACATCATTCATGACATGGTCAGTGACATCACTGATGACATCACTGATGACATCTCAAATGACATCACTGATGACATCACTGATGACATCTCATTTGACATCATTCTTGTGCTAATACGATAAACCTCTTCAGACTCTAATATAACCTTAGATACACTCAGTGTATACAGACACTCACACACTGCCACTCATCCATGGAGTTACTCACACACCCAGTCAGTCATGCAAAGAAACAATCTCACCTCCATTTCTTCAACTATACAGTTAAACACACCTTACTTATTGAAACATATACTAACACATATTTACTCTCTTATACAATCCCTGATACAAGTTCACAATGATCGATACAACCACTCACTCATTCAGTGGCTCTCATGCACAGTTATTTATATATGCCAACTCTCACATGTACTGTGTTTTACATATGTACTTACTATGACATGTAGCATTGAGATATCCATTCACTCATCAATACACTCATGCACACAGTCAACTGCCCATGTAGCTGTTTCCACATGCACTCTTGAACTCATACACCTAGTGAATAAACTGCTCACACATCTATGCATAGAGTCACACACCTTCCAGCCACCCCCACACAAACTCAATCTCCCATAGAAATACTTGGGCAACCAATTAATAACACATATAGCCTCTCGTATAGCTAATGATCAACACATGCAGCAGTTTACAGAACAACAGACATAATGATGCACAAATTAAGACAGTTTAGTCACTAACCCATGCATTCAGTGAGACACATTTAATCACTCACTCATACAGTCAGTCATGCACCTACTAAATCCTTCATCCAGACACTTATACATCCACTCAAGACATATTTTAACTTTACAGAAAAATACAGTCACTGGATGTTGTCATCAGTGATGTCATCAGTGATGTCATTTGAGATGTCATCAGTGATGTCACTGACCATGTCATGAATGATGTAATATGTGACATGATCAGCAGTGGATTGCGGGTGCGCGATATATAGTTAGTGCAACTAATTATATATGGAATTTCAATGGTTTTGTGTGAGTAAAATAAGGTTTTTTAAATGCTAATTCCTAACTATATATGGTCTATAACCTATGGTTTTTTCAGTGAATATATATATATATATACATATATATATATATATATATATTCACTGAAAAAACCATAGGTTATAGACCATATATAGTTAGGAAATAGCATTTAGAAAACCTTATTTTACTCACACAAAACCATTGAAATTCCATATATAGTTAGTTGCACTAACTATATATCGCGCACCTGCAATCCACTGCTGATGATGTCACATATTACATCATTCATGACATGGTCAGTGACATCACTGATGACATCACTGATGACATCTCAAATGACATCACTGATGACATCACTGATGACATCTCATTTGACATTACTGATCACATCACTGATGACATCATTCATGTGATGATACAATGAACCTCTTCAGACTCTAATATAACCTTAGATACACTCAGTGTAAACAGACACTCACAGACTGTCACTCATCCATGGAGTTACTCACACACCTAGTCAGTCTTGCAAAGAATCAATCACACCTCGATTTCCTCAACTATATAGTTATACACACCTTACTTATTGGAACATATAATAACACATATTTACTCTGTTATACAATCCCTGATACAAGTTCACAATAATCCATACAGCCACTCACACATTCACTGGCTCTTATGCACAGTTATTTATATATGTCAACTATCACATGTACTGTGTTTTACATATGTACTTACTTTGACATGTAGCACTGAGATATCCATTCACTCACCAATACACTCATGCACACAGTCAACCGCCCATACAGATGTTTCCACATGCACTTTTGAACCCATACATCTAGTGAATCAACTGCTCACACATCTATGCACAGAGTCATACACCTCCCAGACACCCACACACACACTCAGTCTCCCATACAAATACTTGGGCAACTAATCAATAACCCATATAGTTAGTCATATAGCTAATGATCAACACATGCATCAGATTACAAAACAACAGACACAATGATGCACAATTTAAAACAGTTTAGTCACTAACCCATGCACTCAGTGAGACACATTTAATCACTCACTTATACAGTCAGTCATGCACCTACTAAATCCTTCATCCAGACACTTATACATCCACTCATTCTTCAATATGTAAGACATATTTTAACTTTACAGAAGCATACAGTCACTGGATGTTGTCATCAGTGATGTCATCAGTGATGTCATTTGAGATGTCATCAGTGATGTCATCAGTGATGTCACTGACCATGTCATGAATGATGTAATATGTGACATCATCAGCAGTGGATTGCAGGTGCGCGATATATAGTTAGTGCAACTAACTATATATGGAATTTCAATGGTTTTGTGTGAGTAAAATAAGGTTTTCTAAATGCTATTTCCTAACTATATATGGTCTATAACCTATGGTTTTTTTCAGTGAATTTTCAAGGTTTTGTAAATGCTAATTCCTAACTATATATGGTCTATAACCTATGGTTTTTTCTGTGAATTTCATTGGTTTTTTAACAGCTAATATCTGTAGCTGTAAAATGTATTCTTCTTTAAATCCAAAAATATATTTTATATGTTTATGAATAATTTTTTTTTAAAATATTTTTTTTTCTTCGTTCCCGCTTCGCGAATCGGGAAGCTTCCCGTTAGCTGACCTTGATGCCGCGAAATAGACCGCGAGCCGGTAAACGTTTCTTTACCGCAAGTGCCGCGTTAGAAAACAACATCGTGACGCCTCCCGTCCGCATGACGTTCCACGTTGTCGCTTGATACGTCATATGACGTGCTACGTTAGCGAACTGGTACGCGAAGCGAGTGCCAAAGCGCAGGTTTCTGGAAGCAAACAGGGAGGCCCTGCAAAGCGCTTAACGTAAACACAGCAAGTCATGTGACTTGGTAATAACACTTTTCATTGGTTCATTTCACTTTTGGTTTCCTAATGATGTAAGACTAGGTCATATAATCTAAAATGAACACTTTTGATTGGTTGAGAACTCTTGTTTTTCCCAAATGATGAAAATCCCTCCTTCTTTCCTCACTCTGACTTTCATCATTGTGAGAGAAAGACCCTTTGTGATCACTGAGCAATGGCTTCTTTAGTAGCTTCAGCTGGTGCTTCCCCACCACCTCCACCACATCCAAGGAAGAGTGGACCACCTGCTCAAGTTGTAATTCAACAAGAAGAAGAAGAAGAGGAACAGGAGGACGAGCACGAAGAGAGGCAGTTTTTGCCTGAGCAGCCCAAGACGTCTCACCGGAAAGAAAACTTCATTTGGCAATTTTTTAAAATTCCCAAAGGTCAGAAAAAAGTAAATGCAAGATACGTAACTTGCCTTATATGTCAAGATAGACTGTCCAGAGGGACCGACAAAAAATACAGTTTCGGAAACTACACAATGCATCGCCATATGACTAGGTGGCATCCTAACAACTACAGTGCTGCACAGTTTCGGAACGACCTAGATAATCTCCCTATTATGGCCAGAAGATCTGTTGTACCGGAAGTAACGGGACCAGAGGGCAGGGAGATGGTGCCAAATATACAAATGAGATTTGGTGAAGTAAAACACACCTGCGTATTTTGCGATGGATTCATTTCCTACGGAGAAAGAAGCATCACTCTGATCAACAGAGCTATTGACTATCATATGCAAGTTTGTCCGAAACGCCCAAAATAATAAATACTTCTTTTTTTTGTTTTGTTGCTCCTGTTGAGCCCTTTACAATGAATCGTTTTCATTGCCCCCTCCAAGAAAAACCCAAAAAAATATAAAACTGTTCCGAAAAATTCAAAAACAGTAAAAAAATGTTCAGAAAAATAAAAAAAAAAGTTCTTTTCAGAACTACCTCCCCGTTATTAAAAAATTGGTACAATATTTGGAACTGTGCCAACCTCTATTTCTCTTAGTTCGCTTCCTAGTTCGCTCGCTGGTACGCGAACTGGAAGCGAACCAAAAACAGTAAGTATAAGGGAAGGAAACACACACTTATGTTAAAAGAAAGACAGCTATAGGGGAGTAAACTAGAGATACTATTACCCATAATCCACTACTGATGATGTCACATATTACATCATTCATGACATGCTCAGTGACATCATCAGCAGAGGATTGCGGGTTTTTTGGCAACATGCCTTATCCACGGTTTAATAACGCTGCCTTTTGCTTTATATAAGTTTTCAAATTGTATGAAATATATACCAATAGGTCTTTATGAACCTTTAGGTAGTGCTTTTGTTCATGAGGTCTGGTCGCTTCCATACACATACAGATGTTTCAAAGATGATCAAGAAGTTTATCTGAATGGAGAGGAATGCACTGAGACGCCAGATCATTCACTAATGTGTAGGCACATACAGTTACACGATTCATGCAACAAACACCGACCAAATATGGCTTGCGTGTTGCAAGGCACGCCAGTTCCTGCTATCATCCCCACGTTCAAGTTGTTGGAAAATGGTAGTTATTTGATGCTCAATAATGAAGATTGTTCTGAGTTAATTAAAAGTATTCCTTTTATCGTAACAGTAAGTGAACGGGTTATTTGCTGCAGAAATGTTCTATTTCCTCCCACACATGAACATAGGGAGTTTTCAATCTGGCCACAAATACCAACCTTGGGACACGTTTCAACGGCATGACAAGAATAAGAGCTCTTTTGTCTCAGAGAGAGGTGGCCTTGAGTTCGGCCCGTGAAACTTTCGTACTTCACATAGCGAACACCCGTACACAGGTTTGCCTTTCAATTTCAGCAACATGTTTCCGACTATCTTTAACGCATCCTCCACAAAATCCCTGGCACACTTTTTTAAAGTTGTTACCAGTGGTCTCGTGACTTCATTTGAGAAAATCTTTGGAGTCATCCCTGCTCCCTTTCATTCCATTTTCTCCACTCTGGTTCGTGGATTGCATTTTTACTTGCATTACCAGCGGACGCTCTTGTGCTTTTTTACATTTTTAAATATGGATGTCCCTCCTATGCAACCTCCGACCCTGCAGCTGCTGACACTGTTCCGCAATCGCATGCTAGAATATTATGGCACAATGCCGTTGGCGATATTAAGCACGGCATATGGATTATCTTTTCGGTTCTCCTACTTCACCTGTGTCCAGCCTGTATTTCACTGCCTGACCTGTGATTTCGGTTGGGCCATTGATTTGTGTCTCTGCGGACCGGTTTCTCCTGACGTCGACTTTAATCAGCTGATGACTCCTATCATTACTCACGAGTTGATTTGTCCTGGCGAAAGGATTATGGCTGTGGCATTGATGCATGGACTACTTGGTCCCTGGAATTTACTGGCGGCAGCACAGTCTTTCTTGGAACACAGCTTTCTTGAAAACCCACCGAGCTGTCCTCTGATGGTGATAGAGGATCCGGTGCTGGGAGAGCACGTATGTTCTTTTCCGCTTTTAAATTGGATGGCTGAACTGTTTTCGGATGAAGACGGTGACTTCCTATTGGAGGCTGTTGCAGCTTATTTTGCATACACAGTTATGTCATAGACCTTTTTCATGTTTGATATGCTGAGTACTAGCATTTCATTGACAATTCATTGACTTATTTGTCAAGTTTTAATTATTTACCTTGCCTATTGGCTTAAGACTCGATAAAGTACTTGGCTGTTTTATTTTTCTTTAGCATTGAATTTTCCTAGTTTTTAATGCTTTACCTTGCGGACCGTCCACATATAAACTTGCAATCTGCTCTCATGAGATGGCACTTCTATTATCTTATTCAGTTCGTTTCCGGATCATGAGGAGGTGTCATCTAGGTCCTGGATATCTTTACACCGTGTTAAGTTAGCATGGGCTCATTACCGGTTTAAACGCCATTTTTCCTTTTTTGCAACTTCTGCACACGACACTTAGTTGTTGCTTTAGCTTTCCACCTAGTAGTTCATCGTGGTTTACATGAGAATAATATGTTATTGGTCTACTATCTGCTTTACTTGTTAAACTATATCTGTACAGCGAGTGCTAAAGTTTCAAGAACAACACGATACAGAATTGTTATGAGGTCTGATCTCCACGACTTCATACTCATAACATAAGTGCAACTTCTGCCAATTCTGGGCATGAGGCGGGTTTTATATTGCTTTGCCGAACACACATACACAACAGTTGATGCGGTTCACATGAAGAGAGAGCTGGTGTATGCTGATGTGATTCCTTCAAATCTAAGACACTAAAGTATGGACACGCCCTAAACCAACACAAAGAGACCTTCTTAGCAAATAATATAATATGTGTATTAGGGAGGGTGAGATATAAGCAGCCGCGGGCCGTGGAGGGAGTTACGATGGGGCAGGGAGGCGGGGAGGGGGAGAAGCAGGGTGGAGCCCTCTCTACCTTGCCCCTCCCCCTCCCCGCCTCCCTGCCCCACCGTAACTCCCTCCACGGCCCGCGGCTGCTTATAAGTGTTGCTAACTCTTATTCATTTACAGCATGTTAACATACTGTCACCATTCGCTTTTTATGTACTAGTAACTATGCTGGTAATTTTGCTACTGATAATATGTGTACTTGTATTCTCCACCCTGCTTCTCCCCCTCCCCGCCTCCCTGCCTCACCGTAACTCCCTCCACGGCCCGCGGCTGCTTATAAGTGTTGCTAACTCTTATTCATTTACAGCATGTTAACATACTATCACCATTCACTTTTTATGTACTAGTAACTATGCTGGTAATTTTGCTACTGATAATATGTGTACTTTTATTATCTAAGGTACTACGCCTGAGAAGACGGCATTAGTAAATAAACATTTCAAATACACATGTGTTCTTCTTAACTCCATGTTCTGGTTTCTAAGAAATATATAACGACCGACTGTTCATGAGTTCCACGTATCCTGAGGTACTATAAGTTCATATTCTGGATTGTCTAAACATTGAGAGTTTGTTATATCCAATGTGACACTGTACCTAGCTTGCTAAATAGTTTTTGATTACTAACGTGAGTTTTGGGACACCCTAATTCGCCGAGGTTCCAATCCTCTGTCCACAGTTCTGTGTGAGAACAGAAACCCTGCGACAGGGGCACCCCCGACCCTTGCTGGAGCTTCATCACACTTGCGATACAACTCCAGCAATGCGCCACCTTTACGGCACAGATACATCACGCATCTGTGCTGTTTTTGCCCCATGATGCGCCGCATTGTAAATGCAGCACACCATAGGTGACGGAACAGCGGCACAGAATGACTAACACATCCCTGGTGATGCGCCAGTCATCATAAATCTATCCCTATGCTTCTTATCTTGTTAGAGATGAACCGCCATATGTATCATCAAAGTTATTTGCATTTCCTAAATAGCGAACTTTAAGGAATAAATAGCGATTCTTTACCATTCCTAGTTTGCGATGAGCTATTTGCTAATTAGCCGAATGTAGCCCAATGAAGCCCAATGTAGCCCAATGTAGCCCAAAGATGGCCGCCAGACACACAAAAAAACAAATGTAGCCCAAATATCAGCCAGATGTAGCCCAACTATAGCCCAGTGACAGAATGACCAATCAGCTTCGCAAACCTCCGTTACGCGAAGCGGAGCGCTGTTACAGATATATATCTTTTTTTGAACGTTAATTTCTCAAAATCCACTGGAGCACATATATTGAGACCTAGCAAAGGCACATCGGGCTACCAGTCCCTAATATTTTGCCAAGTTTCGTGCAAATCCATTCAGCCGTTCAATTATTATTTTTATTTTTTTTTTTTGCCCCGCGGGGCCCTTTTAAAACCTCCACATCAAACCTAGGGGGTCAGCGAGGATCTACTATGCCCCCTTATAGTTATTTCCCCCTTTGTTTTGACCTCCTCTTGTCTCTCGATCCTACCGAGAGACAAGATGGCGGCCGCTACGGACTGTTTGGAATGTTGACAGACGCCGGAGAACCAATCAGCTTCGCTTCACAAAGCTCCGTTGCGCGAAAAGTCCGCGAACCAGAGCGTTAACCGGTCCGCTGTTACAGATATATATCTTTTTTTAAACGTTCATTTCTCAAAATCCACTGGAGCACATATATTGAGACCTACAAAAGGCACATCGGGCTACCAGTCCCTACAATTTTGCCAAGTTTCGTGCAAATCCATTCAGCCGTTCGGGCTAAAAGTGAGGCCAACCGCCCTATGGAAAACTCAATGTTAAAAACACGTTTTGGGACCCCCCTTTTTTCTCGGCCCCCACTGGACGAACCCCCCCCCAAATTTTCAAGGGCTGCTCAAACAAAATGTGCCATTTTCCTGAAAATTTCAGCCAATTCCGTCCACAAACGCCAAAGTTATTAGACATAGAATTTTCAAAAAACCCATAGAGAAAAAATCCTAACTATATATACCTACTGGCGACCGCCAGTAGGTAATATATATATATATATATATATATATATATATATATATATATATATATATATATCCTACTAGCCGTTGCCAGTAGGTAGTTATAGTTAGGATGTAGTTTCCATAGGAAGAGCGTTTTTTCAATTGCCAATAACTTTGGTATCGTTTGACGATCCTCGCGAAATTTTCAAAACTAGTTTGACGCTTAATTCAGCTGCTGTCTTGGAGGTTTCGGGGTGATCCAAAAAGCATTTTCCCCATGTTACTTTCCATAAAAACTTTAGACACGGCTACAGCCCGAACTGTTGACCGTAATTACTACAAATTTGGCTGCCAGCACTTCAAACGAGGAAGTGTTGGCAGCCAACTTGTGACAGGTTTGAACCTAGTCACAGACCAAATGTAAACGGGGGCAGTGTAGAAAACCTCTGACCCTCTAGACCTTTTTTTTAAAGAATTTGGAGGGAGTCACTGTGGATATGTGGCTCCCACCAAAAGGTTTTTGAAAAATGAAGCACTGCCTCCAGGGCTTCATTACTATTCGGCCCTGGGTGGGCCAGGTCCCGGTGGCATTTTAATAAATAAGAGGGGTGCCTGAGCCTCCCCTTCTGGGGTTTATTCATGGCCTGGGAATCACCACCTCCCCGGGGCTTGTTTAACACAAAATGTGGTTCACTGTGCCAGGGACCACCACATTCCTGGGGCTTTTTTATTTTTAAAGGAGTAGACCTCTTGGAGCTTTTACCTTTCCCGCCAAGTCATAGCAAACTGTGCTCCACTTCTAGCAAGCGAGAGTATAAAAAATGCGCTTGCTTGCTAGAAGCAGAGCACAATTTCTTTTACACAGCGGGAGCTCCATTTTTAGCAGCTCTCTGTGTAAAAGCAGTGCCGGCTCCCACAGGAGGCGGGGAGCTGGCAGGGACTGCGGGGGCCTTGAGGTCCTTATCAGTGGACAGTGGGTGCCCTGGGTGGGACCAGGGCACCCACAATAAAGGCTGGGCCCTAGGGATGGGGTCCCTGAGGCCGAAGTTGGCCTGGGAGGAGGGCCGCACGGCCCCCTCACCCTATTGTTTTAAAAAAAAAAATATATATATATATATATATATATATATATATATATATATATATATATATATATATATATATATAGATATATATATATATATATATATATATATATATATATATATATATATATATATATATATATATATATATATATATATATATAAAGGCCGGCCCAGGGGATGGCGTCCCTCGGGGCAAAATCGGCGTGGGAAGGGGGGACGCATGTCTCACCTATCCCATTGAAAAAATGCCTGGTCCCGGGGGACAGGGTCCCTGGGGCAGAAAACAGCCCAGGGAAAAGGGGTCATGTGCTCCCTCCCACTAATTTTAAAAAACATCCGGCAAGTGACTGGCCCCGCCTCCTTTCACCACCGCTCTGCAAACGCACCTCCTGGATCCCAACTGGTTCTGAGATGAAGTCCCCTCGGCTGCAGATGGTCCTTTGGAGGCCAACAAGCCCTCTTGTTACCTCTATTAAGTCCAAAACAGTAGGACTCCAGAGAGGACTTCGGAGGCAACTCCCCTTTTCTCCACCACTCTGTAAACGCGCCCCCTGGTGCACTGCTGGTTGGGGAATTAAGTCCCCTTGGCTCCAGAGGGTCCTTGGGGGCCAACAAGCCCTGTTGTTATCTCTAGTAAGTCCCACAGAACGCGATTGCTGTGAGGACTTCGGAGGCCATGCCCCATTTCTCCACCACTCTACAAACGCACCACTTGGTGCATTGCTGGTTGGGGGATGAAGTCCCCTTGGCTCCAGAGAGTCCTTGGGGGCCAACAAGCCCTTCTGTTACCTCCAGTAAGTACCATATAGCGTGATTCATGAGAGCTGGTCGGAGGCCCCACCCCATTTCTTCACCACTCTTCAAACATGACTACAAGTTAAAAAACCTTAGAAATTCATTTAAAAAAGCAAAGTTACCTGGATGTTATAGTTAGGAAATAGAATTTGAAAAACAGTAGAAACTCACCTAAAAAACAACGATTTCTGGGTCATTATAGTTAGAAAATGGAATTAAAGAAACTTAGAAATTCACTGAAGAAAACCAAAAGTTACAGGAACATTATAGTTATCCTCAGATTTCACTGGTACAAAACCAGTGAAATTCAGCTGTTATAGTTACTTGAGCTAATTGTAACTGACGCCCCAATGCACTGCTTTGACCTCACATATTACATCACTCATGACAGTCAGTTGCATCACTAACGACATCTCAAATGACATCACTGATTACATCATCCACAAAACCACTCATACCCTATACAACTGCTTGTACGCCCACTCTCACACAACCAGTCACATACCCATTCACAGATCCATACCACTACTCACACACCCACTAACTGCTCCATAGAGGCACTCACACACCCATTCACTCACTCACTCGTACCGCCTCTCACACAACCATTCACTCATTCATACAAATACTCATACAACAGTCGCTCACCCATACAGCCATTTACATAGCCACACATTCACCCATGCAGCTACTTGCATACCCACGTATTTGCCAACACAGTCACACACACACCCACTCGCTCACCCATACAGCTTATCAAAACAGCTACTCACTCCGTTATACAAGCACTCACACACCCACACAACCACTTACATACCATTTCACACATCCATACAAGCACTCACACATCCACTCACTCACCCATACAGCCATTCACATTGACACTTACTCTACAATAAAGCCACTCACACACCAACCCATTTAACCAAACATCCACTTAAACAGCCACTCACTCACCCATACAGCCACTTACACGCTGAGCAAGTCCCTTATATAGCCATTCAGATACTACACACCCACTTACCCATCCATAGGGCCACACACACCGCAACTCACTCACCCATACAGCCACTGACCCACCCACTCACTCACCAATACTTCCACTCACACAGCATCTCACTCACCCACAGAGCGCCTCACACACCCACTTATACATCTATACAGCAACTTACACACTATACACACAAGGATACATGCAGTCTGATAGCCACTCACATAATATATGTTAGAAATAATATCACTCGGTAGTAGTGCACCTAGTATACTAATTTAACTTTTGTAGCAGGTTAGTATATATGTTTAACACATATATACTTTTAAAAACACATTCACTCGATGATGTCATCAGGGATGTCATTTGAGATGCTATCAATGATGTCACTGACAAAGTCATGAGTGATGTAATATGTGAAATCATAAGCAGTGCATTGTGTGGGAGTAAGTTATGGTTAGCTCAGTTAACTATAACTGCTGAATTTCACTGGTTTTGTACGAGTGAAATCTGAGCCTACCTATAATGTCCCTGTAACCTTTGATTTTTCCAGTAAGAAATAAATATACATACATATATATATATATATATATATATATATATATATATATATATATATATATATATATATATATATATATATATATATATATATATATATACTTACTTACTTACTATAGCCATACTTACTGTGCATGGTGAAAGCACAAGTACTTATTTGCCTGAAAAAGGCATTGTTGTAAAGGCTGTTTCCCTGCTCCAGCAACTTTCAAATTCCAACAAGAGTCTCCTTACAGACATCTCCTTCCTTTAACAACCCTCAACTTTGTTGTTGCCCTTTGCCCAATACCCATGCATTTACAAGGCATGGCTTACACCATGCCCTCTACCCAGTATCCATGCCAGGATTACTCACAGAGCATGGCCTGTACTCAATCCCTACAGGTACTGAGCCCTGTGCATGGCCTTTTGTGATGATGTTTACCCATCCCAGTAGCACCCGCTGGCTATGATGCATGCCCAAAGTATTCACGAATATCTTGAAGCAGGGCATTGCATTGGCCTGTTTTTTTTTATTTGGTAGGAACAACACCACCTCAACTATACTCCACCTTAGAAATGAGTTGAAGGCGGCGTCTTTAAAGTAAAGTCAGTGACAGAGAGAAAAGCTTTTATCTTCCTTAAAAGATGGAGTTATAAAGAACAAACAGGGACCAAATTTGCTAATATAGATAGCAACAATTTAGGATAGTATGTTAGGGAGAAGTGTACACAGATTTCAGAAAGCAACCCTGACTTCTTAGGGTAATCGATTGGATGAGATGTAAAGTGACTGACTGGTCTCTTTTGAGCACTCTTCGATCATCGCTGCCTGTTCTGTAACAGTTCATCGCCATCTCCTGCTGCCCACCTACTCTAAAGATGCTTTACTGGCCCTTGGAGGCCCAGGGCTGTGCGTGTTCTGCTGGAAGGCTGTTCCGAGAATCACGGCCATCCAAAAACATCACCACCTGTTTCTACGTTTTGCGCATGTTTATGTTTTTTACTCAAAACAGTTAGGTTGAATACTTTCATTGTTCACCACGTAAAACTGAGACAGTGGTGACGGAAATATTGAATTACCCGAGACTTCTTTGGAACCCAGAATGCTGGAACCGCAGCCCTGGCCTCCCATCTGGCAGACAGCCCCCAGTTCATTCACAGGAACTTTACACCCATTTATTACACTCCGGTTGAAAGCAGGCTTCCTGCATCGGCCTTGTTTTAGCGTTTCTGTCATTACCGCTCAGGACCCGTGTTCCCCTCACCTCCAGTGAGCTGGTATGGTTGGCTGGTCGGTTGGTATAATGTGAACCAGAGGCATGGCGCGCGCTTTCCTTTTAATGTTGTAAAGCCGGGCTACTGCTCCCATTGAGGGAAACTCCGGCTGAAGGTAATGACACACAGAAAGGCCGTTTTACTTCACTCAGCACTCCTGAAGAAAAAAATCTTGGGAACTCCTTGCGTTTGTTTTCAATCTATTTAACAACTTGAGGCTTTGATATTAAACAATTAATTAGTCACTGTAATATATCTCACATTAGCAGTTCTAGATTTAGATATTGAAACAGGGAAGGATGTAAACACTGATACTAAGTTTGTGATTAACCAGTGAATGTAAGGATAAAAAAGGCATTTTGTGATGTGATTCAATGTTTTGAAAGATCTAGGATTTAAGTTTTATTTCTGTTTTCCCAACTCTTGCCCCTGCTGTACTGGGGATTTTTATAACCCCTCCCAAGAGGCGAGTCACCTCCTCCTCCCTTAGCCATTTTCCAAACTGCGCCCATTGCCCCTTCACACACACCAATGACAACTTGTTTGGTGCCAAAAAAAGTCACACATAAACATTTGAACATTTGCCTCTTCATGGTCATACATAACCTTCTATTGACTCATTTAACGATTTGCCATCATAGTTCATTTAGTCTGTTTTTGTTTGTAATCTGCTCTCAGACAGATCATTTTTCTGGGGAGGGGCCCAAATACCAAGGCCACTGGTGCACGGTCCTAGGCTTCAACTTGTTACCGACTTGGTGGGTGTCCGTCCGGACTCGCCTGGGTGAATGTGTGCCGTCCCGCTTGACTTCAAATCCACCATGGCCCCTCTCTGCTCCTCTGGGTCCCTGCCGTGTAGCATCCCAAGGACCCCATGTGAGCACTTCATCTATCTAGCCTGCAGCTGAGTTCTAACCTCTCGCTGCTTTGGTACCCCTGCCGTGAGGCATCCCAAGGGCCCTGTGGGAGCCTCCCATCTACTCTATCTGTGGCTAATGTCCACTATTGGCTCCCTCAGTGCCCCTGCCATGAGGCATCCCAAAGACACTGTGTGAGCCTTCCATTTACTTCCAGCAAATTCTCTAATTTTTCTATCCTTCTAGGTTTTTTACCACCACGCTACCTAAGGTTCTACCAATTGGAAGAAGCACCCCCCTTGCCCCGCTATGCTTGCCCACCGTTTATGCGAACCCCACTTGTTCTAGCATCCCCACAATGTTGAGCAGGAACACCGTCCTCCATGTGGTAGCCTGGCGACCTCAAGTTTATGAAGCCGTGCCGTACAAAACCCCAGCCGTTAGCCCTACATATCTTTGTCATAGCAATATTCAGTTTGTGTCTGGATTTCTCCACTGCCCCCGGGTCCATGGCCCCCCTCCAGGACTTCCGCACTATTATTTCTGAGAAGATTATCTCGGCCAGGCGCACCAGCTTTGCCACTGCAGCTAAGCCTTCCTGCATTTTCATTAGCAGGCTCCTCCTACCCATTGAGGCCAGGCTGTTGCCTCCTAGATAGACTACCACCGCATCCGGATTGCCACCTCTTCCAAGTGCGTCTCGCACTGCGGGTAGGAATTGGTCCTACTTCATTCCTGAACAACCCAACCAAACTATGTTGTGCTCCGCAATCCCGCCGAATTTGCATCTAGCCTCTGCCCACTGCTACACCAGTGTAACGTAGGAATGCCCCACAAATTACACCATCTGGCTTGCTCGGTTGGAACTATAAGGGGGGGGAGAAATTGGACTCAGTACAATGTGGCGCGTATATAACCTTTGAACGTGCCAGACGCCCACCACCCAATTCCCTTGATTTGCTTGCTGCCCATGCCCAGCCCCGCCGCCGTAGTTGCGGCCAGATCCTGAAAGAATGGGATTCAAAAGCCTTGTCCGGGAGTCACACCACCCCCAAAGCCCTCCTCATTACTGTTATAAATTGGAAGCGGCTGAGGAATGACCCAACTTCATGTCTGAAGAGCGGCCCATGTCTAGGTTCTATGGATGCCATGTATTCCTGAACCAGGCATACGGGGCAGCAGGGTTCCCCCTTTATGCAATTTAGTCTGGTCCACCTCCCTTTGCCTGCTAGGTCCGTCTTTGACCTCCACAGCAGGATGTCTATGTGGATCTCGGCAAGCGTGAGGTCGGTCCGGTGTATGCACACCGTCCCTGGGTCCCTCGCAGCTGGGGCCAACAGCTCGCTCACTCTGTATGCCCTGAAAAAAGCCAGTGCGAATGCTGCCCTGAAGAGTACGGCCGCCCTCTCCGATGTGCATAATCCCCCAAGGGCCCCTATCTGTTGCAGTATTCTGAAGTGAATTGGCCTTCTCACGTCCTTTCTTGCCTCTGGCATCCTGCCCCACCATTTCAATACCATTCTACATTGCCCCATTCTATGAAGTTCAGGACCTCACTTTACCCCGCCGGCTGGCCTCTTGCTAGCCCTGTTACTGCAGTAAATGTCGCCCAGCACTTACAGTAGCGGTGCATTGTTTTTGGGGCTAGTGCGTTGTTCAGCATCTCTTCTAAGCCAGCTCAACCCATGCCCATGCTTCCTCTGGCACCGGGGTCATCCCTTGATACGCATCTGGAACTAGGCCCTGAATCTTCTGTCTTCTTTTCTCTTGCAGAGACAGCAAAGGGTCCAGCTTGGTGGCTTTCTGTCCTCATCCCAAGATGTGCAATGTGGGGTTCCTCAGGGCTCTGCCCTGAGTCCCCTGTTATTCAACATCTATGTAACCCCACTTGTCGAGGTGATAAGATCTTTTGGGTACCAAATATTGTCTTATGCAGACGATACCCAAATTGTCATCTCTAATACCTCACCGACCACTGAGGCCGCTTTCAAATTTCGAACCTGTATGGAGGCGGTCTCCAAGTGGATGGTGCGCAATTATTTGAAGCTCAACGGTGAGAAGACGGAGGTCCTAGTCTTTGGAGGAAATCCCGACATCTGGTCCAAGGACTGGTGGCCTCCCTCTTTAGGAGACTGTCCCCAACCCACCAATTCGGCCAGGAACCTTGGTGTTCTCTTTGACTCGGCCCTCTCCTTTGAACTTCAGGTAAATAGAACTGTATCCACCTGCTGCAATACCATCCGCATGCTAAAAAAGATTGCTCCCTATTTGTCATCTGACGCTCGCAAGCAGTCAACTGTTGCCCTGGTATCTTCCAGGCTTGACTATTGCAATGCGCTGTATGGGGGCATAAACAAGAAAGCCCTCCATCGTCTTCAGATGGTTCAAAACTCTGCGGCTAGGATGGTCCTAAACCTCCCAAAGTTATCATCCGCTACTCAGGCCAGAAAGGATCTCCACTGGCTACCCATACATGCCAGGATTTCCTTTAAACTTATACGTCTGGCACACAGAGCCGTGTTCGGCTCTGGCTCCGATGGTATAAAGGCTCTGGTCAGTCCCTACGCTCCCAAGAGAACCCTTCGATCATCCTCAAGAAATCTGCTGGCGGTCCCCAGATTTAAAAAGGCGAAATGGGGAGGAAGAGCCTTTTCCACTCTGGCCCCTAAATTGTGGAATAACCTCCCCCCCGAGCTTTCCAATCAACCTTCCCTGACTATGTTTCGGAAGCTCTTGAAGACTTGGCTCTTCTCTCAGGCCTATTACTGAATTTTTAAATCCGTTGTCTGTTTTTTGTAATTGTACATATATACTTTATGTTTTAGTTTGCGCCTTGATGCCCTTTGGGCTAAGTTCGCGCATTATAAATAATCCTTCATTCTTTCATTCATTCAGATCTCGGACTCTTGCCCACTGAAAACTAGAAATGGCATCCGCAACTGAGGTCTCTACTTCTGGGACATATCGTACCCTAAGCACAATATTAGCCTTCAGTTGACATTCGACCTATTTGCGCAGCAGGCTGACCACCGACACACATTTTGCCGTCCCGGTGTTGACTGCCTGTACTACTGCATGGTTATCGGACCACAGTATTATCTGCCTGTTCGCCAGCCTTTCTGCCCAAATTTGAAAAGCCACTACTATGGGGAACAGTTCCAACAGTGAAATGTTCTCTGTGGCCCCTGTCTGTCTCCAGGCCTCCGGCCATGACCCTGCCATCCATGCCATTCCTAGGAGAGCCCAGAAGCCGAAGCCCCCTGCTGCATCTGTGTACACCTCAAGCTGAGCCGCTGGCACCCATGGCTCTCGCCGTATGAGGGTGCCATTCAAATTAGGCAGGAAGGATTCCCACTGTTCGCTTTTACCCCTTGTGTTAGGCGGACCCTGTGGTGCCTCTGCGTCATGCCCCTGGTCAGCCATGTCAGTCTTCTTGCAAAGGTGCGCCCCGCCGGGATCACCCTTGTGGCAAAATTAAATTTTCCCAGCAGCAGCTGCACCTCACCCAGTGTGGCCTTCTTCTATAGCCTCAGCCTACCCATGATCTCCTTAAGCTCTGCCACCTTGTTGGACAGTAATTTGCATTTTTCTGCCACCGAGTCTAGCTCTGTCCCTAGGACAGCTTCGTGGTCACAACCTCTATTTTGTCTTGCGCTAGCGGAATGCCTAGCTCCCGGGCCAGCGCTATGAAGCTCTGCAGGAGGTGGGCGCAGTCTCCTGTTTCTGCCATGCCAATAAAGAGGAAGTAGTATAAGTAATGGACCCGCCCCTCACATGATGCACGTGTCCCTAGTTCCCACTTTAGGTAACTGCTAAATGCCTCAAAATATGCACATGATATTGAGCAACCCATTGGCAAGCATTTGTCATAGTAGTATTCCCCGTCTAGCTGGAAACCTAGCAAATGGTACCTGTCTGGGTGGACCAGCAAGGGGCAGAATGCCGACTCTATGTCTGTTTCTGCAAACAGGGCCCCCCTCCCTTACTGGCTTATCAGGTCCACTGCGCCATCCACTGACACATAAGCTACTGCGCAACCGTCCTGTTCCAGCCAGTCGTTGATGGAATCCCCTTGAGGGTGGGACAAATGGTGTATTAACCTGAATTTCCCTTCCTCCTTCTTGGGTACCACGCCTAGCGGTGAGACCACCAAGTCCTCCAGCGGGGGGAGGTGAATGGGCGGCCAACCGCCCCAGCTGAACTTCTTTTTCCACCTTTTCTCTAGCTACGCCCGGGTTATCCCTTACAGATTTTAGGTTCTGGCAGTCCTGTTCCCCCCGGGTCCTTTGTATAGTATTATGAAGCCTTGTGTAAAACCTTCTGCCAGCCTTTGTCTGTCTGTGGCCTTGGGATATTGCCCCCAATAAATATACCAGCCTGCTGGTTTTAATAGAGGTCGGTAGCATTTGCCCCCTGCCCTTGCCCCCCGTCCATGGGGGCCTGCTCCTTTTCTTCTTTGTGCCGGTTTTCTCTTTGCTGCCCCCTGCTCCTTGATCCTGCCTGCAGTGGATTGCGGAGTGGGTTGCCCCGCAAGACCCACAAGCGTGTTTGAACCGGCATGCTGCCCCCCATTTACAGTCGCCTTTGTTAAATTTCCAGCATGGTTTTCCAGATTTGGTACTGCCCTGGTTCCTGCCCTTGAAACCTTGCCCTTGCCCCTCATATTAGCCCTTACTCCCGTAAGTGCGAAATTTTTTATCCCTTGAGCTGACCCCTTCCTTGGCTGCCACCATGTGCATTGAAAACCCCTCCATATCCTGCCAGTCCCACTCCATCACTGGCCAGGTTTGCATTTTGTCCCTGAAACCCTCATTGTATTTTGACCAGCCTCCCCCTGATACATCAATTGTGCCTCATGGACCTTTGTTCGTACAAGATGAGTGCTGCTGGGCTCTGGGGGAATTTCCACAAAAACACAAGCTAGGGTCCTGAAAGCTTTTAGCCAATTCTCTCGCAATCTCTCCACCCTAGGTTTGCGTTGTTCCCTCCTATTGTCATCTTTCTTGTCCTGCGTTGCCTTCCTGACCTACCTCTAGCAGGGAAAAGATGTCTATGAACTTTTTCCTCCATATTCTTTCCTTTACTGCCAGCAGAATGAGGTTGGCCAGTCCCAGGAGTTTGGTGTTTGTGGGGGGATCCCCCGGGGAAGGGCGCAGGTTTGCGCTAGCTGACTTCACATTGGTATCTGGGCCTTCCCCTGACGCCCCTTCTTCGCCTACCTTGTCCTCCCCAGGGTTTGTTGCCCCCCCCCTTGTCCCGATGCTACCTAGTTGTCCGTCCCACTTGGTGTTGCTATTTAGGGTTCCTCCCTGACCTTGTCATCAGCCCTCTTTGAGCCTCCCCTTTGGTCTAACCCTTGCTCCTGTTTCTACCTGCCCCCTTATTTGTTTGAGCTCCATTGTGGGCCCGCTCCAAAGGGTGACCCTGCCCCAGGCCACTGCCACCAGGGCATCCAGGTTGGTTGGCTCCATGCCTCCCCCTGGACAAACTGTTGGTCCCTCCCTTGTCCTGATTGCCACGGGGGTTTACAGGGCCATGGTCCTTGCCATGCTAGATTGCTCACTCCCTGCTGTGTACCCAGGTTTATTATTTGCCCTGGCCTCCCTTCTGCTGGTGCATCGCGCTGCCCCCTTCCATGCCCCCTTTGGTCATGTGGCGTCCATTGCTTGCCCTTGTCCGTGGCGGTCGCGTTGGGTCGATATCTGCGCGAATCAGGAGGGGCCGCTGTGTTGGCTACAGACCCCTCATCATCGCTGCTCCCTTCAGTCTCGGAGCTGGACACCAATTTGGGGGTCGCCGCCCATCTGCGGTTCCTGGTCACCAGCTGCTTTGCCTTTGCTTTTGCGGTTCTTTCTGGGGCCGCCTTTCTGGTTACATGCCCCTTAGCGTACAAGGGTGAGCATGAAAGAGTGGTGAGCATGTCTGAATGGTGAAGGGAGAGTTAGGATCGCGTGGAGACGGCAAGGGCGATTACGGGAGTGCACTATAGTGAGGAATAGGTATGTGAGGAATAGGTACGTTAGGGGTGTGAGTATGGGATGGAGGATTTATTCAGTTTTTGGTTGTTCACTGGAGGTAAAGATTAGTTTGTACTGGGGGATTGATAGTTTTCTGTTAGAATATTCATATGGCAAGGGTAGGGGATGTTTCTCAACACTGTTTTATGGCAGAAACTAGGTAATAAGGGAAACATGGACTATAGTACTTGTGATATTAAGGACAATGTAGTAATGGTCGTCTTTTTAAATTGTCATTTGCAGTTACTTCTGAAGAAGAGCTTGTTTAAGCTTTAAATGCATTGGGTTATAATAAAGAACATTGCCTTGGACAATTCATGTGTGTTTCGTCGTATTTTTGAAAAGAGGTCTGGATGGGCACATCTTGAATATTGGAAGCTATTGTAAACAGCATGACACCCTTCATGTGTATTCATAAAAGCACCAACAAAGTATTTGAAACATTGGAATTACATGCAGACGTAACATGAGTAAAATGGACAAGCAATTACGTAGAAGCAGTATTAGCATATTCGCTGTGCGACTGGAATGGGCGCGAAATGTCGTTCCTTTTTTCATGGATTTACATGCCCCTTACCGCCAGGTCCCTTGGTGGGCGGCGCTGAAGCTGCTGCTTGCTGCTGTCTCTATTTTTTGCCCTGGGTTCCGTCTTTAATTTATTGATCCACTCAGGTTTTCCCTTTCAGGGCTACCAACGCCCTGGCACTGTCCAGCATCGCCTGTAGGTCCTCGTCCAGTTCTGGGCCATTTTCCCCTCTTCTACTTTTTGGCCACTTCTGTGGGGCTTCTGCTGCCCCATCCGTGTCCCTGAAACGTGCCGGGCCGCATTGCCCTCCCGGCTGCCACATGCTTGCTGGCCATCCTGCTTGTATGCCTGTTCTGATCCACCTACCCTTTTGCTACAGGTGTGTGGTGGCAGTGGGGAGGCAGGCCTCTTTGCAGCCCTTCAGTGCACAAAGAGGAAAACAGCCTGCTGCTCACAACTCCCTCTGAGCGTATAGCAAGCTTCTTCCTGCTTTGTTTATGAGCCTTTGCGATCCTGTTCACAAAGTTCAGTGTGAACTCTCAGTTCTTTCTTCCCCCTTGGTGCTCTGCCAGCGTGCCCCTCCGTTCGCCGCTTCTGCCCAAAATCGCTGATGCGAAAAAGGCCTCCCGATGCACCAGCCCTCAGTTTGCCTCACCGTCACTGTCAGGGATGACCCGTGGCCGCTGCCCCTTTAAATCCCGGCTTGCCTCGCTGCTCCGGACCCTTTATGGCGGCTTTACTTTCTTTCCGGCTGCCTCCGCTCCTCACAGCCCGATTAAAATCCCCCCAATGCTCGTCGTCTTTGCGGCGTCAGTCCCCGTCCCCTCCGGTTCGTTCCTGCTGGATCCAGTTCACCGCAGGTCTTGACGCCGACAGCAGGGCGCGCCAGGCCAGTCTCCACAGATACGATTTGCCGCGGATTGTTTTTTCCTTATGCTGGAAGGGGTTGTATGCTCAAGGGGGCCTCTTGCCCCCTTCTTAACCCCCTCCGCGGCTTGTGGCCTATCCCCCTGATTGGGGAGGCCAATTCCAAACTGGGTCGCCCCTTTTTCCTGGGCTTGCGCCTGGGGAAGGGTGGAGGGGGAGGCTCTGAGGGGGGGAGGCTTCCCGCCTTCGGGGGGCGTTTGTCCCGGGCCCCCATTGCATTCTCCTGCCTGGGCTCCAATCCACTAATGGTTGTTTTCAATTTAAAGCTGTTTGGATGAGATACATACTACACAGGAATCGGTCTCCAACGGATGTCTCTATGAACTAGTGGCGCCCATATTTTCAATTTTGTTGGTCAGTTATATTTCCTATTCCAAGATTTCAACTAGAACAAGCATTTACAATGCAATGGTCTTGTCTTTGTTAAAGTTAGAGCTATTGGCATTGCAAATGTTATTGTTTTCATATTTTTTTTAAGCCAATAAATATATGGTATTGTCATTTACAATGGCAATAGCTTAATCTCTCGCAAATGCGAGACCTATTGCATTTGCACCCACACACACACACACACACACAGAGCCACACACACACACACACACATAGATGTGGTGGTGGTGGATCTGGTGGATGTGGTGGTGGTGAATGCGGTGGTGAATGTGGTGGTGGATGTGGTGGTGGTGGATACCGTGGTGGTGGATGCGATGGTGGTGGATGTGGTGGTGGTGGTGGATGTGGTGTTGGATGTGGTGGTGGATGTTGTGGTGGTGGACGTGGTTGATGTGGTGGTGGTAGATGTAGTGGTGGTGGATGTGGTGGTGGTAGATATGGTGGTGGATGTGATGGTGGTGGATGTGGTGGTGGTGGTGGATGTGGTGATGGAAGTGGCAGTGATGTTGGATGTGGTGGTGGATGTGGTGGTGGATGTGGTGGTGGATGTGGTGGTGGGGGTGGTGGATGTGGTGGTGGATGTGGTGGTGGATGTTGTGGTGGTGGATGTGGTGGTGGATGTGGTGGTGCTGGATGTGGTGGGTGGTGGGTGGTGTGATGGTCTTGTGCCAATAGCAAAGGAGAGTGCAGGGACGAGGCCCGCCCCACTTCAGTGGCCACCCACCATCAGGTTCCCTAAGCAGGGTCTCTGAAGTATGGTTGAGGAAATTCATCTCACTAAATCAAGTGACGCAGCTTTTTCAAAGCGAGGTACTAATCAGATCCACCTGATCGCCATCCTAACTTGTTACTGGGTCATGCTGATATTCGCACAGGAAGAACTAGGAAGTAGCAAATATTATGAGCGAAGATCCAGCGTCAGAGAGGCGGGAAGAGGCTGCAGCGCGGAGAGCCAGTGACGCATCTGAAAATAACAGCCCTTGGCAGTACACACACGAACACTGACACGGGGAGCAAGCTCAACTCCTCCCCCCACGGACAAGAACGTGACGTGCTGAAAATAACAGGTGTGGAGTGGTTCACTCACACACAGAGGGGGAGTGGCCTATAAGCAGCGGGAGACACCGCACCTCACCCCCTTAGAACCTGTGACGCTGTAGCACAACAACAAAGGTGGAGGAGGGATACACACAAGCTTAAGTTCATAAGCGCCGAGACAACCCCTTTAGGCCGCCTTTCGCAAACCAGTGACACAGCTCAATTCATATAACACTGACTATTTAAGCAATCACGAGGTGATTGCACAGATTTTAATTTTTTTTAAAACGCAACAAAATGCTAAAGAGTCGACCGGAAATAGCAGGTACACCCCTCGGGAAGGATCCCGTAGAGGCAGTCGCATGCATTGGGGGCTCCACTCGTCCACCGCGTGCGTTGGATGCACCAACATGCCCAGGCATTTTTAACACAAAGAGACAGCGGTAATGGCATGGCTCCTCACAGCACGCCCAACAGTGTGGAGAGGAGGCGGCGGGCGCCTTTTCCAGGCTCACCGGGCTGCAGAGTGCGTACCCGGGCAGGGTGAGACACAGCGAATCTACAGCATGGGGGTAGCTCACGGGTCTCCTTCCAGCAGAGAAGGTGGCAATGGCGTGGCTCCTCACAGCACCTCCATCCAGCGTTTCATAAAGGGCTCCACTCTGCCATAGCTAAGAATGCACAAGCACCCCACAGGAAACCGTTATACTCCGATCATCGTACCACCAGAATCGCCGCCATTTATGAGTCAGACCTCGCTTAATGACTAACACCGCAACTGCAAAGGATTGATCAATGGTCTAAATACCGTTAGCAGAGGTGAAATAATTCTTGTTGATTTTAGTAAGACTGTTATGTATGTTTTTATCATGTAATGATTTTAAGTAATTGAACATGATTCAAAATAATCATTGTAAAGAATGGAGGCGTAACGCCCTGTCGGCATCTTTAAATGGTTGTGGGTTTGTCGATCTCTGGGGGGGTGTACTCTCCATTACGTCCCCAGTAATACTGCAGATTTTCCACAAAATTAGACTTTTCCAAGGGAAAATCAATTGGTAGTGCCCACCCCCTTAACATTTAATGTGCATTCTAGGAGTAATGGATTCTCAGTTCAGAATTTTAGTGCTCCTTTACCTCTTTCGTGCTTAATGGGGATTTTCCAAACTTAAGTGCAGAGAAAATCAGAGAGTTAATAAAAGACAAGGAGGCGGATATTCTATCAAAACAGTGGCATCAAGTCCTAGTTGGTTTTAAACTGAGGTGGGCAAACTATCTAAGAAAGCGCAGTTGTTCGGAACTGGAATGTGTACTGCAGTAACTCCCTAAGTCTCAGCTGATCAGAGAGGCTGGGATCGTTAGTGCGAAACTCTTACAAGGACCGCAACAACAGAGCCCTCGATCCGCCATTTATAGAATGCCGTTGTTCTTGGACGTGTGCGGAGCCGTATCGCTTTCGCTTCCTTGAAAGGAACCACCGCCTTAGCCGCTTTGACTGTCGCTCGCGGTAGAGCCTATAGTCATGCTTGGGCCGTTGGTGATTTTTGCCGTTCAGGGTCGAGGGGTCGTAGTGTAGACAGCCCCCTAGTGCCTCGCTGTAACCGTGACCAGCCTTCCGTGTATTCCCCGTGAGTCACTATCGCTCGCTGTTTTTCGGGCAGACTGACCTTGGCTTATTTGTGCTTACGCTGGTGCTGGTTACCGGTATGCCTCCTCTGCATCGTGTTATCAGTTTTGATTTCCCCGGGTCACCATCTTGCTAGCGCTTCAAGGGCTTCTCTCATCCGGACTTATCTCGGTTTCCTCCCAACACTTGCCACGGGGGGGGGGTCCTTGTGCCGGTACCATCGGGTGCAGATACCATTCAGACGCCCAAAAACTCTCTTTAGTGCATCTCTTCCTCGCGTTGGACTCCCAGGAGGGGCTCCAGGCGGGCACAGGCACAGTACTTAATGCAGTCACCAAAATCGACACTGGACTCCTGGACACTGTGAGCTGGAGAGACCTCCATGAGAGCCGCTGCCACCATAAAAAAAATAAAAATAAAGCAGTGTGGAGAGGAGGCATAGTCTGCTCACGCTGCCTGCATGCGCCAGTCGGTCCTCTGATTGGTTAATAAGGAACACCAATGATAGTGTTTATTTGGTAGTTGTCAACGAATCAGAGAGCCGACTTAGGCGTGCAGGCAGCGTTATGGGGGGCGTGTTTTGGACTAAGGACGTCACGGATTGAAATAACCGAAAAAACACGCCCCCCAATCCGAAACGGACGGGGCTTAAATTGACAGACAAACCTCTTCTCCAATGGCTGGCCGCCGTTTAGGAAGCCAGCCAATGGAGAAGAGCTGGCAGGTTAAAGCTCCATACTAGAAAACATAAAATCTCGCCAGCGAGACTGCGCAAGCGCAGCCTACGCTAGCCGAGACCTAAAAATGGTACAAATATCAGATAGAATAGGTTTTTAACTCTCCAAATTCTACGTAGTTTGCCTATTCCCTTCATAAACTTTAGTAGGTTTGATCTACCATAATCTAATGGGGGAGCGAGGGGCGAGGGTGTGATAATTATCAGTAAACTGGTAATTCCACTCCCTGGGCACACTCATTGTGCCCAGGAATAGGATTTTAGCCCTGAACCTATAATGAGGACCTAGGAGGAGACATGTAACTGGTTGCAGGGCTGGGTAGTGGTGTATTTGTACAGCGCAAACCTAGCTGGAGGACAAGCAACAGAGCTTGTTCTCCTCTGCCACAACTTTGCTGGAATAATCTGCACTGGTTCTGTACACAGTAGGTTCAATGTCTGGCTACTGATATGTAGATTGCAGTCATACTCTTCGAGAACACTTTATTACACACAAACAAGAACAAGCATTATAAAAGCCTTCATTGTTTTTTTTGTGCAAACATATACGATACACAATAATAGTTTAAAAGTAATAACGAGTCAAAAGAAAATGGTACCTTTTAATGGTGGTTTGTAAAGAAAAAGTTTGAAAATTACAAAAAATCATAAACATGAAGTGAAGGCAGACCAACTCTGATACTCAAAGGGACTACTTTTGAGGCAGGTGTACAGATGTGCATAAGCAATATGTGTCACTAACAGTGAAGAGAGCCAACAGCTGAAATGGTTTGAACCATTGCCCCAAGCTGTTTTGGGCAGAAGCAAAATGTGCATAAGACTTGAACAGACTAATGATTGAAAAGGGCTGACAAATGCCACTGTATGTGGGGTGTATATACATATTTATGATTTTTTTCTTTTAAATACAGAAGGCTGGCAAGATAAAATCTCTGACATTGAACAAAGAAGGACCTATTTTTAAGTAGAAGGTATAAGCAAAATGAGGAACTGACAACAGAAGCAAGGGTATAAAATTGACAATTTGTAATGGACAATGACAGTAGATCAATCGAATTTATAAAGCACAACTAATCACACATGAGGGTATCCAGGTGCAAAGGGGTATGCTGCTTTGGCAGGTTCAGTTGATCAGCCAGGTCTTGAGTGCCTTCCGGAATTCTAGGAGAGAGGTGGAGGTCCTTCCAGACTTTAGCCACGAGGTAGGAGAAAGAGCGTCCTCCACTCTTGCTTCAGTGGATGCGAGGGGGTGCACAAGGGAGGCAGAGTGCAGGTGTCTGGAGTAGTTCAGGCGGTGGTTAAGGGAGACTGGTCCTTGGTTGTGTGTGGATCAGTATCTTGAATAGGCATTGCTCCTATATGGGAAGCTAGTGGAGTTCATTGAGGTGATGTGGGTCTGTTTGGGGAGGTTGAGGATGAGTCTGGCCACGGAGTTCTGTATGGTTTGCAGCCTCTTCAGGAGGGTAGTGGTGCTTCCTGCGTAGAGAGCATTGCCGTAGTTCAGGTGACTGGTGACTAGGGCTTGAGTGACAGTATGTCTGGTGTTGATGGGGAGCCATTTGAAGATTTTCCAGAGCATGCGAAAAGTGAGCTAGCACGCGGAAGAGACTGCGCTGATTCAGTTTTTCTTTGGGAGTTTGCTGTCCAGGAAATGCTGAGATTGTGAGCATGGTCTGTCGATGTGGGTGAGGGTCCCAGTTCCGAGGGCGAACAGCAGTCATTCCACGGGGAGGCTTTGTTGCCTAAGGTTAGCACTTCCGTTTAGTCTGTGCTCAGTTTCAGGCAGTTGTTTTTGATCCAGTCAACAACGCTCATGATACACTTGTGGAAGTTGGCTCTTGTGGTGGTGGGGTCCTCTGAGAGCAAATGGATGAGCTGGGTGTTGTCTGCGTAGGGTATGATATTTAATCCATGGGCTCTGACGATGTTGGACAAGAGGGGTCATGTAGGTATTGACCAGAGGGGGGCTGAGGGACGAGCCTTTAGGAACGCCGTAGATGATGTGCTTGGGTTCTGAGGTGAAGGGTGGTAGCCAGAATCTCTGGGTTCTTCCGGTGAGGAAGGAGGTGATCCTCTTGAAGGCGTCTCCTTGGGTTCTGATGTGATGTAGTCTTTTGATCAGGGTGTGGTGGGATACGGTGTTGAATGCTTCTGAGAGGTCGAGAAGGATCAGGGCTGCTGTTCGTCCGTGGTCGATATGGGTTCTGATGTCATTAGTGGTGGCGATTAAGGCGGTTTCTGTGTTGTGGTAGGTATGGAATCAAGGTTGGGAGGTGTCCAGAAGATAATTGTTCTCCAGATGTTCAGTGAGTTGGTGGTTGAGGGCTTTTTTGAGTAAATTGGTGGGGAAGGGGAGCAGAGAGAAGGGACAGTAGTTTTTGAGTTTGCTGGGTTCAATGGACGTTTTTTTGAGAAGGCGCTTGACCTGGACTTTGGTCATAAAATGCCTGGTGCCCCAATAACTGTAGCCCATTTTTGATCAGTGTTTCATGTCACTGGAAACCTATCTAGGTCCTAGTAGCAAACACATTACCAGAAGGGCTGATAAATACTCAATGGATACTTCTCAAGTCAGAGAAACTTGTATAAGGGGCAAGATGACTAACATGTCAATTGGACTCGGTCTGGAACAGCGACAAACCCTGAAAACTCCAACAATTCAGGGAGCAGAACTTGGGAAAAATGAAGATGTATAAGACTATTTTAATTTAAAAAAATTGCCAATGAGTGATATTCTCTACACTGAGTGATAAAATTAGCTAGATTGTGACTATTGTGCTGAAGACCGAGCAAGTGTGCTATTTTGCTAATTGCAAATATTCACATAGCATCAGGCAGATAACACAATGCAGGATTGAGGACTCCATTAAAGGGCCACTTGCAATCATACAAACTGCTGTTGCACCCTGACCAAATCCTGCTACACAAACCATTGTCTTCCAATAGAGAAATATAAAGTTTGTGAATGCAGAGCTGGCTCTCCGCATTGAAAATGTCCCAAAAGAAGACTGCCTTGTCTTTACCTTATTGGTGACATACTTCACAGGACATAAATCACCCTGTGAATCAGGATAATTTTCATGATGTTGTTGCCATGTGTTCACAACCCATGAACTCTAGATGAGGTGATCAAATATGCAACCACTTTCCAAAATCACGAGAGTTGCAATAGTGGATGATTTCCTTCCACATTATAGCACCATGGAGGAAGCTAGAGAGCTATATGGGGCTGAGAAGGCACAGACTTCACAGTGGACAATAAGCTATCTGTTATAGTTTTGTAAAATACTGTTCATGGGGCCACAAAAAAGGCATTCACATATACTCACATTTTGGGAGCTTGGATTATTCTAGCGGGCAAGGCTGCAGGCTGCAGCCCAAGAGGGTTCCATGACACCAGATACCTTCTCCACAAGGGCCCGCTGAAGCGGATTTGCTGCTGTGAAAAAGCCCTCAGTGGGATAAACTTGAATCTTCAGCGCAGCCAAAATGCACCTTGGTTGAATCGGCTCAGCCAGTTTACCCCATTCCTCCGGAGGTCTTTGGAGCCAAAATGTTTCTAAGTCCCAGGTTTTCAGGGGGGATACGAGAACTCCACCCAGACACAGCAAAGGAAACCATGACCTCAGGAACAGCAATTGGGGTTTAGGACTCACTCCAGCAGAAGCCACCACAGAAGGGTCCAAGGCAGGTCCAGTTGGAACTAGTCTGCTGGAAACCTTAGGTAAAGGCATCTTGTAGCTTGTTGTATCCCTGTAGCTTGAAACGGAGGTCAGTCTTATGAATCTTGGAGTCCAATTGTTTGTCCTGATTACAGGAAAGGGCAGGTCCAGTCCTTCAGGGCTCCTCTCAGGTCTCAGACAGCAGGTTCAGTCCTCTTCTGATCTTCACATCCTATGAACCCCTTATACAAGGGGGTCAAGGGAACAAGTGGAATTTATGGTCTGTCTGTGTTTGAATCTTCCCAAAGTTGAATCTAAATCATAAAAGCCAAACAAAACATGTGAAACGGGGTCCACACCAGTGGAATATCCCAAATATTTGGGGCGCTTGAGTCCCTGTGTGACATAAGATATCGATAGAATCTAGAAAATGATTGTTTGGAACGGCTTTCACACCACTCTGGATGTCATGCTTCATCATAGGCCACTCTAGCTTGCTAAAGAACCCTCCAATGGTGGACAGACTTCCTGTATTCGCAAGAAGTGCTTATGAATGGAGGGTGGGGATCCAGGAGGCAAAGGATAAAAATCACGGTTACTACCGCATAGGGATTAACTCTGTCTGGAATTCGCCGAGATTGTTAAAAAATAGATTATATCGTTCGTGAGTATGTTTATAGGGATTCCCGGTCCCAACTAAAGCCACGGACTCTGGATTGGACCATGGGCTGAAAACATGTTGACCCTCCAGATGCAGAAGTAATAATCACTCCTTTGCATCCTAGTGGCATTTACAATACACAGAAACCTAGGGGTCTAGTAAGGAGTATGTGAGATATTCTCAAATATACTGACTTTCAAGCCTAACTAGTGCCGGACAAAATGCCCTAAAAAGTCTAGTCTATAGCGGAGAACCCATGCATTAGACCACTCGAGACAGTAGGTGAAACCCAGGAGCCAGAGATGGATTCCCATCAATGTCTTGTAAGAGATCTTATAATATTATCATGTGGTCATCCAAAGGTTGGGATGGGGTGTCTCCAGGTGATTAAGACTACCTTCAACCCACCTTATAGGACTGGGATCAACCCACGAATCGTTTGTGGACCATACATGAGATCACTTAGTGGGAATAGGTGCAGTGCAAAAAGAAATATTGTGGTGAGAAGAAGATAAAAAAGAATAGAGAGCAAACAGCAAGACACTTTAATAACTGTAAGCCTCTTCCTGATTAAAACCAAGAACAGCGCAAAAGAGCAGTTTTACCAAATAGCTGCTTGTGGGCCGACATGTTTCTGCCAACAGGGGAAACTCCCTAGGCTTCTTCAGGGCCTCTGTTCTACTTATACTTAATTGCTACTGCTTGTGGGTGCTACCAAATAAACCATCTAGAACGTGACAAAATAAATCATGAAAGGATATAAATGTCTATTCCTCCATGCCAAGTGGTGTGTTTTCTCACCTACAACAAAGAAACGAGTAGAAATAAATGCACAGTTCAACGCTATATAATTAATGTTCTAAACACAAAAAGGTAAAATTAGTTTATCACTCACCCAGAATGGCAGGGGATAAAACCTCACCTCTCCTGGACCAGTCTCAGGATATGGGAGGCCAGGCTCTATGGGGATAAGAAAAATGGTGTTGTGCAAGGAGGGGAATGGGTAATTATACTCCCCTCTCTCATCTAGTACCATTACTATCATAGCCCCAGAGCCTCTCATTTGAACTCTCTCTCCTCTGTCACCCGCTTCACCAGACATAAAAACACTATCACTCACTTTGCAACTATTATTACTGCAAAGAAGTAAAGAGAAAGCTCTCTCTAGTGTTACCCAGTCAGAGATCATAGAACTACTCACCTCTGCGTCGTTGCCTCAGTCAGGAACCTGAAGTTGGGGGAGGCAACGAGGGGGTGGAGGTTCCTCTTTTTTATAAAAAACGTAGCTGTTTCTACAGCCTATCCAAGTACAAAAGACTATGGGGTCAAGAACTACGACCAATCAGTCCACGTGCTTGCAATTGATAGTGTAATTGTACTTAAACGACACAACCAAAACATCATGTCACGTTAGTGGGCAAAAGTCACTAAATCACCCTGTTGACATCTTGCAAGACTGTAAGTTTAAAGCTGATCCTTCAGCTAAAACGCCATCGCGGCACAACTCGTCCCAAATCCCGCAAGAAGTGACCAAGGGACTACATAATGACATCATCGTCCCTCCCTCGGTAGTCCCAATGTGTAAATAAAGTAAATGCTTCGACGGGCAACTGATTGAGTGCCTTCTATTGATCTGCCCATAGAGTGTAGGGCTCGGAGGATGCCTAAGCCTCTCTCATGCGGTGGTATCAATAAAAAGATTTTGCACATCTTGTTGAATTACGGCGCCTCCGGACTACAAAATTACATCATGCAGTGACGTATTGTAGTTCCGCAGATTCGTTCGTAATATTAATACGAGCCAACACAGTCATAGGCGGTTAATGCTCGTATTATTGTCAAATTGGTAGACTGTGGCATTAACCCACCCCATAAATGCCCAGCTCGTATTACTGTGGCTTCAATCAGGTGGAATGGTGTATTCATAGTACAGTCCTACAAAATAACGTCATCTACTGGCATAATGTAGTTCCAACTAGCCGGGGACCCTTCCAACCCTGTGATCTCCCAAAAGAGACCCAATACGCTCTGGCCGTGCGACCAATGTCATGTGGCTGCAAATTGTTGACACCAAAAGGCAAAAGCTAACCAATAGGCTGCATACTACATTGTGAACTACAAACTAAAGTCATCTACTGGCGTATTGTGTTCATCCGTGTGCTGGTGCAAAAGGCTGTATGAATTACAGGCTCCTGTGTTGTTAACATGGAGCGACCTATATAATTCTGTATTATTTACAAATATTCTTCGATTCGAACAGTGAGAAGACCCCTCTCTACTCTATTGGTACGAGATAGTATGCTCTAGAAAGATTTTTTTTGGGCTTCAGACAGATTTTTTATATATATATCAGCACATAGAATCGCTTAAGAAAGGGGTTTCCACAGTACTTAATATCTATTATGTGGAGGATGCCTACGGAGAATATTACCCTCACCCTAACAGGGCTATAGCGCGGTCCAAGTTTCAGTGCACATAAAGACACCTAAGTCAGGGGTTGTCACAGTAATACATGTCTAATATGTAGAAACATCTACGTGGAATGTTTTTCTTACCCCTTCCAAGCCTACAGCATAGTCCAGGGAATTTCATCGTTCAAACCATTACTATCTGTGGATAATCTGTAAATCCATTTTTGTTCTTTAGTGAACAAAAACCTAGTCACATCCCCAATGTGCGATGGTATGAATGGTTTTTCAAGTACTGTCCACACGAAGTCATTTTCAGTATGGTTGTGTTCTATGAAATGTTTCGTCAATTTAGAAACATTTTTCTTACATCTGAATGTGCTCTTGTGTTCGAGCATCCGTGTTCTTACTTTCCGAGTGGTCATGCCTATATATCTATCATGGCAGATGCATGTCAACATGTAGATAACATGAGAGCTGTTGCAGGTTGTAAAAGTATTGAGAAGCCAAGGGCGATCCGTCCCTATGTCTATCTGGCTCGTCCTCGATGTTTGGGGACAAACAGAACAGTTTCCACATGGATGATGTCCCTTCACTGCATCTAGGTCCCATAATGTACCTATCTCTCTTTTAGGTGTTTCCCTAGGTCTAGTGTGGATCAAACGGTCTCTGAGACTGCTAGACCTCTTGAAGGCAAACAGAGGGAGATTGATCCTATCATTCCCACTGTTCAAAACTTTCCAACGGTGTCTCACAATCTTCTGAAGCTGGTTGGACCTAGTGTTGAATGTGGTCACCAGTGTCAGTCGCTCAAGAGGTGGTTTCTCAACTGGAGCCTCTAAGAGGGCTTCTCGATGATTGTTGGACGCCCTTTTGCAGGAGCTTTTAATAAATTTTTTGGGATAGTGTCTGGCTAGTAATTGATCCGAAAGGTTCTTGGCATGCTTCGCAAAAGTCTCTGGTTGGGAACAATTACGGCGGACCCGGAGAAATTGCCCATAAGGGAGATTGTCTCTTAGGGCTTTGGGGTGTTGACTGTCGTACAATAATAATGAATTCCTCGCCATGGTCTTCCTATAGAGCTCGGTTTCAAGGCCAGTAGGTGTTACAAAGATCGATAGATCTAGAAAGGAAATTCTTTCTTTACTACTTTCTAGTGTGAACCTGAGGAACTGATTACGGGTGTTGAGCCACTGGTGAAACTGTCCGATAGACGCCTCGTCGCCTCGCCACACGACGAGGATGTCGTCTATGTAACGCTTCCACCACTGGATATGTGTGCGGAAAGGATTGGTAGGAGTCAGTATGTGTTCCTGTTCAAATACATGAACATATAGGTTCGGCAAGCTGGGAGCGAAAATGCTTCCCATGCTGGTACCTGAGATTTGCAAGTAGATGGTGTTTTCAAATTTGAAAAAATTCTCTTTCATTGCCATCTTTGCTAGGGCCATGATGAAAGGAATTGGTGTGATAGAGTCCAGATCCGACCGCTCCAGGATGGACGTGATGGTCTCTAGTGTCTCATCCTGGGGGATTGAAGTATAGAGCGACTCTATATCAAAAGAGACCAAAAGGTCTGTCTCTACATCAAAGCTTATATCGGGAATGACCCTGAGAACATCCTTCGTATCTTTAAGATACGTTGGCATGGTCTGGACCAGAGGCCTGAGAAAGAAGTCTACAAATGCAGAGAGAGGCTCCAAAAGGGAGCCCTGACCAGATATGATAGGTCTGCCCGGAGGAGGCCTTTGGGCCTTATGGACCTTTGGCAAGGTATAGAAATATGGAGTTGTCGGGTTTTTTGCTTGAAGGAACAATGATTCATTCAAGGTTATCCATCCTTTGCTTAGAGCCTCCTCTATCAAAATTTTGATTTCCAGCGTCAATCTCGCTGTTGGATCCATGTTGAGGGGGGCATATGAATTAGTATCACCTAGCTGGCGAAGGCATTCGTCCCTGTACGCTGTAGTATCCTGCACAACGTAGTGTGCAGCCTATTGGTTAGCTTTTGCCTTTTGGTGTCAACAATTTGCAGCCACATGACATTGGTCGCACGGCCAGAGCGTATTGGGTCTCTTTTGGGAGATCACAGGGTTGGAAGGGTCCCCGGCTAGTTGGAACTACATTATGCCAGTAGATGACGTTATTTTGTAGGACTGTACTATGAATACACCATTCCACCTGATTGAAGCCACAGTAATACGAGCTGGGCATTTATGGGGTGGGTTAATGCCACAGTCTACCAATTTGACAATAATAACGAGCGTTAACCGCCTATGACTGTGTTGGCTCGTATTAATATTACGAACGAATCTGCGGAACTACAATACGTCACTGCATGATGTAATTTTGTAGTCCGGAGGCGCCGTAATTCAACAAGATGCGCTAAATCTTTTTATTGATACCACCGCATGAGAGAGGCTTAGGCATCCTCCGAGCCCTACACTCTATGGGCGGATCAATAGAAGGCACTCAATCAGTTGCCCGTCGAAGCATTTACTTTATTTACACATTGGGACTACCGAGGGAGGGACGATGATGTCATTATGTAGTCCCTTGGTCACTTCTCGCGGGATTTGGGACGAGTTGTGCCGCGATAGCGTTTTAGCTGAAGGATCAGCTTTAAACTTACAGTCTTGCAAGATGGCAACAGGGTGATTTAGTGACTTTTGCCCACTAACGTGACATGATGTTTTGGTTGTGTCGTTTAAGTACAATTACACTATCAATTGCAAGCACGGGGACTGATTGGTCGTAGTTCTTGACCCCATAGTCTTTTGTACTTGGATAGGCTGTAGAAACAGCTACGTTTTTTATAAAAAAGAGGAACCTCCACCCCCTCGTTGCCTCCCCCAACTTCAGGTTCCTGACTGAGGCAACGACGGAGAGGTGAGTAGTTCTATGATCTCTGACTGGGTAACACTAGAGAGAGCTTTCTCTTTACTTCTTTGCAGTAATAATAGTTGCAAAGTGAGTGATAGTGTTTTTATGTCTGGTGAAGCGGGTGACAGAGGAGAGAGAGTTCAAATGAGAGGCTCTGGGGCTATCATAGTAATGGTACTAGATGAGAGAGGGGAGTATAATTACCCATTCCCCTCCTTGCACAACACCATTTTTCTTATCCCCATAGAGCGTGGCCTCCCATATCCTGAGACTGGTCCAGGAGAGGTGAGGTTTTATCCCCTGCCATTCTGGGTGAGTGGTAAACTAATTTTACCTTTTTGTGTTTAGAACATTAATTATATAGCGTTGAACTGTGCATTTATTTCTACTCGTTTCTTTGTTGTAGGTGAGAAAACACACCACTTGGCATGGAGGAATAGACATTTATATCCTTTCATGATTTATTTTGTTCACGTTCTAGATGGTTTATTTTGTAGCACCCACAAGCAGTAGCAATTAAGTATAAGTAGAACAGAGGCCCTGAAGAAGCCTAGGGAGTTTCCCCTGTTGGCAGAAACATGTCGGCCCACAAGCAGCTATTTGGTAAAACTGCTCTTTTGCGCTGTTCTTGGTTTTAATCAGGAAGAGGCTTACAGTTATTAAAGTGTCTTGCTGTTTGCTCTCTATTCTTTTTTATCTTCTTCTCACCACATTATTTCTTTTTGCACTGCACCTATTCCCACTAAGTGATCTCATGTATGGTCCACAAACGATTCGTGTGTTGATCCCAGTCCTATAAGGTGGGTTGAAGGTAGTCTTAATCACCTGGAGACACCCCATCCCAACCTTTGGATGACCACATGATAATATTATAAGATCTCTTACAAGACATTGATGGGAATCCATCTCTGGCTCCTGGGTTTCACCTACTGTCTCGAGTGGTCTAATGCATGGGTTCTCCGCTAGAGACTAGACTTTTTAGGGCATTTTGTCCGGCACTAGTTAGGCTTGAAAGTCAGTATATTTGAGAATATCTCACATACTCCTTACTAGACCCCTAGGTTTCTGTGTATTGTACATCTTGTGTTTCAGGGGACAACAACCTTGGCAGGTCTTTAAACTCCCTCGGACCCTCCTCTCACCTTTTGGTTAGATATCCTAGTGGCATTTACCATAAATACAGGCCCTGGGTACACTTTGTACCATATACATAGGAGTAAATTAAATACGTCAATTAGATTTATGCCAATTCAACCATGTCAAAAGAGGTAGCACAGGAACTTTACTACTTGTTAGCACAAGTAATATGCACAAAGTTCTACAGACAGGAAAAACAGATAGGTCAGAAATCTGAGGGTGCTCCACGCAAGAGATAATCATTTACTACTACTGTAACAATCATTTAAATGCTTGGCAATAAAACAACACTGTCTGACCTAAATTATTTCATTCTGTTAATTCTTAAACTGTTTGCTGTAAGTCACTGCTGTTAGAGCTAATTATCGGTTTCAAGTCACAAAGGTCCTGACAAGCTTATCCGAGTGCTTCTTTTCTCAGATTTGAGAGCAGATGCTCGTAATGACTTTGAGATCTATAAATGTTTTTATTGAAATCCCAGCATTCGGTCACAGAAACCATTATCAGAGATTTCTAATCATTGGGCCATTATCTGTGACTCTAAATGCCTGCCGCATGTTCCCCTAAGGGGAGTTGAGCAGAGAAGTATTCCCGGGTGGGATACCACTCCACTCAATTTAAGTTGTCCAGTGTAACTGCATCTAGATTTTCCGTTTTACCGACCAGAAAATCCAGCCGCATAAATCACCTTGGGAATGGGCTGCAAGTACAGCCCAGCCTGAGTCTCCGGTCTAGAGACTCCCTTTCAAGGCAAGACGGGAGCATTGCATGTGTCACTTCCTTAGTGTTGCCCCTGGGCCCTGCGTTCTGCTTTGCACAGGATTTCAAGTACTTAATAGTGAGTACACGAATACCATTTCGGCAATTACACCAAAGCAAAAAGTGCAACTGCATAACAGGTATTACAGAAGTGGCCTTGCTAATGTCTTAGACCCCTTCGGTAGTACAACAGTGCCATTGGGGTGCAAAAATTGTCTCAAAACCCATTGCATTTCTGGACCATTGTTATTCAAGCCCATGAGTCTTGCGACTTTTGTTTTTAATCAGTAGAATTTGTTGTATGTAAATTATCAATGAATGTCTTGGTCAACAAACTTCTGACTTTCTATATATCTTCATGTATATCAATGGGGCTGTTTGATTCAAAAGAAAGATTTGGAAAATTGAGAAAGAATACTGTTCATGAAGTGTGACTGTACTCCTGTCCCCTTCTCTCTTTTTCTCTTCATCTCCATGTCAAGCACTCTGTCTCTTGCTCTTTCTCTGTCACTCATCTGACCCTCCTACATTATTTCCCCTTGCTCTCTCTAATTCTACCTCTCATACTCTCTTTTTACGCCACCTCTTTCTTTTCTGTCTCACTCTTTTTAGCTTGTTTCTCTCTTCACTTTTCCGTCTCATCGCCAACTGCTACTGGAACAAAGGACATGCATTAGAACAGGGCAAAAACAGGGGGCATATTACCAAGCAATAGCGATAATTATCGCTATTGCTTGGTTAGAGACAAAAATTTACCGCTGAGCTGCGGCGATTTTTATCGCAAATAAACCTTGGTATTACCAAGGTTTATCGCAAATGCGATAAAAATCGGCCGCAATGCATGAATATCGCTGAAAAGTCAGCGATATTCATGCATTATCGAGCAAATGCTCTTAGCCATGTTATCCACCTCCCATTGGATAACATGGCTAAGAACTGCTCAGGGCAGGTGTTAGCTTTTGGAGATATTCGCGCTTAGCGCAAATATCTACATAAGTTGGTAATAGGCGATAGCGATGTTAGCGACTGTTTCCAGTCGCTAACATCTTGGCACGCCCACTTTGCATGTCATTAGTGATAAATATCACTGACATGCAAAGTGGGGCCCAAGATGGTCGCTATCTCCTACTAGCTGTCGCTAACTGGTGTTAGCAACAGCTAGGTAATAAGGAGATAATTTTATCTCCGCTTTCTTGGCTTTTAAAGCCAAAAAAGCAGAGATAAACCCCCTTGATAATATGCCCCAGAGTAACTTCAAAATGTTGCAGATCCTCCATTAAAACCTCTGGCAGCTAAGCCATTTAATGAGGAGTTTACTACATGACAGACACCCCCTAAGCCAAGACATCTCAAGGCCCACCACTGGGCCCAAGAAGGATGGACTGTCACAAAAAGTATTGTTTTCCTCACTTTATGAGAACCCACCTTTCCCTCCACATGCTAGGGAGACCAGATAAGTGGGCAATGTACCCAATTTTCGAAGTACGTTTTCAGTAGGTCATGGTACTTCCATCATCTGAGACAACCATTGGTAGAATTCCTGCAAAAGTGTTTCCCTTCTAAATTGACCTCCTACACAAGCTAGAGAGTCACTTTGGCAAAGAAAGCGCTGTTATCTTAGTGGATTCAATTTAGATTCGCTACACTTGCAGACAGGAAGTCTAGTCTGGGTGTAGAACTCTAAATCAGCCCCAGTGTTGTGGTGGTAGCCAGCAGCCCCCACATACATACGAGTGCAGTGCTGCCATGGCTGTCACAGAAACTACCAACATTATCAATTCCTTTTCCCCATTTTCCTATAATAGCATGTTGCACTAAAATAAATGAAAAATTGTGCTTTCTTATTTTCTTTCTGTTTTTTTAATACAGGCATGTGTGTCAAAATGGAAGCAGGGTTGCACTTCAATGTACTAAAGAAGGTAAGCAGTTTGCTTTCTTAACGATTTCTGGCTCTAGCTCTTTGAACATTTAGATCGCACTTTTCCAGTATGTAAAATATTGTCAGTGTATGGTAAACTAAAATTAATGCTAGTTTTCAACAAATATTCAGTTAAATTCATAGACACAAACGTCTTTGCTTTTCTGAATGTTGATTAAAGCTTTAAAAGAAGACATTTCCATAAGGCAATCTGCAACAATCAAATATAAGTGAGTTGCACTGACTCAGCCGTGGTCGGTGTGGTAAAAGTGGAAGAAGTCTAAATTATATTTGTGACCGAAAGGCAAACATGTGTAAAAATTAAGGGGGAGCTGTACGACCTTTGTAAATTGCGGCTTCCAATTTGCAATCAATTGGGGTCACAAAATTGCGAGACGCAATTTACAATGTACTACAGTGACACAGACACTGATTGTGATTCCCAATGGGGTCGCAAAATGCGAGGGTCATAAAAATTAATGAGCCACTCGCAATTTGCGACCCCATTGGGAATGGCTGTCCCTCTCAGGTATGGTGGCCTGCTGGACTCAGCAGACCACCATGTCTGGGACTGCTTTTCAATAAAGCAGTTTTTATTTTTTTTAAACGCATCCCGTTTTCCCTAAAAGAAAACAGGCTGCATTTAAAAAAAAAAAAAATGAAACGTTTTCGTTTCATTTTTTAAGGAGAGGCAATGGTCCCTGGGACCACTGCCTGATAAAAATGTTTTCCTCTGCAGTTGCAAAGGGGAAAGGGTACCCTGACCTTCCCTTTTGCAAGTGCATTACCACCTTCTTGAAGAGGGTGATAATTTGCAAGTGTTTTGCAACCGCAATTGCGGACGCAAAACATTCATACATGGCTTTGGGGTCGCTATTAGGAAGGGAACGCCCATTCCTAATAGCGACTCGCAATTCCTAAATAGCGAGTCACAAATAAATTGTGACTCGCTATTTAGGATTTGTACATGGCCCTGTGACATTTTGCATGTGCAAACGGGTCGCAAACCCGTTTGCGCATGCAAAATAGGGTCGTACATCTTGCCCCAAATGTCTTACTTCAGAGGTTCTTAGCCTGTGGTCTACTCAGAGGGCGTATTGTAAACTTTCAAACCCCCTGTAGGTGTGAAGGAATTTCAACCTGAAGGCTGAAAATGAGGTTGGTATCCTTATCATGATTCTGGGGAGCAGCACAAGTACAGCGGACAGTGATTAGTGGCTTCTATTGATGCTCTTGTATGCTTCAAGAAAAAGAGCACGCATTAGAAATACACAAGAATGTGATATGCCGCTATCTAGATCTTCATCTTTTAGAAATACAACTACATTTTGAAAAGCTCCAGAATTTCGATTAAAATTTCGATTTTTGCATGTTACTTTATTTGTGAATTAAATAAAATATTTCATAATTTCTGTATTTGTTTGTTGCACACGTGTGTCTTTATTTTGATGTATTGCTTTGTGGTTAAAATCATAGCAGCTGCTTAGGGCGTCGCTGGCTTTCAGTAGTGATTTAGTCGGAGTCCACAGAAGTGTAGGTTGAGAACCACTGTCTTTTGATAGTTAGCCATGCAAATAGTCGGGCGAGGTCTTTTAATCTGTGTGCTACAGTGAGGACGAAGAGTTGGGCAGTTGGAATGAGCAAATGTCACTACACCTAGCGTAATGAACAAATGTCACTACACCTAGCGTAATGAACAAATGTCACTACACCTAGCGTACCAAAATCTTTGCATCTACCTTATCGAAGAACATTTTTGTATGTGGTGTTTTCCTTAGAAATGAGTTCTGGTTACTTCTAATGCAGCAAACACTACACTAAAAGAAATGATCCTTCACAAGTAAGTCTCCCAGGCACATCCAAGGTCATTGGGGCTGGCTAGGTTATGGCACATCCCCAGAGAGCATTCCTTCTCAATCCGTAGGCCCAGGGATGCAAGTGCTAGATACTCTACTTCACAAGGTACATCAACTTCAATCTGAGAGCAAAAATTCATTGAAGGCAAGCAGAAATCTTTGACTTTGTGCACCTGGCAACTCCCAAAGGGCATACGTAGCCTCACGATGTCTCATCATCAGATGAAATGACACTAAACTATAGTACAGTTTGAGACGGTATATTTATTTGACGACTCCTACAATGAAAATTCAGCATCTTAAAGTCTGCAATTGCTTTGGCAGGGTTCCTATATATGCGTGAATGTAAGGGATATACAAGTTGCAAACCTAGCTACTAAAAAATGATTGACTGTATAAAAAGAAGGGGGCTTACAAGATAGGTGGCTGTAGCAAGAAAGGATGATCATGGAAGGAGGAAATTGCAGAGGATTTGGAAATGGAAAGTGATGGTGGCGAGTTCATATAGCGCAGAACGATGCTGCGTGTAGTGCTGCTGATTTTGTTCTGTTTATTTTCATCTTACTGACTATTATGTGGTAGTGTTTTTGATTTCTGTGACAGGCTAGATTATAGTCTGCTGTTTTTGGGGAAAACAGAGGAACCAAGATGACATGCCTAAACCGTCTCTGCAGCAGGAACTGTAATGGTTATGTGCCACAATTAATTCAATCATATGTATGCAGATTTGGGGGGAAATTGGTATTGTACAAATGAAACTCTAGGCAAATCCTCTGTCTCTGAGTTGTACAGAAACACATTTGGCTCCATACGTACCTCGGCGGTGCCGTCTAGTAACTTGTCAGAAAATGGCCAATGCCTGCCATGTTTGAGATCTCTTGGGGATGTCTCATCCCACCCCACCTCACCAAGTAAACGGAAAACACAGATTTACAAAGGCTGTTATCATAAAGGCCACGCATTTCTGGATTTCTTAGTATTAGTGTCACCACCTGAGTGACTCTTAGAATGCCAAACAAGGTTCCAGAGGCAATGTCTCAGTTTTTCTCATGACATTGGAAGTAGAAGTGGGCCAGATTAAGTAGGAGACCTTTGCAGTTGCTCAGCCAGGAAGGACTAGTGAGCTAGGGCTTTGCAGTCTCAACAAAGATTCACTGTGTTGGTATGACCAATAGGCACTCCAGATGACCCCGAGTGTGGCCCTTTTTGTGACCCTTCGGACGTGACAAGACCAAAGGAAAATGGCCCTTTCAAGCGGTTCACCAGGCAGTGCCAGAGTGCCCGATAGGCCAGTCCAACACTGGAGGCTCAAGAACATCCTGGACCAGTGGAATCTTCTAGATGGATGAGTACGTGAATCTCAAATAGAGCGAGTTACAGTACTCCAGCCACATTGATGTGTAAAATTCACGGAGGAATCTTGAATTTGAACAAACAGTGCTAACGCTTTCATTTGGTGTTACATAGTCGAATGTGAATCAACCTCCAGAAATAGATATGTCAAATCTGGTATCGGTACACAATTGTCTTACCGAATGTCCCTATTCCAAGCCAAAATCTCAGTCTTGTTGGAAGGTGGGTTTTTATAGGTTATATTTTAAAGGAAAACAGACAAGGTTGTAAGTGTTACTCTCGAATTCACATGCTGCTAATGCAAGCTTTGGGTTCTCTTGGCAGTATTTGCTGAGCATAGCCTAGGAATGTCTTCAGTGTGGAAGCCCAATGCACATCCACCCTTCCTATAGTTGCTCAAATTTACAAATAGGTTTACATTAAATTATATTGCATATGGGTGTCCAAAAGATTTTTATTTGCTTTTGTATGTTTCGTTTTTTCCCCTACATAAGTGAAAATTCTGTTCCCTTCAGTTGCACTGATGAAAGTTAGTAAATCGAGATAAGTGTGAATTTCTGTAGGAAGTGGGTGGGGTATGTGCGTGTCTTTCTATTTGACATTACACCAGCAAAGCTGCAATTTTTTCTGGCTAATAAGTCGATGAGTAGTAATTTTTTGCGGATGATGACTATTGCAGTAGTCATGCCTTTGGCTTGAGATGGCGTAAGGATGATAGCTAGTGATTTTCATTCAGGAGTGGTGATATTCTAGTCAATAGCCGCACATAGTAGTGGATGAAACATATTTCTAATCGATTGTGGACTTAATGGCGTGATTGTTCTTTGATGTTGTTTGCCTTGGTTTTAAAAGTAGTCCATATTTCTTAAGTAGGACAAACACCTACGTTTGTTGTGTGTAGCAAACACTAACGCCCAATTTCTGTGCCAGATTGTGGCCGCCGCCCTGCAGCTCGAATGAACAAGAGGATCCTCGGTGGCCGGACAAGTCGGCCTGGACTCTGGCCATGGCAATGCTCTCTACAGAGCGAACCAAGTGGGCACATCTGTGGCTGTGTTCTCATCGGGAAAAAGTGGGTGCTGACTGTAGCCCACTGCTTTGAAGGGTAAGTACAACGAGTCATATTGATAAATAAGAAACACTTGCAGCAGCAGGACATATTAAATTAGGTAAAACCTTCAATTTAGGCATATTTAAGAGGAAGGGGATAAAAGAGTGCTTGTGGCTTATATTATATATCGATAAATGCATTTCCTGTAATCATTTATGTACAACATAGAAATGTTTTTGCCTCCCACTTAGTGTCTGTGTGAGGCTTTTTGGGGACTTATTTCCATTATCGAAGACGAATTTAGAAACGTTGTGAATTCGGATAAGAAGAAATCTAGAGCCATAAACACATATCGAAGCTTATTAATGAGTGTTTATAACCATTTTCAACTGAAATCATGTACTAATGACGACCCAGTGCATTTCTTACTACTATTATCTTGCCACAGGGGTTTCCCTTGAAAGGTTTGGGATTATTAATTTGAACGTATTAGAAATGGGGCTTCTGGTTGGCTAAGGTATGCACCCAAGCCAAGCCGAACCCACCAATCAAGTCAGGGCAAGTCGATACACACCAGGGATAACCTGTTCTCACACTCTGACAGCTTGGTGCAGAGCAGGCAGGTTTATCCTAAGAGGCAATCTGTAAAGTATGTGTGTAACACACACACAAAGCCATATAGTGAAATCACTACAAAATGATAGTAATTCTTTATGTAATAAATGTAATAAAAGTAACACCAAAACGGCAAAAATCCAATAAATATGCCACAACATATAGCTTTTGCAAGTTTAAAATGGGGAAACAGTGTTTGAGAATTGGTTTCATGCTTACTAGAATGCTTTTATGGTAATCAGTGTGGGTTCACTTGGGTTTGTGCTGCCTGTATTCGTAGCCCCCGACCACCAGGAGCGTGGTATCAGGGGATCTGGGCAGGGCAGCAGTTCCTGAAAACAATCAGCAGAGCAAGATGGCAATCCTTTGCACATCAGCATTTGCTACAGCGTAGATTCTTTCAGACCCAGTGGTGTAATCATTTTGTACTGTCGAAGCCCTAATACTTGTACTCAAAAGTGACTTTGATGTTTGGGGGATGACTTCAATAGATCTTTATAAAGTGCACAAGGGTCCCTTTCAGCCCAATCCTGGTCCCAGACTACCATCAGGGTGTAAATCTGTACTTTGTGTTAGGGCAGGCCACAACCTATTCAGATGTAAGTGTGAACCACCTCCCTCTCTCCCTGCCCAGGAATGCTAAAAATTCAACAATGTTCCACAGTAACACATAACTTTTTGTACTTTTATACCAGTGACAACTTATACATCACATTTCGTTTAAATAGGTATATGGTTTGATTTAGGTGTTTTATTTGCACCTGTCATGTTATGCCCTCTTCAAATCGCTTGACTCCTTAAAAGATGGAGGCTCACATAAGTCGCTATAGAATATTGGGTAGAGCTTTACATGGGCAGGCACAGTCAGGTTCTTAATTCCTGCACTTCTTTAATAATAAAAAAGGGTACATGCACTTCATAGAAGAGGTCCAATTTTTTTTATACAGGAGAGTACTAGCACTTCTCAGTAGCAAACAGGTGCCCTAAAATAGTGAGTAACTACACTTCTATATTTCCATTTCAAGCACTGTCTATGAGACATATTAATATCACAAGACAATTTAGAGTATCGGTTAAACATATACTATGTCCTTTTCCGTCACCTATGACTGGTTAGAATTTGTTTTTAGAGAGATTGTGCTGCAAAATGCACCATATACCCATCATTTTTTCAAATAATTTTAAGGCTGCCAAACCTACAATGCTCCTAGGAAGGGTCAGTCAGGTTTATTCCATGGGTACTATTTGAGCATCTGTTGATTTTTAGAAAATGTAAATGAAAATCAGATTTAAGAATGAACAATTTGACTGAAGAAACACTGATCCCTACATCAACAATGTTCAATTTGGGTGGGAAACTCCAATACTACATGTTAACCCTGTACGCACTCACTCCGCTAGAAACACAGTGGCTTTCCTGGATTACAAATTACATATGATATTTACCAGCTGCTATGTTTCAAAATCAGTGCTGGATTTAACGCTAGCGCCAGGTGCAACAATCTTTTTTTGGCGTCCCACAATGTCCTCCTTCTCAACTGACACTTTCACTATTACCCTCCACAGTGGCCCTCATCTCTCCATAGACCCTCTCACATGCATTTCATTTGTGTTATAGCCCTACGCATGCCAGTGTAGGAAGTTGAGGCACTTTACATCAAGCACAAATTATACAGAAACAGTGAATCATGTGTGTGTAAATCAGTGTATAGGAAATGTTACATAAAACAATGAGAATTACAAAGTGTAGAAATCACATGTAATCCTTACTATTAGACAGTATATTTTAAGAGTGTTTGGTTTTGAGAGGCCCAAACTCAAGATTTAAAACATATCACAGTGGTTTCAGTTGACTTTACTAATAACAATATATTTCTACCCCAATCAAAGGGCCTGATTCAGAAACTGCACTATTGAGTTGGTTTTTACTTTCAATATTCACAAACTGCACTTTTGTAGTAACTTACACTGTTATAGTCCAGCACTATACATGTCCACTGGTACTGTAACACATCCCATAGAAAATAATGGAGGGAAGGTCTTAAAATAAAACCCAATAGGAAATAATGTTAAATTATTTAAAATCGTTAAAAATATAAATGCTTATTTAAGGCCAGGGGATGCCCGCAAAAGCACCCCAAGATTTGGAAATGATGGGCGGACTACCTGGAACTGTAGTTGGAGCCAGTGCCCCCTGCGAAGCCATCTATGCCCTCTCTGACATAGGGGGTCATTGGGTGCAGGAGCAAACATATAGCTATGGGACTCATTGGCTGGGGTGGGCGCTATGGTGGCAAAAGAGACACGGCTGTGGAACAGTGCAATGGGGGTGGGGTTCAATATGTTTATAAACAAACAGAATCCACTGTAGGAAGGGTTTCCGTAACTATGGTTGGGAACACCCTATGTTTTAAAATACCCCTCACACACCAAAAGGACCCTTGGTGTCATGCTTCATCATTGGGGTCTTCGCACCCCTCTACGGGATGCGGCGTGCTACGACCTGCGACTACGCGGGAGCACTCAATCCAGACTATGTGTGGTGTATGTGAAGGTATCTTATGTGAGTGGTGAGGTTATAAATGGCGAGTGAAGTTTTAAAAAAGAGCCTGGCTCGTGGGGTAACAAAGAATTTTAATCTGCCCCCGAGCTGGCACTATTAAAAACGTGCAGTAAACGGAGGTTTGAAGTGCAAGGCTATGTGCACTACCTCCTTTGTGTGTGTGTCGACATGTTTCGGAGACTGGGCTCCTTCTTCAGGACAGGATACACAAATCCCCACCTTACTCACGTGTTTCTATTCAAAACATGAAGTATTTTTACAAAAGTGAAATATATGTGCAGGACATGTTATGTACCTACTGGTTTGAGTCGCTATTTTCGACTGTGATAATTTTCTTTCAATGCCTCATGAGCCAGTGGAACGTAGGGGATTAACGTGCTGATTAGCTACGAAGGTCTAGGAGACACTGCTGCCTGACTGCCCCATACGCGGCTTCCCTCCCTCTTTGTTAATTTTGGGGTTTCAATATGTTCATGTTGCTTTGTTTGGTATAATTTTTATTTCGAGATTATGTAAACTAAATGTCCATGACAATGCTGTGAGATGTATATTATGGCAAATGTCTTCTGGATCCAGGGGCCCTGCCCCATGTATGACTGTCGACACAATAAAATTGGTTTCTAAAAAAGAAAAAAAGAAAGAAAAAATATATATATATATATATATATATATATATATATATATATATATATATATATATATATATATATATATATGTTTAGAAATTAATATTACTAAAATATCAACATAAAACATGTATTTTTTAGTTAATAAATATGTACTAGTTTAATATTCATTATTCAATTAATAAATGTACCGTGGTTATATATGTTTTAAACATTAACTTATATTTATTTATATTTTTAACTTTTTCATTATTTTATTTAATTTAAAATTATTTCCTATGGAGTTTTATTTTAAGTCCATACCTTCATTATTTTCTATGGGAGGGTGTTACAGTACCAGTGGTTGGGCATGTATCGTGCTGGTGTTACTACAAAAGTGCAGTCTGTGAATACCAAAAAGTAGTAAACGTACTCAAAAGTGTAAGTTACCTTTGTGAATCAGTTACCTTAATGAGTCAGGCCCAACATTTCTCATAATCAGGTGTTTTTTATAGTAATGAAATTATAACTGTGTTAAGTTTATGCTTTCCCTAAATTTCATTGCTTCTTCTTGATGAGGTAAACATAGGTAGAATGCAAACGCCATAAATAATATTGGGGGCAGAGGGTTTAGGCTACTTGTGAAAATAACAATTTCAGGAGATCTGCAAACAAACAGTGTGACTTGACTTGTTATGAGAGTTGAATTATTTCACTAAAAGTGTTAGAAGTGACTACAACACTTGTTCTGGCAAAGAACAACCACGTTTCGATGTAATATGATACTTGGTAGTACTTATCTTGCTGTTTAATGGACAACCTTCACACAACACTTTTTTTTAATTTACATTCTAGGAGAGAAAATGCAGCTGTGTGGAAAGTAATATTTGGTATCAACAATCTGGATCACCCCTCTGACTTCATGCAGACTCGTTTGGTGAAGAGGATTATCCTACACCCCCGTTACAACCGGGCAGTGGTTGACTATGACATAAGCATTGTGGAGCTAAAAGAAAACATCAATGAGACAAGCTACGTCCGGCCAGTGTGCTTACCTGGAAATAAGCAGCTGGTTGAACCAGATACCTACTGCTACATTACGGGATGGGGGCACATGGGCAGCAAAAGTAAGCAAAATTATTGAGAATGCTTTGGAAAGATCTGACTATGTGATAATAAATGTATAGTAATCTGTGACAGCAGAGCAGCCAACATTGTTCCTCTTTTCAAAGTGATGGGGAGGATATCCTTCGGGTTAGTAGAGAAATGGCTAATACCTTGCCTCTAAGGCAACATGCATTATTTAAAGAGTTTGCTGATTTGGCAAATCAGAATTGACTGATAGGCCTCTGCTGCCATAAGGTAAATACATTCTCTTCATGCTATCAGTGTTATCAGTAGAGTTTTTACAGTGAACTTCCTTCTTTGACATCATTGTATGGTTATGGGCAGCATTGGATAGATGTTTTCATATGACCCAGATGATCTCCAGACAGTAGGAGGGCCCAAGAAGAGACAGCTAATATTGATCCTGGCAAGAACCTGACCTCATAGTGGTTGAACAAATGATAAATAGGGTATTCCATTTTACAGGAAGTTATGAAACTGAGGGCCTTTAAACTCTTCTAGAAGACAGTTGATGCAAAAGAATGCATACAACAATTCTGAAGAAGAGGGCTTCTTCCACTGCTCTGATGAATAGGTATGTTTAAAGTCCTTGCATACAATTCTTTCAAGGCCCTGAGATGCTGAACATTGTCTATGTGTTGTGGCAACGGGCTCCTTCCAGCAAAGAGCCCCCGCCATATTACTATGTCGGGGGGTCCGCGGCGGACGGCAAGACCGACCGCCGCTTTCTTGTCGACCGGGCGGAAAAGGGTTCAATATGGTGGCGCTGTCTGTTAGACACTGCCAGCCATATTAGTATGTGTGCTGGGACATGCCTTTCCGTAGTGGCATTGCCGCCACGTAAAGGCATGCGGACTCTGCCTGCGGGGGCCCGTTGCGGGCCCCCCAGGGACTCCGGTGGGGTGCACATGGTACACTCGTGCAGTTCCATGCACAACATGGCAGGCACCGCGCTGTGCCTGCCATGTTGTGCATGGAAGTGCAGGACATACCTTCCTGGCATTGTGGCGGGCGGTGCTGAGTGCACCGTCCGCCACAATGTCAGGAATGCAGGATGCATCCGCCACTGTGGCGGGCGCATCCTAATAGCCCCCACAAGACCCCCGCCCTTATGGCGGGCGGTCCCATTTCATGATAGGATGGTGGGCGGACTAAGTCTGCCTGCCATCCTAATGTGGCCCATAGTCTCTGATTATATACTACCTCTTTTTTCACTCCAACATGAGTCCACACTATGATCCCTCTTGTTTGCTTCCCGAATAGCTCCAAGAAGTCCCACTTGGAATCTGCCTTGTAATCTAAACATGTCAATCTGAGCATGAAACGTAGACTGGCAGCAGGCTCCGTGCCTTAGGAACGTGGGTGACTAGTCTTGTCCATGACCAGCACAAAGCCTTTAGCCATTTCCCCAGTAACCCTTCAACTCGAAAACCTCATAAATATGCTATTGGAAAAAAGGGTGGCCTCTCTGGCAGTCCAAAGTAAATTTCTCTCCCCGCTTAGAAAGGTATATTTTAGAGAACAAGCACTTGAATTTTAGGCCCTTTGAGCATGGTGCAAGTTTAAATCTCATCCTACTTTTCTATGTTTAATATTCTGTATCAGCTAATAATTCCTTTTCTGATCCCACATTATTTTTTAAACTTTGTCCGGGTTATGCCATTCCTTTTCTAGACCCGATCATACTATTTATTGTACCATCCACTAACAGAAAACAATGCTCCCTGAATTGGTCACTACACACAGCAGCAACTATTCAATTTGATACTAGGGAAATTCCATGTGTTGTAAGGAAATTTTTCACCGAATTTGCCGAATGACCTAATGTAAGAAAGTGGATTCTTATTTGGGGTGGCCGATTGCCCACTTCGAGAAATAATAACACTAACTAATCAGGTTAAACAATAAAGTCATCAAATTAGCCTGAGCTCAACTTCCTTGTAGCTAAGCACAGAACAGACAGTCTTAACTTAGGGCAATGTGTAAGGTATTTATACAACACCAAAACAATTATTAAGTCAAAATCCCTAACAATATTTATCCCAAACTTATTTAGAATAATATAGCAAAAGGACATGAAACTTACAAAAATCCTATCAGATGAACAAAAGATGTGAATTTTTAAAGTTTTAGGTAATATAGCCCCAGAATGCATTAGGCACCAATGATAGCCTATGGAAGTGGAAGACTGGGACCAAGGTTCGATATGAGGCCTACCGCGAGGGATTGCAGGTTGGATAGCCCAAGCTGGTTTGTCCTGGTCAAAGACTTCTGACTTAAGGCCTTATTACAAGTTCGGCAGTCCTTGGCTGGGACTGCCGCAGTCTCAGAAAGACTGCCAAGCCAATGGTGCACCCGCCCGCCAAATATCAAGTTTAATCTAGGGTGGGTTGGCTGTGCTGCCGCCGTCGGATAGTGGTGGTATGTTTGACTCATAGGAGAGCCTAAGAAGCATACCGCCACCCTGAGAGAGCATGCCACACTGTGCATGAACGAATGTGCAATTCCAGGAGGGTAGGACCTGTGCCCCCCACACTTACCCCCATGGCCAGATTTGGAAAGCTGCATTTCCGCCATCCTTTTCATGGCAGGGTCCTTGCCATGGAATGGGTGGTTAAAAAGGCAGGTTGTAATGTGCTTGGGGGTGCCAGCATCGGCACTGCCAGCATATCCAGCCCCTTTGAAGACCACCGCCACAGCAGGATCCTTGCTCCCAGCAGAGGTCTTGTGGCGGTCCCATCTCCACACTCAAAATAGAGCTGACGGATGGTGGTGGTGAGACCACCACCGCGAGTATGGCGTTCCCAGGACTGCCGCACTCGTAATAAGACCTTTAGTCTTTTTTATGGAGCTCAACATCCTCCTGTGGGGAAAGCCTGTATCTGTGTCTGAGGAAGGTGTGTCAAAATTGGAGACCTTTGCTGAGTGGTCCCATTGATGACTTTGGGGGTGTTGCAGGTACAAAACGTTTTGTAAGTCCCAACTTTTCAGGGTTTCTGAGCAGTTCCTCTGTGTCACTTTTATCACTCACAGGACCTCACGGACAGCTCTTAGGGAGCAGGTTCTCCACTTAGGTTAAGGCAAGCCAGGGTGAGTTCTTTTCTGAGATTGTCCAGAAGCTGTTCTGAAGATGGTTCCCTGGGGTGCCACATTTATGACTGGCACTAGCCAGTGGGTAGGGAAGACACTACATAGCCATTGAGAGAAAAGGTCCCGGGGTGACTTTGCCTGCTTTTTGAGCAGTTCCTGTTCACCCCACTGCAGCCAATCCCACAGTGCCCCTGAGTTTTAAATTCCAAGCAGGGGAAACTGGTTCTGCCATGAGCAGAGCTTTTATGACCTTCCAGAGTTATGGCCAGGAAAATGAGCAGTACCCACTATCAGGTGTCCACTTCAAACCAATTCTGGGGTAGCTTCCTTCCCAATGGGTTTGGTGCCAGCCTGGCCGGGGACAACGGCTCGCCTTCTTCAGGTTTCATGTTTCATTTACTTGTTAAAGGGCAGTCTCCCTTTACAATTTAAGCAGTTCTTGGATCCACCCTAACTGGTCTTTCTGCAAGGGGAAGGAAAGCACATCCCCACACCCAGGCCATTGTTCCTTCTCTGGGAGTAGTTTTCACACCTCATTACTGCTATGTACTGTCTGGGAAGCTGCTGGAGAGCTGATGCAAATTAGAAACTTTCTAAAGTAACATTTTTGTACATAATTTTGAAGAATATACCTTCCCTGATGATTTAGACTTTTAATAAATATGCAAATTAATCTTTGCATTAGCTGTTTCCTGTCAGAAGTTACAGATTAAAATTTACAAACGGTACTTCATCATATAAAATCTAGCAACAGCCCTGCCAGTGAAAACAGCTTTTGGGGGCTAGTCAATGAAGGAACATGTTAACTTTAAATTTGCAAATGTTCCACTTTTAAATATCAGACACCCTCCCTTGAGAGCAACGAGATGGATTTAGGAGTGACTTATTAATATTTAAAAGCAGAGTTTCCTGGTTGTCAAAAAAGGGTATTTTGACAGCACATTTTAAGGCTGCTGCAATCAGGCTACATATGGGAGTCCTGGGGTCATGCTTTACAGGTCCCCACAGTAGGTATTGCAGTCCATGGGTGGCATTTAACTTCCAGGATTAAGTGCATTTTCCACACCATACACTGGGGTCTTAGCCAGGTTAAATATGTCAATCAGGGATAAGCCAATTTGACCATCAATCAATCAGTCAGGAGATTGCAAGCTCGCTACTCACCTGTGAGGGTGTCAAGGCGACGGGGACGGGTGGGGGGGGGGGGGGTCTTCAGACCCGTTTATCCGAAGAGCCAGGTCTTGAGGGTCTTCCTGAAGGTGTTCAGGGAGGGGGCGCATCTGATCTCTGCCAGTAGCTCGTTCCACGTTTTGGCTGCAATGTAGGAGAAGGATCTTCCGCCTGCTCTGGCTCTGTGGATGTGTGGGGTTTCGGCCAGTGCAAGGTTGGCAGATCAGAGATTTCTTTGTGTACGTGGAAGTTGATCCTGTCGTTGAGGTATTTGGGGCTGTTGTTGTGTAGGCATTTGTAGGCCTGAGAGAGGATCTTGAAGGTGACTCTTTTCTTCATGGACAGCCTGTGGAGTCCACGTAGGTGTTGGCTGATGTGTTCATGCCGCGGGTTGCCGAGGATGAGTCTGGCGGCGCTGTTCTGTATTGTCTGTAGTTTGCGGAGCAGGGACCAGTTGATGCTGGCATACAACGCGTGTTGAAACCATGTTTCAAGAGAGAACACAGACACTTTACTCCTGTTTAACAGGGGAAACAGTGCACAGAGTTCTAGGCCCAACAAAACACAGGGTCCAGAAAAAGGTGGAAGATCTGGGGTGAAATAGCAGAAAATGCAGATTTCCTAATATTTCTCTATAGCAAAATACCTTACTTTCTTTTAACTTTCCATACCATAACACCATGCCCTTTTTTTTTTAACAAATAACAATTTCTATCAACAGCTTTATACTGGAACATTCAGATACACGGAATGTACAAACAAGAAAACTGTAGTACTGAGATTATTTTGGACCAATGCGACTGCCCGGGCGCATGCAAGACAGAAATGTATCTATACCGTGCCAGCCAAAGCTTTACCCAACAGATAACATTACCAGCATTTTCTAGCAGTTTGGTCCTGCTCCACGCCAACCACTGCATACTTTTTGGGTTGTAAATGCTGTACACCTTGCACTGTGCAAGCATCCTTGATTGGACCTGACCACTCCACAGCTATTTTCATTCATTTAGACTTCCTGTGTTAATTTTCTAGAACCAAATAACAGACTTCCCAATTTGAAGTTGTTCAGTCCCTGACCAAGACCATCTCTGAAGTCTATATACAGAGTCAAAACATGTCAACACATTCACAAAGGTGCAAAAAGAAGGATTCAACATTGACCTAAATTATGCATTGTTATGGTAAAAGGTTCTCATTGTATCTAAGTCTATACTGGTATTTTGTACGTAACAAATAAAGTGACTCATTTACAATATTTTGACGAATGGCAGCGCAGCAAGCCTTCCTACTGTGCTGTCATACATCAAAAGTAAAGGGTAGGAATGTGCCGTATCCACAATATGCAGCACATTACTGTCCTTTTCCCATGCGTTGATGCACAATGGGCTATTGTGCACCAACGTAGGTACATTTGTGCCATGGTGTAAGGGTGTCTGCATTCTAGGGGGGATTGTTTGTTTGCAGGAAGAGAAACCTTCCTGCACAAAACCAATAACAAAGTTTTCCTCTTTCTATGTGTGCTGCCGAATGCCTGCATTCCGCTCTTTTTAGGTCGGTCCTTAAGTAGCATCTCACCCGGGAGTTGGTTATCGGCCATTACAATGGGGGAAAAAACAACGTAATCTGCTACATTGCGTTTTTAATAACGCCAACAGTTAGAACTCATTTCAACCTAATGTAATGCAAACAACCTTTTCTCTGCATACTATTACAACTCGGTAATGTTAACTGATATTTTCCCAAAAGTACAGTAAAAAGGTAAAATAATCCAAACGCGTGGTTTCCTTCTAATTTCTGGCATGAGCTGCCCACACTGGTTTGAAGAGAGTGGATTTTTGAGTCTGGCTTTCCATTTGGAGCAGGCCTGCTCCGAAATGATTATCATAACTAGAAGAGCAGCCCTAAAGTCAAGGTGACCACCGTGCACTATCACAACTAAAAGTATCTGATGTGTTTCATCGGGATTGAACCTCACAGCAGTGATGATGAAAGGCCGTGCATGTTTCCAAAACAAGACGGGTTTAAGGCTTAATGCTGGGTATTCGTGATTAATGTCCATGTTTATTTGCTGTGTTGGTACCCTTTCCAAAACACGGCGAACTCATGTGCTGACATTTGCTACATGTAGACATTTCCATGATGTGTTAGCACGCAAGGGAGTAGACAGACAAATAAAATACCGCCCCTCTCCCCTCCCACTTTGAGCCACATGGAACTCAGGGGCATATTATCAAGGAGGGCGATACGAGATTATCGCCGTTTTAGCGGCCGTTTTCGGCCGCTAAGCGGTGATAATTCTATCGCCCTATTAGCAAGCTGTCGCTAACAGCAGATAGCGACAGCTTGTAGGCGATAGCGAATGGTTTGGGGCCCACTTTGCATGTCAGCGATATTTTTCGCTAATGACATGCAAAGTGGGCGTATCCAACCTGTTAGTGACTAAACACAGTCGCTAACATCGCTATCGCCTATTAACAATGCAGGCGTAGCGATGGAAATATTCGCGCTAAGCGCGAATATCTCCAAAAGCTAACGCCTTCTCAGACCAGTTCTTAGCCATTATATCCAATGGGAGGTGGATATTATGGCTACGACCCTATTGGCGTTAATACGTGAATATTGCTGTAGTGATATTCAGGCATTTCGCCACTATTGCCGGATATTTTGTCGCTTTAGAGATAAACATTGCTAATAGCACGTTATGTCTGCGATAATATCCGGCGATGCTTGGCAATAAAAAAAACTCGCTAAGCCCATTTAGCGATAATTATCGCTAGTTGTTGGTAATATGCACCGAAATGCCCTAGCAAAGTGAGCGATCCCGACCTTTTCTATTAAGGAGATAGTAGGCAATGTTACCCAGAGGATAGAGCCTCAGAATGATTTCATGTTTCAGCATGATTTGAAAGGAATGTGGCCTAAAACTGCACATTAACCAGCATCGACTTCTTTCTTTCATTCTTTCTTTTTCTTTCTCTGATTCATTCTTTCCTTTTTTCTCTCCAGCTTTCTTTACTAATTTCTATTTATTTATTTCCTCTCTTTTCATTCTCTTCTAATTCTGTTTTTTCTTTTTTCCTTTGTTCTGCCCATTCTTCTTGCAGGTGTCTTTTGAGCTGTCTGTTCTTTTTTTATATTCATGTTTAATATTTCTTCCTGCTTTCCATCATTCACTTCCTTAATCCCATTCTCACATTCTTATTTTATCATCTCCTGTATTTCCTTTGCCCATTCTCTCATCCCTCTTTCTTCTTGAATTCCTACCATTGACCTTCCACCTTTCTTATTTCTTCTTTCCAATATTACTTTCTATTTTCAGCTCTACTTTCTTTCTCACTTCCCGTTTTGATTTCTCTGTCTTGTCCCACCACCCCTTTTTCCAAGTTGTATTCTTTTCTTCCCCTCCAATTCTTTTCCCTTTCTCTCCCTCTTTCCATTCTTTATTGTGCCACTGTTCCATCCTACTTCCTTTTAACTTTTCTTCTTTCTGTTCTTATTTGCATTTTTTTCTTCCTTCAAGATATTTCATTGTATTTGCCTCTAACTTATGTTTTTTATATTCCAAACGTTTCTCTTCCATTCTGTCACCATTCTAATCTTTTTTTAACAGGCCGTAAAACAATTTCGTTTGTCCCAGGCACTCTCGCTCAAGCTGGCAGAGCGGGGGCTTCGCTACCACTTGTTAGCATGTTCCAGTTGATGCTCCAAGCAGCACAGTCCTCTACAGTGGTCGAAGGGGGCAGGATAGGATGGGCATGGCGTGCCCCTACTTCTTTTATTCAAAAGATTCCATTCCCCTAATTTTTTATTTTAAACATCTGTCCCAGGACAACAGAAATAGCCAAGGCCCGCAGAGAAGGCTCTGCGTTCGGGGACTGGTAGGCGGGCAAAAAAGGAAAAGGACTCTTTTCCTTCTTGCCCAGAGAAGACAACGACAGTGCCCACTTCTGCTCTGCCGCTGGCAGCTGCCCCCCTCTCTTTCTTGTCTTACACCCTCTCTTTATGACTTGCTCCACTTCGCTTACTGAAAACCGTGGCTTAAAGAAACAGTTCTCACCCTTTCTTTCCTCCTTGTGTTTATTTGTTCCCTTGTGAAATTGATCCAAAAAATAATACAACTTTTGTTGTCTTTTTCTGACATTTTTCTTTTCCATAGTGTAGCCTCTGGAATAAAAGGTTCAAAATACGAAAAATAGATTAAAAAAATAAATAATAAAGCAAGGCAGAGTGGTCGCAAAGTGGCCAGATTGATTTTATGCGCACCCAAACATATTAGTGTCACTTCACAGAGTTTGCCAGTGAAGCGCTACTTTTGTTTTCTTGTCTTTCTTTGAACATCATTAATTTCCCCAGGTGGGGAAGTACTGCAATCCTGGAGGTACTGCAATGCCTGAATGCTGGGTGGATTGGAAAACAAAATGTGTAACGCAGCTGTGTTCACGGATGTGGTCTTTTTACCGTGCTGCTTACGTTTTGTATAGATATAAGCAATGGACATTGAAACGGGTCCCTTTCGAGCCCTGTAATCCGGTCCTTAGCTTTTCAGGAAAAAAACACTCATTGATTTCAGAATAATGAGTGTTAAAGCTTTAAGGCAACCATGTTGTTCCAGCTTACATTTCACATGCTTTACTTAATCTTGCATTCCCTATGAGTGTTTGCTTTTCTGGAATGTTGTTATTTTTTTTTGGGCAGCATATTGCCCTTTTCTAGTGCATAATTTGAATTATGTTGTATCCAGTTGTTTACTGCGGGTTACAATTGGGTTGTAGTTGAAGGCAGTGCAAGTTTCTCTAAGGGCAGTATGGTGTTCAGTGAGGAAGAGGATGTGGTACTCTGGCCAGACCTGTCGACTTTGGAACTGGGGAACCAAGTTCAGCCATCATGACCAGTCCACCGGACCACTCTCCTGAGGGAGCACATTCCTGTTAGAAGGCCCAGCTAGACCTTGGAAGCCCTAGTGTTTTAGCACCAGCAGATGGACCCTAGCGGTGGCAAGTGTAGGTTAACCTTGATGTCTGTCCCCTACAATCAATACTGAAGTTTAACTCCAGTCTTGGGGGCAGGCCTACGAAGCAGCACACCCTAGAGCGACTCGGTCACTGAGGTCACAGGACCCTTGAGAAGGGCCGACTCTAGGGCAGTGCGACCAGTATGACCGCACTGGGTGCTGACTTTGAGTGTGGGTGCTGTGTCTGCAAGTATATTATGATTTTAAAAACACTTGCTGCCTCCTTCCTGGCCTCCAGTAGTTTTTGGAAACAATAAAAATGTCATGATAACTCTGGTGATTAATGTACTTCCTAGAGAGAGAGATCAGAGTTTTGTCTAGTGGAAGTTTGGACTCATTGAAAGGTAGTGCAGAGGGTTAATGTGCCTGCTGCAAAGAACATGTACCATACATATCACAAAGTGCACATAATGTAAATAGGTCGGTGGGCTACTGCTTTTGTCAGAAAGATCCTTTTGTTTAATGTGGTTTATAAGTTAAAATCCTAACATAGAACTGTGAACTATTAACTGTCATCTAAGAGCTGCATGCAAACTGCAAGGTATAAATTAGAGCGTTATGTTTCCCCCCCAAGACTTTGACTATCCTAATGTTTCAAAAGGTGTTCATTCAGATGGAAATCAATTCTGATTATTAGAGAGAACCCTGAACCATGGTATTATGTTTTAAATTCTCAGTTTGTGTTCCCCCAGACCAATCAATATTAAACTATAGTTCCTACTAGTGTGGTTGTCATGTGACTCCTACACCTTGTAGTCCTTTTTCTTATGTAAAATTTCCTATACAGTGATTCTGATGGATACATCTGCCAGTGGATTCCTCACCTTGTGAATATCCCCTTGCTTCAGCAACATTCGGAAATTTCCTTTTTGTAGCTTCGCGCCGACGTGGACGACGTCACAGAGGCACGACACCGCGCGCGACTCCACTGACGTCACCGTCTCCATAATAGGCCCACGCCGGCGTGATGACATCAGTTCCCTTTTTGACGCGTCGTCGACGCTAACGGTTTCTAGGGATCCTCTGTAGCTGTTGGTAACTTTGTTACTGTTTGTTTCTTTTCGGTGTCCTTTTGCTTCTTTGTGTCGAGATGTCCACGAAGAAGACTGGATTCAAGCCCTGCGGAGAGTGCGGCACAATGATGTCTATTACGGATCCGCACGAGTGCTGTGTTTGGTGTTTGAGTTCGGACCATGACGTCGAGGAATGTTTGTCCTGTGAGAAAATGAATCCCAAGGCTCTCCGTGAGAGGGAGGAGAAACTCCTTGTGGCAAAGTTAAAGAGCAGGAAGGACAAGAAGAGGTCAAGGTCACGGACTCGTCGTTCGAGGTTGAGGTCTCGCTCGAAGTCGCGTTCTAGGTCGTCTTCGGTGCATGCTTCAAAGTCGTCGAGGAAGAAGCACATTAAGAGATCTCATGAGTCTCGCCATCACTCTGGGAAGGACTCGAGACTGAAGTCGCAGGTGAAGTTGCTTCGCAAGGAAGTGGAGGCTCCGACTCCGGATGTTCAAGTCTCCGAAGGTGAGGCTTCGCCTGTTCATTCACCGAAGCCGTTGTCAAATCCTTCTCCGGCTCCGACTCATTCTTCTGACCAGGAGGGTGAGGGAGGAGAAGAAGAGGAGGCTCCGTTGCCTGCGGGTTCGTCGACACCGGTGCACCAGCCTGAGGTGGAGGTCGAATTTGAGAAGACTCTGCTCCCTCGAGAGCAACCTGTGGGCTCTTATCCAGCTTTTCCTGCTCCAGGTCAGGACCCTACTCAGTTCCTGAATGCTATGTATGGAGTGTATTCAAGGGCTATGTACCCCTCTGGTGCACCGGTTGGTCCCACGGGTCCATTAGCATACAATCTGGGTATCCCCCAGACTTACGCTCCTGCGCCGTTTTTTATGCCATTCATGCTGGCTCCCACGCCGCCTTGGCTTTTCTCGGCGCTGCCGAAGCCTTCGACGCCAAGACCTTCGACGCCGATGCCGAATCCGATCCGACCTCGTGTTCAGCGGTCTGGTCCTCCGGCTTCGGGCTCGACGCCGGCTCCGACGGAGTCGATTCCGGATCCGTCGACTTAATTCATGAAGGAGAGGTCGAGGCGTGAGGCACAGAGACTTCTGGAAGAGCAGAGGTACAGTGAAGGGGAAATGGAAGAGGGTGAGCTGCAGGATTCAGAGGATCTTTTCGATGATCTGAGAGAGGCTAGTAGTCTTGAGCTGTCTCCTGATAGGGATTTGGCCTCTGTTTCTGTCGCCCCTTCTAAGGATGTGACACCTTATCACGTGGTTATTAGGGAGGCTGCAGACCTGTTGAATATAGCACTTCCTACTGCAGAGTGTAAAGCTAATATACTGACTGAAGTCCTTCATTCGCCTACCTCTGTGGTCGAGCCTATGCTCCCTTTCAATGATGCTTTGGCGGAGCCTATATCTGAGGTTTGGAAAAGACCGCTAACAGCCCCTGCTGTTTCGAGGGCGGTTGCAAGAAGGTAGAGGGTGGCGCCTGGTGATCCGGACTTTTTATCCACACAACCCTTAACAGAGAGCTTGGTTGTGCAGGCGGCCTGCTCGAAAAAATCTGTGGGCGCTTTTCCACAGTTTCCTAGGGATAAGGAATCAAAGAAGCAGGAACAGGCTGCTAAAAAAGTATTTTCCTCAGCAAGCATGGCGCTCAAATCGACTAATGCTACTTGTCTTATGGGATGCTATATCCATGCATTGATGGATTCAGTCAAACAGCTGGTTCCAAAGCGTCCTGAGGAGGATAGGAAGGGTTTTCAAGAGATGATTACTGACACTCAGACTGCCGCTAGACAGGTCATTCAGAGTGGTCTGGACACTGCTGACTCGGTGGCAAGAGTGATGGGTTCTTCAGTGGCCACAAGAAGAGCGGCATGGCTTAAATCCTCTGAATTCTCTGCGGATGTCCAAGCTGCCCTGATGGATTTGCCCTTTGATGGGTCAGGATTGTTTGGAAAGAAGGCTGATGCTGCTTTAGAAAGGTTCAAGGACAGCAGAGCGACAGCGAGATCTTTGGGCCTACAGTCCAGAGGTACTGCGGGGAAGAGGTTCAGCGGTTTTGGCAGGTCTTACTTTCGGACCTACAGACAGCCACAACAGCAGCAGCAAAATACGCTGTACAAGTCGTACAGAGGCAGGCAAAGAGCTCGTCCTAGGGGTCGTCGGGCCTCCTCCTCCTCCTCTACCTCTTCCCAACCCCCTGCCACCACAGCAAAGCAGCCCTAGATCCGCCATTCCGGATCATGTGGGCCCAGTGGGGGGCCGGCTTACCCATTTTCTACGAGATTGGGAATTGATTACATCGGATCTTTGGGTTCTCAATCTCGTGGAGAATGGGTATGCTCTTCCCTTTTGGGAATTTCCCCCCAATTACCCTCCTTGCCAAGGTTTTTGTGCGGAGGACCACCTGCTGCTCTTGCAGGAAGAAGTCCTGGCTCTGTTCAGAAAGGGTGCGATAGAGGTGGTTCCAGAGCAGGAGAGGGGTCAGGGGTGCTACTCCCGGTATTTCCTGATCCCCAAAAAGGATGGCAGACTTCGTCCAATCCTGGATCTCAGGATCTTGAACCTTTACCTGAAGCAGGAGAAGTTCAAGATACTGACCCTTGCGCAGGTTCTTTGAGGGCTGCTGGAAGAAGACTGGATGGTGTCGATCGACTTGCAGGATGCGTATTTCCACATCACCATTCTGAAGTCGCACAGGAAGTATCTCTGTTTTACGGTGGGATCGCAGCACTACCAGTTTGCGGTCCTTCCGTTTGGTCTTACTACTGCGCCTCGAGTTTTCACCAAGGTGATGGCAGTGGTGGCTGCACATCTCAGAAGGTCATGGGTTCCGGTATTCCCTTATCTAGACGATTGGCTGATCAAAGCAGAATCTCCGGAGAAAGGGCTCCATCATCTGCAAGTCACAACTCAGTTGTTGTACAGGTTGGATTTATCAATAAATGTACCCAAATCTCACCTGGTGCCCTCCCAGCGCAACCTGTTCATATGTGCAGTACTGGATACAACTGTATGTCGGGCATTCCCTCCGCCTCAAAGGATTCGCGACATACAGGAAATGATTCCTTTATTTCACAATGGGGCGGTCGTTCCAGTCCTGAAGGTCCTTTGTCTGCTCGGTCTGATGGCTTCCTGCATTCTGTTGGTCAACCATGCATGCTGGCATATGAGGGCACCCCAGTGGTGCCTCCGCAGGCAGTGGTATCAACACAACGGAGATCTCAGGGAGTCCATCAGGATCTCCAGAGAAACTGCAGCGAATCAGTCTTGGTGGAGTGTAGGGGGCAATCTGTCTCAAGGAAAGTTTTTCCAACTTCCTCCGGCGGTGGCCACAGTGATAACGGATGCGTCCACTCTAAGGTGGGGTGCTCATCTGGGGGATCTGGAGATCAAGGGTCTTTGGTCTCCAGAGGAAAGGTTGCTTCACATCAACCTTCTGGAATTGCGGGAGAGAGATACGTCTGGCGCTCAAGGCCTTCCTCCCTTCCCTTCGCGGGCGGACGGTTCAGGTCCTGACGGGCAACAACATCGCGATGTGGTATGTAAACAAGCAGGGAGGAGTAGGGTTGCAGTGTCTCTGCAGAGAGGCTCTGCGTCTCTGGTCCCGGGTTCAGGATCATCAGATTTGTCTGATGGCAAATAATCTGGCCGGAGTTCTGAACGTGCATGCAGACAGTCTCAGTCGGCAGTTCTCAGCCGACCACGAGTGGAGGCTTCATCCAGAGGTAGTTCGTCACGTCTTTCGGACGTGGGGGACTCCTCAGGTGAACCTGTTCGCCACTTGTGAGAATGCTCACTGCCCGTCATTCTGCAGCCTCCAGTTTCCGATGCAGGGAGCCTTGGGGGACGCATTTCAGTTGAGTTGGGGCTCGCAACTCCTTTACGCGTTTCCACCCATACCCTTGATTCCTCGGGTTCTGAGGCAGATTCGCAAAGACCGGGCCCAAGTTATATTGATCGCCCCGGATTGGCCAAGAAGGGTGTGGTTCACAGATCTTCTCCACCTCTCCTCGTGCCCGCCGCTCCGTCTCCCTTTCAGGGTAGATCTCCTCTCTCAGATGGAGGGGCAGGTTCTACACCCCCACCTCCAGACCTTACACCTTCATGCCTGGAGATTGAACGGGGCAACCTGAATTCCTTTTCTCTCTCACATGATGTGGTGGATGTCATTCTATCGGCCAGGCATGACTCCAAGTCAATCTATTCATACAGATGGTCTAAATTTGTGACTTGGTGTGGGGAGAAGTCCATTGACCCTTTGAGGGCTCGTTTGTCAGATATACTTCTATTTGCTCTTTCTTTAGCGCAGCAAGGCTTTACTGTGGCAACAGTGAAAGGTTATCTTTCGGCTTTGTTGGCATTTCTTGCCTGCCGGATCAGCCGTCCTTATTTAAATCTCCTATTGTTTTAAGATTTCTGAAGGGCCTTACGAATAAATTTCCTCCTACTCCTTTTATTGTGCCTCAATGGGACTTGAATCTGGTGCTTAAGTTTTTTATTGGGTTCCCCTTTTGAACCTGTACATAATTGTCCCTTGAGGTTGTTGTCCTTTAGGACGGTTTTCCTAGTTGCAATTACCTCGGCAAGGAGGGTGAGTGAGCTTCAAGCTCTTAGTTCAAAGCCCCCATTCTTGACCATTCACGAATGAACGAATGGTTCTTTGGACCAGGGCTGCTTTTCTGCCTAAGGTGGTTACTCCTTTCCATCTAGGACAGTCTATTACCCTTCCTACCTTCTATCCTCCCCCTCACTCTTCCAAGGAGGAGGAGCGGCTTCACCGTCTGGACCCTAAGAGGGTGGTGAGCTTTTATCTTGATTGGACAAAAGACTATCGAATTGATGATCAGCTGTTTGTTGGATTTGCTGGCTGCAGAAAAGGAAGAGCTGTGCACAAGCGCATACTTTCGAGATGGATAATACTATGCATCAATATCTGCTATGCCCTGGCTGGTAAGGAACCTCCAGAGGGTATAAGAGACCACTCTACTAGAGCAAAGTCTTCAACATCTGCTTTGTCTAGGGGTGTTCCTGTTGAAGACATTTGTAAAGCGGAAACTTGGGCCTCCCACCACACTTTCGCGAAGCATTACTGCTTGAATACTGAAGTGAGGAGGCAAGGCCACTTTGCGCGTTCTGTCCTCCAGGATTTTCTGGTATAGAGGAGTGGACACCCTCCTCCGGGAGTGGGGACTGCTGTGGGAATCTATTCACAAGGTGAGGAATCCACTGGCAGATGTATCCATCAGAAGAACAAGTTACTTACCTTCGGTAACCCTTTTTCTGGTGGATACAGTATCTGCCTGTGGATTCCTCACTGACCCACCCGCCTCCCCGTTGTCCACTCTTCTATACCTGAGTAACTGTGATGTTTTTATTGTTGAAGGAAAAGTTTTATTTCAATTGCTTTTATGCTTGGTTTCACACTGTGTGTGTTATCTTGACATTTGTGTTTTGTGTATACTGTGTATATATCTACTGATGTTGGTCCGTCCGTGTGTCTCGAAGGCACGGAAAAAAGGGCGGAACTGATGTCATCACGCCGGCGTGGGCCTATTATGGAGTCGTTGACATCAGCGGAGTCGCGCGCGGTGTCGTGCCTCTGTGACATCGTCGGCGCGAAGCTACAAAAAGAATTTCCAAATGTTGCTGACGCAAGGGGATATTCACAAGGTGAGGAATCCACAGGCAGATACTGTATCCACCAGAAAAAGCGTTACCGAAGGTAAGTAACTTGTTCTTTACACACGTATAATTGATTGCCTCTGTGTAATGTGTGTGATATAAAGTGCTCTGACACCCTACAATGGTATGAGTGGTGCTGTCAATCAAATTAGATGCATCTGAGAGAGAGTGTAGTTATGGGGACTTGAGGGGCACTGTTAAAGGGGGGTAGTGAGGGAATCCGTGGCAGAGGTAGTCTTTGGGGGGCACCAACGAACATTGTTGCACAGAGCACCACCAGCACTAAAGCTGGCCCTGCCCTTGAGGAGAGTCAGTCTCAGCTATTGGTACCTCCATTGGCCTTGTTTCAGCAATAGTATATGCAACTCATCAGGGATCAGCATTTGCACGCACAACAAGCTAAGTTTGCAAACTTCGCAAACTTCTTGGTCTCTCTGCTTCAAGCACTTTTAACATGTGTTGCCTGCTTTTGGGGCCACCTGATTTATGCAGCAAAGGAGGACAAAATGATGCTGCAGTGTTGACTAAATAATGTAAATGTAAATGTAAATGTAGGTGTACTTATATAGCGCAAACCTGTCACCCAAAGGGCATCCTGGCGCTTGCTTAGGGAACCCGTCCTGGTATTCCCCTGTGAGAAACCCCGGCAGGGTGTCCACAAGGTGAAAGCCAGGCATCCCGCCGCGAGGGGCCGTCGTGGAGATTAAGCAAGCTATTACCCAGAGTTGCAGAGTGTGACTCCGTGATTCGAGTAGGCACCGGAGCGAGAATTGTCGAGTCCGTGGAATTTTGAGCCCGAGACCCGCCGAGGCGGGGAATCGAACCCTGGTCCACGCAGCGTATTGCAGTATGTTTTCTGATACTTTATTATTTTGACATATTTCACATGCAAACAGTCTCTGGAAAGATTTTGCCTTATTAGTACCAGTGTAACATACAAATAAGGCAGTGAGAAAGGTCATCAGCCAACCTTTACAAAGGGCTGTTCACTTTGCAGCAACACAAGTCACATTTTAGGAACTTTTGATCCGTTCGAGCTACAAACAGTTTATAAGTTAAAATTGTCAGATTATGTAGCAGATGTGTTATGTGTCAAATATGGCAGAGCCATAATTATATAGAAAACATTTGCAAACTATCTTGCTATTCATGTGTGAACTGCCCTTGTGGAAAAAAGGAGGAGAAGTGCTGACGAGAGAAACTCCATGTCTCGGAAACAAATGGCTTGTGCTTCCACATTTAAGCGTGTTCGGGACATCTGTGATTGGAAACGTATCCCACTTTGTGAATGTATTTTAATGTCAATAACTCATATTAAACCTTAAATAATCATGTGTATCAATTGGTTGAATTAAATAACATAATAATCTGTAACTGGTCAGTGAAATGCAAAACAAATACTAAAGATTGGAATGTTTTGTGCATTCTGGCCACACCTCGCACTCCGCCCACTGATCCAATCCATGGGTTATTCCCGCCCTCTGGTTCTCTGCCCACAGTTCCCCTACGTTTTTTCCCCACTTCGACCACTGGTCCTCTTGTTATGTTACATTTTCGACGACTTACATGCATGCGTTGTAAATAAATATGTGATTTATAAAAAATGCTATCTAAAAGTAAGTCGTTGAAAATGATGTGTGGAAAATGTAACATACCATCTGTGGTTATCTGTGTGCATGCAGCAAATGCCAGTGCACAGGTTCGCCATGTTTTGCAAAGGGCAAATGCAGTGTTGTACGTATTAGTGTAGCAAGGATGCAGTGGGCCTGGTGCAGACAAGGACAATTGCCCCTTTGACTGCTATTGGGATAGTAAAATACAGAAATGTATGGGTCTGGATTGGCTCCTCAGAACTCTGGGCCCTGGTGCCACTGCACGTGCTGCACCAATAGTAGCTACAACCCGGGTTGAGTCCTTTTTTTATGTTAGAGTAACACTGACGATTTGCTCCCAGTCCACAGAACCCTTCATACTGGCGTTCACCCTGACACTTGAGACTTTAGTCCTGTGATGCAACTCACACCCTGTCCAGCGACTAACAAGGTCTTCTGCTATTTGCAGGCTACAAGTAATATGCTCTGTTATGTGCAAATGCACCTTGGTCATACCAGGGGCTTGATCATCCTGTAAATACAGGGCCTGGCATTTCGGGTGCTCTTCCAACCTTATCGTAATTCCCCTAGAGGTATTTCTCTGTTAATGTTTCGCCACAGAGGTCTCTGAAACTTAAATGGCTCCAGTAGCACCAAGTTTCAAGTTTTGGGTGGTATTAAAAGCACCATGCAGGGTTTCTGTATGGGTAATTCTCCTGAATAGCCCATTGTTTTCCTCACTTCTTCTAGATTCTGGTGTTAGGCTTAATCTTTGGTTCTTTTCAGGTGTTCACTACATGTAATACACATTTTTTCTAGCCTCCAGATATCTGCTCACTCACCAGGGGCTTTGCATATGTCGTCTAGTGCTTTGAGAACCTTACATCAGTGATCTCTCTGACTTAGTCTTCCTTGGAATCACGTAGCCTCATGTGTTCACATCCGGTGCCTCAGAGCCCAGTTTGTGTCTGTGAGCCTTTTCCGCCCCTCAAAGGCATGCTGGGGTATGTCCAAGAATAGGAGTAGGTATCCTCTCCCTACTGTACGGCAGTGCTTTCTACGCTAAAGCGGTGTCACAATTATGAAATAAGTTTGGTCTCTACAGATGTATGTCATTGAAAAGGCAGAAGCATGACCTCATAGGTGGCATTTCCTGGAAGAGTCGGCTGATTGGCTTTGTAGCTTCAATGGGTTTTTTCTGAACACTTTGGGCCTAATTTATGAGAAATGACGCATGAATGCGTAAAAGCAGTGATGCGTCACTTCTCAGTGCGCCCTCCTTGCGACACCAATGATGCGTTATATTTACAATATGACACATCATATTGCATGGAAGGACAGAAATGTCAGTATAACTGACGTATCTGTCAGCACAAAAAGTGGCGCATTGCTGGAGTTGTGTCGGAAACCTGACGCAACTCCAGCAATGTTCCTTTCCATGGGGCAAGCCCCATGTGAAAGGGCCTGCGTCACCCATACGCCTGCCATGAGGCAGGCGTAATGTTTTGATGCATTGGCATCCTAGAAGTGGTGCAGCGAAATCTCATAGATTTCGCTGCACCACTCCTACGACCCTGTCTTGTGGGGGTACGCCCACCCTGCATACACTATACCTGGCGCAGGTATAATGTAGCGCAGGGGTTTCCGAAGTGACGCATCTACCTAGATGCGTCACTTCATAAATATGGCGCAACATGGCGCATTTTTTATGCCACTGGTGTGTCGTAAAAAGTGATGCACCGGTGGCGCACAAGTGACACAGCGGCTCTTAAATGAGCCCCCCTGAACTTACCGTTCCTTGATTATAAATGTTCTTTTTGCACAAAGAAGTAATCCTAGTATGGCGACTGCATACCTTAAAGGTTTGAAGGCGGTAATAAACAAAAACTTGCTGCCTACATGAACACCTGTGGCCCATGATGCAATGCCACTTCTACACAGCAGCACTTTTTGCTACCAGACACTAATGCGCCTCAATACTCGCTTACTTACCAGTGGCCTCCGTATTCTTCCGTTCGCCAGCTGGGACAGTAGCAGTCCCTGGACAGATGACACTAACTCCACCAGTGCAGTGCACCACCAACACTGCATTGACCCGAGCGCTGCGACAATTGAATGACATTTTCCACTGGCCAATCAGAGTAAAAGCAGTTCTGCACCCGTTAGGCACGTAGATATCTGTGCAGTTTTGCGCCGGCACCAGTGCATTCGATACAATACAGCCCCTTGCCTTTATTCAAATGTCACTTAGCACATGTTACTGTATTGCTTTATGAAGTAGTTCATGTTTCCTTGGTTCACTGTGCCATAACTGCTCGTTTGAGAGATGCATGTGATGACGTGTGCCCTTGTTTCGTTGCAGTGCCCTTTAAGCTTCAGGAAGGAGAAGTCCGCATTATCTCGCTCGACCAATGCCAGTCCTACTTCGACCTGAAAACCATCACATCCAGAATGCTATGCGCGGGCTACGAGTCCGGAACAGTGGACTCCTGCATGGTAAGTGGTTTTTTTTTAACTCCAGTGAAAACCCGGAGTGAAAGGGTCCCGTTGGCACTGCAGCTATCTTACAGGACCTGGACTCGGGAAAGAAACAGCGAGTTGCTAATATCGAAAGGAGTCATGCTGTTCACTCCCAGCCTCATAATGCATCTAATATTAAAATACACTTGTTTTGGTCGGTATTACACTTTTTAGGACTCATTGGACCACTGTACCGATGGCGAATAATGCCCACCTAAGCCACATCCACAGTTCCCTTCACTATCCCTAAGAACCCGGTTAGTGCAAGGCCGGGTTCAACCCTGCTGGAAATTTTAAGATGAATAATCGCTTAGGTGGGTTGGGTATATCAGACAAATTTAGAAATGTTGTAGCATTTATCCAGGATTCTTTAAGAAGAGTGGCAGACTTCTTAGTGGCCAGGTATTTCAGATCTCTATTTCTAGAGCTCAAAGCACACCTCTCCTTGAATTCTCTTTTTGAAATCTGTAATGGGGCACCCAATCTAAAATCCTGTATGTTAAAATATTGTCTACATTTTTATAATCTATCTCTCACTCACTCATTATGACATATTTCCTCATTGCACAGCGAAGACACGTTTGTTTAACAGTTTGTTAGATTTGGGGGTCTCTGGTTGGCACAGGTAGGTACCTGTGACAAATAGGGATCCTTGCATCTAGTCAGGGTAAGGAGGAACACTCCTAAAATAACCCCTGCTCACCCCCTTGGTAGCTTGGCACGAGCAGACAGGCTTATCTCAGAGGCAGTGTGTAAAGCATTTGTACACACATACAGTAATCAAGTGACAAAACTACAGATGGACACCACACAAGTTGTATATTAAAAATAAGTATTCTTTATAAAGATTTAACACAAGTCCACAAATGACAAAAATCCACAATACTGTACTTAAAATGATAGTTTTAGCTTAGTTCTCTTTAGGTCTTAAAATGCGACACTTTGAGTCAATGTACCTTAACATGCGACACGCAGCGCAACGAAAGTGTTGCAAGATGGAAATGCGGCAAAGATCCGGTGCAAAGAAATAAAGACGTCAAGTTCTTCCTGATGCATCACGCTTCTCCGATGTTGCGAGAAGTCTCGGCTCGATGCGTCAGCTGCAGCGGCGACACCCTTGTTCAGTGATGTGACGACAGCGGCTTTGGCGGCGCACTCTTCTCCGACAATGCGAGACGCTTCCGTTCGATGCCACAAATGCGGCGGCAACACCCTTGGTCAGTGATGCGACAAATGCAGCTCCCCCAGCGGCACGCTTCTATGTGGATGTGAGGCGCTTCTTGTGATGCGCGCAATGCGACAGCTACAGTGGCGACATCCTTCCTCAGTGATTCAGCGGCTGCGACAGCGACACGCTTCCTCCTTCGTTGCGAGACCCTTCTCTTGATGCGGTGCAATGCGTCAGCTACGCGGCGTCATCCACAATGCAATGGCTGCGACGGCGACACGCTTCTTCACGGTTATGGGACGTTTCTTGAGATGCGGTGCAATAAGTCAGCTACAGCGGCGACATCCACGATGCGACGGTTGCGACGGCGCCACGCTTCTCCCTCTTGAGTCGTGTTTCCAGCTCCTTGCAACAGGCAGTCCCTCAGAAGGCACAAAACAGCAGCAGGCACTTCCAAAGAAATCTGGGGAGCTGGGAGTTGAAGTCTGTTGTCCCTGAGACTTCAGCAGGAGGCAAGCTCTTCTCTCAAGCCCTTGGAGATCCTTCACAAGTTGAAATAAAGTTCCTTTCTCCTTTCTTTGGCAGTCAGGCAACCACTGCAGGCCAATCCCCCAAGCAGCACTTGAGCTTAGGGATAGTCTCTCCTCAGTTTCTTCAGGTTCCTCTCCTCAGTAAAAGGTTTCTTCTTGTTGTCCAAAAGTGATCTAATTTCTTGGGTTCAGGGTCCCAATACTTATACCCCAAAATCCTTTGTCCTCTGAGAGCAGAGGGGCCTTTGCCTAGTCCAAACCAGTTCTGGTCAGTCCTGGAGCATATGTCTCCTTTTTTCCTTTCACAGTGCAGGGCAGAGACATCAGACGCCCCACAGGAGTTGGAGTCAGCATAGTGGTGGGAAGGCACAGCCCTGGAGCACTCTGTTGACATGACTCCTTCTCTCCTCTCACAGTGCATGGCAGAGACATCAGACGCACCACAGGAGGTGGAGCCAGCATTGTGGAGGGAAGGCACAGCACTATTCCGGTCCCAGGTGCAACTCCTCGCTCCCATCTAGATGCAGATCTCTCTGTTCTCCACTGGGCTGACTCACCCTGTCTCCTGTAATCCCCCAGCCATTATGGAGGGAAGGCACAGCCCTATTCCAGTCCCAGGTGCAACTCCTTGCTCCCATCTAGATGCAGATCTCTCTATTCTCCACTGGGCTGACTCACCCTGTCTCCTGGAATCCCCCAGCCATGTCACTCAAACTCCAGACAAGGAATACACAACCTAGCAGAGGCAGGCTTGGATAGTTAGGAAAGAAAATACCTACTTTCTAAAAGTGGTATTTTCAAACACAAAATGTTAAAACCAACTTCACTAAAAGATGTATTTTATCATTCTGAGTTCAGGCATACTAAACTCGAATTTCGACCTAGTTCCCTGAGTCAGTTAGGATTATAACATGTAATAAACTAACTGCCCATTCTGGCCTATGGGGAATAGTTAGCCTTGCAATAATGAAACAAGAAAATGACTGTAATTTACTATTAGGACATGCCACACACATCAGGGCTTGTCCTACCTTATACTTACAATGCACCCTGCCCTTGGGCCTACCATAGGGGTGTCTGACATGAAGAAAATGGAAGGTTTAGGCACTGGCAAGTGGGTGCACGTGCCCAGTCAACATGGCAGTACCAGACTGCACACAGGCTCTGCAATGGCAGACCTGAGACACACGTTTACAGGCTGCTTCTGTGGGTGGCACAACCAGTGCTGCAAGCCCACTAGCAGCATTTGGTTTACAATGCCTGGAAACACTCAGTGCACTGTACTAGGGGCTGACAAGTAAACCAAACCAGCCAAATATGGAATCACTAATCCATATAACAATTTACAACAGGGAAGGCATATGCACTTTAGCACTGATCAGCAGTGGTAAAGTGCCCACAGTCATAAAACCAACAAAAACAGGTCAGACAAAATACAGGAGGAAGGCAAAAAGTACAGGGATGACCCTGCAAAATGGGCCAAGTCCAACACAGTTGCTAGCTATTTCTGCCAGAAATGTGTGCTTTGGAAAAATGCAATGGAGTTCAACTTTGTTTCCAGTATTACTGCTTCATAATCATAATTCTGGGGGACAGTCCGGAAAGTTTTTCGAGGCAAGCAAACAGGCTCGTACTGCGGCCAACTTACAGTTCGAACAAAGGTAACTTGTGTTTGTGTCAGACACAGCAGTTACAAATGTTTGCAGCCTGGCTATGAAGAAAAGGTGGCTTTAAAGGCTGTTGAGGGCTAATCCAGTCCAATCTGGTCTAACAGTGCCATATGAGCCTACAGAAATAGTTTCTGCAAGGCTTTCATAGACCGGATCCAGCTAAGATACAATTAAAACAGAGGCAGAATACATGCTCTCTTGCATTCCGCTCAGCGTCGGAATACTCATCGGAGTAGCCGCGTGATTTAGAAATCTCGCTATTCTATTCATACATTCCAAAAACCCCAAACGTATCTGGAACCCCAGGCATACAACCTCCGCCCCATATAGTAGTAGTGAGGGGAACCATTGCTCTATGCTTTGTGAACACAGGTTTGATTGAAGGGGCCTCAAAGTCTCTTTGAGATTTCTTAATCCCACCTCCTGTAAAAAACACCCAAGTATTTAAATTATCTAGGTGCAGCTTCCATTGCAGCTTACTATTAAACATCAGACTCCGATATTTATAGGTCAAAGCCTTTTTTACAAACATTTCTCCAATGTCATCTAAAAAGACTTACATTTGTAACTATTAAAAACTTTCTTTTTTCATTATTAATAGTTTCTTGGTCTAACAGTACTTATGAAAGGCATTCCGTTTTCTTTGTAACCTTATCTGCATTAAATCCTGTATGACTAAGGGTCTGATTACGATGCCGGTCAAACTGACCGTTCAACCGCCATCTTTGCGGGTCCTTTACTACTGCTGAGACCTGGAAGTTTGCCCCCGCCCTATTACAATGCAACCGCTGCTACTGCTGTGGTTGCCGCTATGGCGGAGCACATACCCCTGAATATGTTGCTGCAAAAGTGTACATAACTCATATGAATTGTACATACATGCCTGACATGTGAGGATATGGCGTATGCCCCCATACCTCTTTGCTGGAGTGTGGCAGAATGTGCACAGTCCAGTCAGTGGGAATACATGCCACAGAAGGACTTACCTGGTTTCCGGCACCCACAGGATTGTTGTCATTGGGGTTCAGCTTCCGAGGTGTAAGGTGGACCTAGAGGAAAGGATACTCGGTGCAGACTACTGGAGAAAAGTGGATTGGGGTTAGTATGCACCCCAAATCCTTCGCTTCCGACGACTCGAGGCAGCCAGTCGGAACGCCAAGGTTGGGTCATCAGAAACCCAAATCGTAATTTGGACGGCAGTCGGAGACCCCTGTACAGCTCTATGGGTGCAGTTTGTCTACAACCGCCATCTCGGTGGTTGGAGAAAAGCTGTCGGAGTCGGTGGTCTTTAAGCAGTCGGTCAGAGTACACAATGCATGCATCGAAATCCGGCGGTCAGATCAACCGCCTCCCAAGAGACCTTTGATGGTCTGACCGCCCCCGACAGGACCTCAGATGGCGGTCCAACTGGCTTCGTCATCAGCCCTGAAATCTTCTGCATATAGTAGTCAGGGTATATGCTGCCCCCATCCTTGGAGAGAATGAATGAGTAGTCTATAAAGTTGGAGGTAAGTCTGCAAGGTACAGTGCAAATAATGTTGGGGCCAGAACACAACCCTGCCTTAAATTGTATTTGAGTAAAACGTTACTTGAAAGTGATCCAGCATCACCATGGCCGAATTCTGATAGTGTTGCTTTTGTAGTACTGCCAAGCAACTACCTTCAAATTCTCCCTATTTTACATACCTTTTTGGGCAATTGCCCATAGACTAAACCATAGTCCATCGTCAAGTGCCCTTCTTGAAAGCTGCCTTGTTCAGTGAGAACTAGATGATGCTACTCTATATCTTTCAAGTTTTCTAGTATAGCTTTCTAATAGATGTTCACCCCTTCATCCAGAAGACTAATAATGCAATAATTTTTGGGACGGAAAGGGTCATTTATTTTCAGAATTGGCCTTATAATGCACTTGACCAATTACCATAAAGTGCACCCGAGATGATAAAGGGTTTACAAGCAATGCTGAAGAACTTAGCCCACCACTCCATATTGGTCTTCATACTAATTGCCTGAAGGTTGTCCAGCTTCCCTTAAGAGATTGAACTATGAAAGTATCTTTTTATAACCTTTTCTGATAAATACGATAGTAGTTCCTCGTCTGGGTTGTGTCTTTGCCTACTAATGTTCTTATTTATGTTGAATATATATTTGACAGATAACTGACCCAGTCTTCCTCCGGTGCTATCGATTTAGGGGCGTTATCATTGTATGTTCCCCCCTTTGCACTTTGTATCCTTCGTGCCAAACACGGCCAGCATTTCCTCCCCATTTGATTTATACAGGAGCTTCTGATTTCTTTTAAATAAATCAGCATATTCTGCCTTAGTTTCTCTAAAGGTTTTATCCAGGGCAGTGTTGCTTGCTCATTTGCCCCTAATTCACTTTAACAGTCTCAGTTTTCTTTTCAAGTCCTGACATTGGGAGCTGAATCACCCACAACCATTAAGGCCTTTTGTATTCGCATGAATCCCCTTTATCAAATTAAATGGCACTGTCGAACTCTCAACTGCTCTTCGTATCATTCGAGAATACAACTTTATTGTCCCCTGATGAATTAAGTCATCACTATTCAGTGCTATGGACAGCGGGAACAGAACTAATACTGCCATCTATGCTTCATACATGCGAATTACCCTATGTTTGGGGAAACTAATTTGCAGCCGTAGTATTTGTTCCTTTTCCGTCAATTAAAAGTGTATTCCCATGGTCAACAACAAATGATCGTTACCTTCGAGCATTTTCCTTGAGGTGAAGTTTGTTTTGCTGGCTGGTCGGGCGCCATATGACCCTGAAGGCAAACTTCCCCCCTCTACACTTAGGAGATTTTGCATTCCCCGTGCAATTTTCATATTGGCCAAGCTTGTGAATTTGACAGTTAGCATAATACATACGTTTCTAATACAATCCTATCCGCCCGTTTTAGGTTTAAGCACGTAATGAAATCTCCCAAGATAAACACAGGATTTATTCAATACAGAGCACCAAAATTACTTAGATCAAGACCAAACAAGTTTACCTATTCTAAATTGTAAAGCTACTCTCCTAATGCAACATAGATGTTCACAATTATCCTTTTTTGCAGTTTTCATACAATGTTATATGCCAATTCACATGAATTTGTTTATTACTCAATTCCTTTTGCAGGCCAGGGTGACTGACGTTGAAATCTGGGGATCACCGTTCGATCACCGGGCCGGCGGCAGATTAGCCCAGGCACCATGTGACTCTGGGCAATACCTTGCTTAATCTTCCCGACCGCCCCCAGCGCCAAGAGACCCTTATGGGTGATGGTTGGCGCTTTACAAATGTGGATTAATATTATTATTATTATGCCAATATAATAATCCTTCAGATGGGCTTCCTGGTCCCTTATTACATGCTTCTGAACTCATTTGAAGAAATCCTGACTTGCTTCTGTTCTGATTTGAACAAATCCTTCAAATACCAAGATTTTCCCAGTTAGCCACGTTTTCCGAAGACAAAATATTGCATTATCTTCTAACGTACTCTAATTTTGATAGTTGTTTAAATCATGCACATTCGAGGACAAATCAACCAGGCTTTCTGGAGAATACATATTCTAATATATTTAACTCCTTAAGCCTTAAAGGACCGTAATGTTTTCTAGGATTCAAAAATATTAATAGCCAATTCAATGGCAACTTCCTGGAAATGAGCAGTAGGGGCGGATGGTGACTTTTGAAAGTGGCGGGGCGTAAAAGTGGCTGTGGATGGATAGGCTGTGTCACCGATCCTAACACTTCATTTCATAATCTTACCTGCCTGAGAGATGGTGACGTCACTGGCGTGGGTTTTAAAGAGATCAATATAATTTTGGGGGGGCGAGATCAATATAATTTTTGGGGGGCAAGATCAAGTACCAGATGACATCAGACCAGTGCTCCTGGCCTAATGCCACAAAAAGGTTGCAGGGGGCAGAACAGGGCACCCCCATGACAGTGGGCCCTAGTGGTATTGCACCAGGGAAACGTAGGCCCAAGGATCCGAGCATCACAGCCTGGAATGAAGGAATATATGACGTTACAACGAATTCCGTTGCAACGTATGCCTTTACCATGCATGCGTTACAACGGAATTCGTTTACCACGCATAACATTTACCACAATTACTAGCGTGGTGACGTCATACGTCGTTAATTTCCGTTATTTTCCGTTTTCTCTTAAACGACGCTGATACCCGACGTGTCTTCAGGTGAGTTTCTTTTTTGGGGGGGAGACCCCCCCAAGCCCCCCTTTTTTTACTTTTTACCTTTACCACATATACCTTTACTACAAACCTCTTAGTAAAGGTATGCGTGGTAAAGGCTTTCGTGTTAACCACGCATGCGTTGTACTGCATGCGTGGTTAACGATTTCGTTGTAAAGGCTTCCTTGTAATGGCCGTTTCCCGGAATGAAGCATCGGGCCTCTAATAGAGGGAAGGCTGCAAGTCCAAGACGTACTGTTAAAAAAGCTATAGTGCTGCTACCCACGCCACTTAAAGATAAACAAAGTATGCACTCGCAATTTTATTTGTTTTGCCGTGACTGAGAATCGTGTTCTGCTACCTTAAGAAGGATGTACCAAACCAAACAGTAGACCATTACTCCCAACTTATGTATGACTTGCTCCCGAATTTTCAGGATTGAGACAATCAAGGAAAATAAACTTTGTGGTTAGCGCCCTAGATTCCTATTTCAGATAATGAACTGGTTTTTTTTCATATTCAAATGGGAAGGTTGCCTGGTAGTCAATGTATAAAATAAAATGCTACTGGGCTATACAGGCTTGCTTATTAATAATATGTTGAAGTCAATACCGTCAGGCATCCAGTCAAATGCTTTGAAGAAATAACAGGTATTATTTCTACCTTAATTAGTAGTTTACACCAAATTTGACCGGGTTATCAATGATCATTTCAATGTTTCTACAGTGTTTTCTCAATTAACTTGATGGAAGCAGGCAACGTTCTCTGGTACTGGCCGTATACGTCTCACTACATGTAACACTGCATGCTTTTATGACACACATCAATATTACGTGTTACAAGCCGCCTTACAGAACTAAAGACTCGCATCCCAATTCATGCACACGATGTCAGGAACTCTGCAACTTATATTCATATAATCATTATCGCATACATAGTGAGTCAGAAAGAGAAAGTGAATCACGGTTGCTTGTGTGTGCAGATAGATTGTAAACGTCCTGCCGTGGGAAGCAGCAGCTCCTACATCCCGGGGGCCGGCGTAGTCCTGTAGCTCCATAACATGGGGGGAGGGAATTGTAACTTTACCTTGGCTACAGGCGGCTTTCTTTTTCCAGCTTGATGGTGTCCGTTGCACGCCATTAAGTGACGTACACATGCAGATAAAAATCCTGGCGTCATCTCGATAGAACTGCACTCAAAACACACGCCCCCAGTTTATATTATTATCCAATAAAAACGCCTAGTGCGAAGGCAAAAGGAGAGAGTGCTGCAATAGTTGCCACCCACTGCGCTGTTACTGTCGGCCAGCCCCACCCCTTCCCCATATTGTGAATGAGGCTCTGCTGACCGCGCCCTGGGCTATGTCAGAACAGGGGCGTAGCTAGAGCTTGTGGCGCCCGCGGCTATCCCTCAGATTGCCGCCCATGGCATCAGCAGCCCAGTAATTGTGTGAGCTTAAGTCTCGGACTCGAATTTTTAATCTCACCTCACTGTCAAATTTCGAGCCCAAATATTTCTCACATGTATCATTGGAATGCTAGTTTTGCACATGAGAGACGTGAAATTCATTGTTTGGAGCACTGGTGATCTGTCGGTAATGAGTGGGCTACCCCGTTTCACGGTTCTTTTGGCCATTATGTGACAAAATGTCCTTACAGGTAAAACAAAGAAGCAGACCTTTTTTAGGATGTTTTTTCTTTTTTGCATGAGGTTAAGGACCACCTACCTTACCCCAGCTGTATTTGTTGTTCACTCTGCCTATTTTCAGTTTCAGAAGCTGGAGAAGTCTACACAGAGTGCAGTACACAATCTCATCTTTGAAAACGTCTTGCCCGCTGGTCAGTGTCAATTTGTACAGTAAAGACAATCAGAGTTGTTACTGGCTTAGGACGATATACGACCAATGCCAGGTATTGTTCGGTTTGTCATTCAGGCCTTGGAAAAAATGCTGCCACTGCAGCCTAATCTGTCCTCCCAGCTCCTACCAATAGTGGTTGTGAATTACTAATACAGGCATGGAGTTTGGTCTGCACCGGTTTTAAAGGAGAGTAATCTAGAAGGAGCAGTTTCAGTACTTAGTCTCTTATAAAAAATGATTTTGAACTTCATCATAAACAGTCATTGAAAATACTAATTATTTATTAGTAGAGTCGCACAAATAGAAGTGCATTTCGTTAAATATGATAGCACAAAAGTAACACTGCCGTGGGTTTGGGCTAGTAAGTGGAGTTGTCACTGCAATAAAAGTTTGACATAGTAAAGGCTCTCCAGTATATTTGTATGGAGGTCAGAACTACAGAGATTCAACTAGCGGGAAAGGGGCTCCCTCCAAATGGAATTGCCGGGAGGTACTTCAGCTGCAATGTGGAAATTACACCGGGGTGTGGGGATGCAGGGTTTAAAAAACGAATATAAGGCACACTTTCATAAATCAAAAACAATACAAGCCCCATCTTAAATCATATTACAGCAATTACTACCACATGTTCAGACAAAAAAATAGTGCAAAACCCTCATAGAACATGAAACACTAATGAAACATGAATGAGTACAAGTTGAAAGACAACCCCATGAAGGTTTCCTTTTATAACATTATCCATGTGTCACTAATACGTGCTTAGAGATGACTCCTTATAAATATAAGATATTAGTCACCAGGACATGTTCAGAGAAAGCACCCATACAAAAGGACAGGACAGTGGTGTGCCTGAATGAATACTTGTATATATAGTATCAGCATGCATCCACTTAATCCTTGGGCTCCTTTAAAGAGGCTATGCAAAAGTTAAGTACACTCTGCATGTGAGACGCACTGCTTGTTCAAGGAGTATCAGGGCTCATATCACAATGCAGCTAGGGCAGTCAAACCGAACAGCTCCAAAAAGACCAAAGGTAAGCTGTTTCGGTCTCTCTCTGTGCATTGAGAAATTACCACTTCCATTCATTCAAGCATGGTCAGCCATAACCTACAACATTACCCAAGGCGTCTGACCTTGCAAACTGAGATAAAAATAGCACATCTATCTCGCAACACAAAATTTGATTAATTCTTTTGAAAAAGTAGCTTTTTTGGCAATGACCGTCAAGCATGAATGAAAACTAAAATTGTAAGAAGGCGATTTCATTTGCATGAGACATTAATCATTAGGGCATGCTCACAGGCAGTTCTACAAACTTTAATAACTGGAACACGAGCAGATAAAGTTCTTCTCATAACATGATGCCCTAATCCCTAGGCACGCTCAGACACCACACCTAGATATAGGTATCACTTTCTCAAATATTAAAGAGGGCACTCGCAAATTACCACTCACTCTATAAGTGAAACTCCTTCTGCTCTTAAGATGATGCAGTGGTGCAGCTCATTCAGCAGAAACTGGCGGCTTCATGCAGAATGGTGCGGCTACATGGGCAGTTGCTGCCAAAGCATGCCAAAAACACAAGCATTGCGGTCTAAACAGGCACTGCTGGCACAGGTAACAGAGGTGGGGTGGGGCTGTGAGAGGGGAAAGGGGCAGACAGTAAGATACAAAACAAAACACGTACCTTACTCTTGCTGCTTCGCCGACTTGGCGATGCGGCAAGCGCAGGCAGGGCACGAGGTTTTATTTATTATTTTATTTAAATTTCCCTATTCCACGGTCTATCCACTTCCCCACCACCCCACCCTACCGCTGTTACCTGTGCCGGCGTGCCTGGGTCTAACTGTTTACTTGCTAAATGACAACGCAAGAGTTGTCTGAAGTATGGTGTGGTGCTGTCTTTAAGCTGCTAGTGATTGGTGGCTTGTGTCTTAGCTCTTGCTTAGTATTTAAAAGTAGAATTCTTTTACTTCAGAGGCTCTGAATGGAAATCAGAGGGAGGCCGTGGCATGAAAGTCACGGGCGGCTCACCTGATAACACCTTCTCTCCTCCAGCTGATGGACCCGACACGAACCGCCGTGAGCAGAAAATCACCCTGCAGCAAAATCCTTGTGCTGCCTGGGCCGGAAAAGAGGCGAGCGCCTGGTGCGTGATGCGTCACGGCCGCGCTACTTTTCAGCGCAACGCAAGGGCTGAACAAACATTATGCCCAGGGCCGTCATTGGTAGCGCTTTCGTGCGCTACAAGATTGACGGCCCTGGGACGAGACCCATAATTTAACAGAATATGTCACGCATGCACGAGTTACAATCAAGCGTGCTTGCTCCTTCACACGGGGGCCGCTGACTCTGAGTTTCCCCAAATAAATTATAAAGGCTGTCGCCCTCAAAATCATGCCGCCTGGGGCGGACCGCCCCCCCCTAGCTACGCGGCTGTGTCAGAAGCGCCCCACCTGCAGCCTATTCACTGCTGCTTGGTTCAGACACTCCCCTTAGGCTGATGTCACTGTCCTCGCTTGTGCCTCGAGGACGAGGAATTATCTTCGCCCAGTTAAGCACATGCGTAGGAGGAGTCTCTTGTCCGACGTCACCTCACATACAAACAAAAAAGATATGGTAGTGGAGCAGTGAGCATTTAAAGCTGCTCCAATGCCATGGTGTTAATTACATTTCTCCCTTTGTTTTGTCTCCGCTCTGAAGCTGGGAGGGCAAAGCCCCCTTCGCCCATTAATACCAGCCACCACTGATGAGCAGTGACTTTTCTAGAGTCCTGTAAAAGGAGAATCTTCCTAACTTCTTCAATTTGGACTCCAAAGCCGAACAAGCCTTCCATGAACTAAAAGACGCTTTTACCCAGGCCCCCATTTTTGTGACATCCTGACCCTACCTAGAAGTTCATAATTGAAATGAATGATTGAGCGGTGTGAGCCATTGCTTTTCAGGAACAAGATGGTGACAAATTGAAGCATCCAGTATACTACTTATCACATGTTCTGACCGGCTGCAAGTGAAAATACTCACTGTGCCGACTGGACGGACCATTTAATAGGTTATATGTAACCTTTTGAGATCCGGACTGCCTATCGTAATCAGCAAGCCTGGTGGGCATATTTTTTTCAATCAATATTATTTCACTTTTAACTTATATTCCAGGTTCCAAGAATACTCTAACAGATGCTCTTCTCGCAGATACCCTGATAATACTCTCACTTAAGGATAACCTGTGATTCAACTTCAATGAGTCATTTGAATTACTCCTTTTTTTTTTTTAAAGTACAAAGGCAACATTCTCAAGTGAGTACAGATGATTTAAAAAAATCTAAGTGTAACAAAGATTCAGTGGGTTCAATCCACTTCCATGGTTGGTTGACCTATGTGCTGTTTTTCAGATGTGTCATGACTCCCCAGTGGCTGGACGCAGGAGAGTTATGACTACATTGGAATTAGTCGTTCAGTCCTTCTATTGGCACTTTGTACGAGAATGCAAAAAACAGTATATCACCTAACATCTAATCTGTGCTCAAAGAAAGGCCCTCCACATGAATCCTATGAGAAGTTACACATTTTGGCTGTTCCTCCGGAACCTTGGCATACTATCTCAACTGATTTTATTTATTTAAATGGCTCAAGACGATCTGCTTAAACCTTTGCACAAGAGCATGCCAAACAGCGCTGTGTATCCTGAAAACAGATACACGCGAAGATGTAGCAATAGCAATGGCGAAGATCCTGAGTTGTACAAAAGGGGGTGATTTTGGACGGAGCATCTGAACCAATCAAATACTCACACCCAGTGAACAGATCTGGGTTTAATCCATCACCGTTCTTTAACCCACTCTGCCACCCCAGTTCAGACATGGCCATATGCAAATCAGTCTGACCCTGTGCCTCATGGGAACAGTCCAGCCGGAACTGCCAAGCCATGCCTTCCCTGGACTGGAATCAAGCTTCCTAGGACCAGTTTCTGGCATTTCAGCCGTCTTCAGCCAGGCTTGCTTCAATCCTGTGGCAAAGTGAGCAAGGGACTCAACGTCTGAGCATACCCTGCCAACTCATGGCGAACAAAGTGGTACAAAAGGGGGTGGTGATGGACGGAGCATCTGAACCAATCAAACACTCACATCCAGTCAACAGATCTGGGTTTAACCCCTCACCGTTCTTTAGCCCACTCTGCCACACCAGTTCAGACATGGCCATATGCAAATCAGTCTGACCCTGTGCCTCATGGGAACGGTCCAGCCCGAACTGCCATGCCATGCCTTCCCTGGACCGGAATCAAGCTTCCCAGGACCGGTTTCTGGCATTTCAGCCGTCTTCAGCCAGGCTTGCTTGAATCTAGTGGCAAAGTGAGCAAGGGACTCAATGTCTGAGCATACCCTGCCAATTATGGCGAACAAAGCGGTACAAAAGTGGGCGTGGCACTCGAGCATTCTGGATGCTGTAGTTGGTTACTACGCACGAGTGCGCTGCTTCTTCACACAGGGTTAAAAAATGTTTGCCCGGTTGGGCGGAAAGTCAAGGGGATTGTCTGACTGTCCCTCCAATATCAGCCGTGACTTAGGCTCCCAGCGCTCCTGAAATTGCTCGCATGTTAGAGCAAAAGGGATCCGCATAGTCCGCGGCGGGGCTCATCCGCGACCGGACAGGCCGCATGTATTCTCTCCAAAAAAGGTTGCCCTTGTAGATTCACCACTCGCGCTGGGATTGCAGCACTCACTGTCACGGGTGGAAGGACGTCAGCGTATCCTCCGGCCTTCCTGCATGCCATACGCGTTTCGAGCTGGCTAATCGCTCTTGATCACTGGCACCCTGAATAACAAGGCAGGTAATGTTGACCATCAGATTTATTTAATTATCAATATATATATATACTTCGTCCGCACACCATCCACTGGACGCAATAGACGAATCGGACCCAAGCAGATGATTTTGCTTATTCTTTATTCAGTGCAACCTCTGATCGCCATGACGCGTTTCGGGCCCTGGATATATATATATATAGTGTGGTGACTCCTGTGTGTATTGTATCTCTATGAATAATTTATTTCCTATTCTGGTGCTTCTTAAATTTTAAATTCTATGGATATAATAATCCTAGTGATTACTTGTTTAACATCCCTTAATGAAATTAACTTTTATATTGAATCGTATGTTTTTAACGAAAAATTCTCTTTTTAATGGTATATTTTTATAAGGAATCCTAATTTTTAATGGTATTTGAGGACATTGCATGTACTGTATTTGTGTCTTTTAGGATTGAAAAATATCGAATAAAGACTTATTTGAATATATTTTATTTTATTTTTGCCTTACCTCCATCAGACGGATTTCAAGTGATAAATTATGACAAGAGTTGCATCCTTGGAGGAGCCTAGCTCGCGACCGAGATGACCGCGCTTTAGCTCGGCTCCGTTCGCCCGCCTGTGTTTTCTCAATTATCCTGCTGTAATCCTGCCCCGGGAAGCCCTGTTTGCTGTGTGGTAGTGCTACGACGCCCTGCAGGCACTTACCTCTTGTTCCGGTTATCCTGGCTGCTGTGGAACCGGTGCAGTGCCCCCGATTGTTTTTGGGAGTCGGAGGCGGACTGGCCTGGATCTTCTTGCCGGCTCCCGGGCCGGACGGAGCCTGCGGATCTACCCTCCGGGGCGCGGAGGAGGTGGTCGGAAGGCCGTTGTTCGTGTGGGCCGGAGGTCCTTCCTGGCCGATTCCCGTGGGGAGGAGGCCTGTGGTGGAGGCGCTGCCTTCCGTGGTCGGAGCTCCTCGTGTGTCCGGCTTGCTCTCCCTTTGTTCTCCGGTCCGGCCATTTTGATTTTGCCGCCCGGACTCGGAGAACGGGACCGGCGGCATTGGGTGGCCGGCAAGTCCCCCTCTTCTGGTGGCCCCCCTTCCTGCCCGGGGTGTTCTGTTGCCGGTCGGCGGGACTTTGTTTGCTTTGCTGCCGCCCCGGTGGAGATTTTCAGCCGCGCTGCCTTGTCGGACTCTCAAAATGGCGACCGACCCCGGGTATCCTGACCCGGCCTGGGCGGGCGCTGGAGGCCCGCCGCGTGGCCCGGGTGCCGGCTACTGTAAAGGTTTTCCTACACTTAAGGAGGTCCTGGACGCCCTGCTCTCCTGGCGGCTCTGTGTGACCGCGCCTGTCCTAGCTTCGGAGATGGTTCCTCGCGGCGGGCCTCCGGGGCCCCCATGGCCGGATGTGACTGTGCCGCCGCGGGGTGCGGCTGGAATTATCCTGGCGGAATTGGCCCCGGCTACGACCGCGTCTGCTGCTGTATGGAACTTGATGGAGCCTCCTCCTCCTGCGCTACCTTCTTTTTCTCAAACCCGGGAGCTGGATTTTGCTTGGCCAGGCCTTCATGACTCTCCCGCTTCCTTTCTGCCGCTGCTGCCCGGCGATGCCTCCTGCGCTGGCCCAGATGGGTCAGTTTTTCTGGACATATCCTTGGACTTGTGCCTGCATCGTTTGTTACACTTTTCGTGACTTTCCTGGATCTTCCGTGTTCCACTCCACGTGCCTTTTCCGGACTGCCGTTGGATCTTTCTGCTGTCCGTCTCCTGTTCTTCGTAGCCTGGTCCTCGCTGGCCCGGACCGTTTCCCCTTTGGACAAACAAGGACAGGGCTGATGTATACTGGCATCTGTGTGCGGTAGTCTTGCACTGATTTGGATGGTCAACCTGTCCCGGTATGGTTCTGTGTGACTGACTGGTACTCCTGGACTTTAACCCGATGTTCTTTGACTTCCCCGGGACTTGTCTCCTCGACTCAGGCGGGTGGCTGGGTGCTTTTACTCCTGTCTCCCGGCCCTCCCCCGTGTATGTCTGTGTGTGTTTCCCATCCCTTGTTTCCTTCTCTTCCCTTCCCAATTTTGTCTTTGGCTTCCGACTTCACTTTGCTCCGCTATATTTCGGGTTCTAATTAGGGCGACAGGCACGCTGCGGGGGGGGTAGGCCGTAGCCTTCTGCAGGGGTGCAGGGTGGGCTTTAGGGGTGGGTTGGGGGGGGTCTGTCTATATTGGGGGGTCTTTTTCCTCCCTTATTTCCGTTTTTTCTGTTCTATGGCTCTTGTGTGTTCACTTTTTTCGTGACTCCGTCTCTTCCTGTGTCCCCCTGGGGAGTTTCTGTTACTTTTGTATCCCGGTGTGTGTCTGATTGTGGCTCGTTGATAATTCGGTTTCAACTTTTTGCTACGTCGCTCGCCGGATTCTCTTATCCTGCTTTAACTCCTGGGGGTGTGTGGTTTGATGGGAGTCCCTTCTTTCGTTTCCTTTTTTCCCTCTTCCCCCTTTTTCCTCCTTATTGAGGGTCCCTTTATTTCTGTTGGGGTGCGTATCGTATTGTCTTTTATTGTTTGGGCCTTTTTGATTGTGTCTCCTCAATTTGGGTGGGGGCGGCGACGGGTAGGCGCGGTTTGATTGATGCCATTGTCGTTTCTTTATATTCCGACCATGTTTATACTCTTTGATAGCTATGTTTGTATGGCCTCTTTTCTCATTCTGTGATCATAAGATGGCGGCTTGCCGCGGCCCCTCCCTGGTTGTTTTTTGCACGGCCCATTGTTCTTCTGTTTCCCCGCCCCGCATTAGAAAATTAACCTTTTATTGTCCTGTTCTTGCTGATTGCTTGATACCTTTTGTTGTTTCTCCTGTGTTCTTGGTGACATATCCTGTAGAGAATTTGTTTTTCGTTTACTACGTTATCTACCATGTGGTGGCCAGCCCTCGTGGGTTGTAGGCCCGTATTTGTGAGCTTTCTTTGTACAATAAAGGTTTTAAAAAAAAAAAAGTTGCATCCTTCTCAAAGATGCCTGACTTTACTCCTTTAAAAAAATTAATATCATCCTCAATCATAGCTTAAATAGTTCTGCAAGACTTTTTTTTACGGTTACATAGGTTACCTCAAACCATAATTTATTATCCTGGTCCCCAATTCATCTTACGATTTTGAAGAGCCTTTTGTAAAATTCTTCAAACTGATTTAGCCTCATCCTCTCGATATCATCCTAAGAACAATGGCCACACCGAGCTACCTAACAAATGACTCAAACAATATTTACGGTGTTACCACACCTCTACCCAATGGTCTTCATATCTGGCACTGGTTAAATATTCTTGCTACTCCAGTAGCAGTGAAACGTTATTATTGTTGTCAAGCAGTTCATCCAAGTGTATTTACAGCTGCAACCCAGCAAACATATCTGCTACCCGCTGAGCACACGGGGCAAAACATCTTCAAGCCTTAAGACAAAAGACACAAGAAAACCCATTAAGTGCTAAAAGGAAGATAAAGCAGCATGTAGATCTTCAGCAAGCTCCATCTCCTCAGTATTAGCCTGGAGATAAGTTCTGGTTAGCTTCGCAATTTCTTCCATCCTACTTCAGTTAAAACAAGCGCATACCCTGCTTTTATGGGCCCATGAGAATCACACAGTGTATAAATCTAGTCAGTTTAACACTTCATCTACCTGCGCCCTGTAACATTAATCACGTTTTTTACAATTCTCAACTAAAGCATTACCAGTTAGATCGTTATCAGAGATGATTTAACATGCCACTACCAATCTTGATCAACAATGTTGCAGAATTCAAAATTTAGAACAAATGTGATCCCTGAGTTTTGCATAGAAGTGTGCTGTTTTTGATTAATTGGAAGAGATACCCTCCAAGTGAACAATCTTTGGAATACACCTCAACAGTCGCTGCACCATTGTTGGGCCGATTAATTTTCAGACAATTTCCAAACAAGGCAGAAGCTCTTGAAGGGGGATACTCTGTCCTGCCTCCCTGCCGGGCAACACATTCAGCAGCAGCATAAGAAATAACCAGTGTGTAAGCGGATTGTTCCTAGCTGGCTGGCAGCACAGTGTCTTCCTCGCAGCTACTAATTTACCTGGGAGCTCTTTGCGGTTACTGGTGGTCTGTACATACTCCTTTGTGCCAGTATCAAGGCTTTCTGAGAGTGCTGCTTGGAATCTTGCTTGAAATCTTCCCCAAATAGCAGTCATGGCGTCTCTGCTTCTCTGAATATCAACACTTGCAGTAAGGCTAGGAAGTCACCACCTCCTGCCCTATTCAAGATGGAGTGATAGTTTGGAGTTTTCTACTCGCCTTTTCCCAATCTAAGATGGAAGCCATCAGGATTCTAGATAGCTTCCTCTTTGTAGGCTAAAAAGCAGTATGAAGGGAACTTCTTTACACACAACACTTTTGAAGTTTCTCTCCATTGCATTTATCACCTCTTAGCTTACTTCGTTCCAGGTCTGCTTTTCAGCTTTTCCATATGTCAAGCTCATAAGGATGCCTTCCTGGTATATTACCATTCTTGTGAAGTAGGTTTGTGCTCTTTCTTGGAGGCACTTGTTTTCCAGTCATTTCCTGACATATGATGACATTGTAGCTACTAGAAAGAGTTGCCCCTTCTTCTGGAAGACCCACTTAGAGAAGAAGTCTGGTCTGAAGCGTCCAGCCCTTGATAGATTGTCTGTGAAAGATGAGTAATAACCACACTCACGATGTGTTTCGATGAAGCAGGTGCTAATAGTCCAATATCAAATGAGCTGTTGGTCTTTGTTAATTACCCAGGATTAACATAACCACATGACTAGTATCATCCAGTGCTATCTCTGCATATATAATAGCGGCTCAAGGCTAAAGTATACCTTACTTTGAACCAGTGAACGTCTATAAAAATGAAGGGTTTACTCAAGTTGTGCATCTACAATACATTTTAACATTTGGTTTTGTTTAGGCACCTGCTTATCACAAGAGATATGGAAATGTGCGTCTGGGGAATCACAAATTCCTTTTGTTCAATTAAGCAAATAGATCTCCGCGTAATACAATAACGGGATTGTCAATGTTCAAAATTTAAATCCTGCATGAAGGAATTTGCGAATCTACATAGTCCAAACAAATGCACATCACACAAATGAAGGGCATTGCGTACATAGGACACACATGTATATCTCGAAAATGGCCGTAAGGTAGCACAGTGAGGTAATACAATGGCAATTACTTCATAGAGCATCCTCATCACCCTCTCAGAACTGTTATATCTATCACGAACATTTAGCATCACAATGTCCATCCAACCCTCTCTATAGCACCCAAATTGATTCCCACCCTCCTTCAGTCCACAATCTGCCACTCTCTCATCAGCACCTAGGGGTACCTCATCCTTCTCAAAGCACCCATGCATTTATAGTACCTTACCATCCTGATGTCTTATCTTCTTTCATCATCGTGATGGAACATCCTTCAACATGTGATGCCTTCTTCATCCTCTAGAAACATATTTTCCCTCCTTCCATCACATAGCAAATTGCTATCCGTTCATTCGTTTTCAGACCCGTGAAGTAGCAGATGCTCCACCTCAAGTGTTAACAAGCATTTGCAATGCAATAGGTCTCGCATTTGCAAGTGTTAGAGTTATTGACATAAAAATGCTTTTTCGTACGTGTTTTGGTTTCAAGTGCAGTGGTCTTTGGGAGCTTATAAGTATTTAGCGATGCAGTATCTTTTCCTTTGCCGCCAGGGATTGAATAGCTATACAATTACTATTTAGTGGGTTATGCAGTATGATTCAGGAATACATGCTTGCCCCGACTACATCTTTAGATGACTTTGCAATGTTAAATTGTGCCCATTGGTATCAGCTGGCATTTTATTATAAGCGCAGAACTTCCGTTATCGTTTTTTAATGCACATATATACTCCAAATTAAAAAAATGCATAAGCAACAATTGAAGTTTGCGGTAAGACAAAAAAGACCAACAAAACAGTGCACACAGATGACAGGGACAATTTTACATTAGGGAGCTAAGGGCCATATGCATGAACACATTTTCCCATAGACACAGAATGGGCAAAACCCTTTGATGCATCTGGCCGTAAATTCTTTCTTTCAATGAGATAAAAAATGCAAGAAACAATTGTGCAGGGCTCATGTTCCCCTGAATTATTTTTAACCAGGCAAATCAAAATCACACCAGGTTGCTAGTCTATGTGCAAACATCTTGGACCAGCCCAACAATGAAAAGTGTCTCTAGCAATGTAGATTATCTTGAGTAAAGCAAACTGCCCAGGATCAGATGCAGGACATATACGCAGTTTATAGTAGTGTGATGTATTGGTCCAAGGTTAAGTACACATTAAATAACAGATTTGCAAATAGTACAGTGTTGCATCCAAGGGTTTTTTAATAATGGCAATATTTTTTTTTATAAAAGGCTGACCTTTTAGGATCTAAGGCAGTGCGTCACCAGGTTTCCAGACAAGAGCATTAGTGTGCACGAACATAACGCACATTAAAAATGTATTTGATTAAGAAAAAACTGAAATATAAAATTTGCGCAAAACTGTTGAAGTGAAACAGGCAAATAGAAAGTGAATGGAAATGGTGTGTTGATTTTATAAATGAAGTAGACCATCCTACAACTTTGTTTAATTAGGAACAAAAAGCCTGTGCAAAGAACCCCAAAAGGTGTCTCCTGCAGCCTACTTTCGAACATTGGAGCCTATCTCTTACCAGTAAATGTAATTGCATTTATATAGCACTTACTACCCTTGATAAGGCATCGAATCGCTTTTTTGGAGTGTAGCACGCTACTCCGAAACCCAAAGAGGATTAGTGGTGAATTAGTATAGGGAGATATGAAATTAATTTGAGCATTGGACATGTTAGTCTCTTAGTTGGATTGAAAAGGATAGTGGAGGGCAGGGTCTAAAAAGTGTGGTGCTCATAGCCGTAGGATGAGGTTTGGGATTAGTAAAAAGGAGATTAAGGAGCTGCTGAATGTCAGTAGACACACGATTGCTGATATGGCTAAGCACAGCACAATGCATACAATGTGGAGCACTATTCAGAACCTGAAGGATTCTGCAATCTTCCCTTATAGGCTGTACAATAATTGCAATTACATCAGGACTAATTTATATTAGCCCCAAGAAGCTGTCGGGTGATTAATAACAAGCATCAGTAAAGCCATTGGCGCTCCCTTTAGGACCCTTTAGATTTACATATGCTTTTAGCCAATCAGCATAGCATTGTGAATGCTGTGCTGTATGGTTAGAGAATTGAAAATTTAAAAAAACTTTTCATGATCCGTCTGCGTCATTTTGATGGTGTACAAACAATGTGCGAGGAAGATCAAAGACTTCTGATTAATTTTTGCCTTGCTTGTCCTTGAAGTAGTAAAATGCTGGGCATCCCGCACCAACTTAGTGTGACAACGGGACAGATCACCCAAATGAAGGAAAGCCAAGGGAAAAGAGCATGGTTGGCCTCGTTCGTCATAGCTGAAGCCAGCTTTTGCCACACTGTAACACTGCTGGGTCAAGTGGTATTCACAACCGATCCTGCATAGAAGTTTTTGCAAAACAGGGATACTCGTCTGGGGAAAAGACATTTCCTAGTTTTTTTCCCCAAAATCTCTCACTTTCTTGTTCAGAAATAAAGTCATGTAAGGACTATACAAAAAAGTTATAGCCCACATCATCTCAAAAGTTGGAATGGACAAAAGCATATCCACCAAAACCAGTATCCCATACCTCTGCCCAAAGATCAGTGTAGCCTTCCTGCTTAACTTTGACACAAGAACGAAATACTCCAAAGAAAAAGGCAATGTGTCCCTCTAGCAGTCATGAACAGTAAGGTGTTATTCTTTCCAGACTATACTAATGCTATGCAACATAAAGGCAAATATTTTCTAGAGGTAAAACAGTGCCTATGCACTCTAGTACTGAAACATATGCTCTTGAAGGACCTCGACTGAGGAAGAGAACGCTTCATGGAAGTGGCATGGGACTGGGCTGAACAGTGGGCAGCTACTAACAGAAAAGACAGTGCACCCAGACATTGATGACAAAAATGGAAACAACGTAATAGGAATTGACTGTTGCTACTAAGAAAACCAAACACTTGCATAAACAGCTGCTGTAATAGTGAATATCATTGCACAGTGAACATTAGAATCATGCAGTTGCCAGAATGACTCTGAACTTATGTGTCCGAAGGGCATCGGAGGCCATTAGGTGGAACTGGGTTGCAATTAAGTGCTAACTGCGGCCACAAGTGTCCCATGCTTGAATGTGGTCAGAGTAACACAGAAGTCACCATAGGGGCCTCTGTGAAGATTACGTTCATAATGTGAGGGGAATGGTTGCCTGGTAAAGTGATGTGGAATCAGTACATGCTGATGTGGATGTAAAAATCACATTGGATCCCACAGTAAACACATTTGTCTACGGGGGCTGGAGGAAACTAGAGAAAAAATGTCAACTATTTACCAGTTAGGTAATCCTCATTTGTCTTGTGAGGTGACAGTTCTCCACTAGAAGACATCTTGTGCACACTAAACCCCATACTAAAACACAATAACATCAATAATTGCCCGTTCCGACTCCTTGCAACTTCTTCCTTCCTTTTTGGTTCCCCCTTTTACAGGGGAAACTCAGAACACTGTGGTACAATTGTAGTATCCATATGTAGAGTGAAGACCAATTCTTGATATCTGGTTCACTGGGAAAAACATCTTATGCATTACAAAGATGCAGCACTGCAACAGTGAAGTTAATTACCTGTTTTAGGACAATGCTCTGTTATAAGATTATTTCTGTTCCAATTTTTAAATCTATATAAATTAACATAAACTTGTGCAAGAACTTGAATTGCCAAATGTTGTGCATTTTAAGGTTGTGCATTATTACCTTAATGTCTCTTCAGCAGCACAGAAGTGGTGAGGAAATGGTTTACAAAACTCAGTGTACCATTGCATTGCCATTGATAAGTTTGTAACAGTTTTACCTAGATAGAAGAGTGTGAAAGACACATGCGGCAAATGGCAGCAGGCTAGATCTCAAAACCCACACAGACATCATCACAAAGAGGAACATCGTGAACCCCTTTATGTTTTGGATTGTTGAAGACGCAGGCTCAAGTATAAAAACACATCTATGTTTTTTCACTGAATGATTCCTTTACATTTTATAGTGGCATCATTTAGGCTCACAAAAAGAACAGGAGGAAAACAGTCAACAACAGAAGAGGTCTAATTTTTGTCTTTTCAAAACGTGACTTGTTGCAGATTTCATGAACCACTGTAACAATAATTACAGGCCAAAAAAGGAAAACATAACACTGTGTACATTAAAGAACAATTAATGAGTTGATTTGATTTGAAATGAATTAAATTCATTTGTTAAACACAAAAAACTGCAAATGTTCTCCTTTAGTTCCACCCATCACATTAATACATCCAAAACGCGCTGGTTATATAAAGACTCTTTATACCACTTTTAAGAGAATCTGATGTTTTTTCCCCCTCCCGTACACAAGTGGCTGGCGGGACGATGAACATAAGCTGGAGACCAGGAAGAGTAATAGAATGACTTATTAGTTAAAGAGATGCAGGGTATTTAAGCTGATATTGAAATTGAGGATCACAAATTGATGAATTTGTTATCTTTAAGATAATTCGTGAATAAAGCTTTGAAAAAGCATTGGATACTCTTAAAATAGGTATCAAGAGTATTTTTATAATCGGATTAATATGAAGGATTAATGTGATGGCCAAACTAAAGGAGAACATTTGTAGTTTTTTAAAGGATATTCCTTTGATATTAGCTCTTGATGAGATGTGATTAAGCCATGAAGAAGGTGCAGTTCACTTTAAGCCGTGAAACACAAGTTGGCTGTACAACTTTGAAATTGTTTGACTGTACTACATCAATAACATTTAAGTTAGCAACACTGAATTTTAGAAATAATGTTACGTACTACATGAAGATACAAACTTGCAAAATGAAAATGAAGAACTAATACAATATTGTATTGAGATGTTCAACAAATACAGGTAATTGTTCTTTAATTCAAACAATGTTATGTTTTCCTTTTTTGGACTCTCCAATTTGTAACATTTATTTTCACAGTGGTTCATTAAATTTTGGCACTAGGATTGTTCTTCCAGGGTTTTGTCACGGTGGTGGGGTGAGTCCAGCAGGGCATTTTTTACTTATGCAGATTTGTCTGTGTTAGCAAACTTGATCAGAGAGTTCATTCTGTTTAATGGTGATCTTCACATTTATCTATTTGCAGGGGGACAGTGGAGGTCCTTTAGTGTGTGAGCAGCCCGGAGGAAGGTGGACCTTATTTGGCCTAACATCTTGGGGATCGGTCTGTTTTTCCAAGGTTTATGGGCCAGGCGTTTACAGCAATGTGTCACATTTTGTGGACTGGATTGAAAGACAGATCTACATTCACACCTTTCTAACAGACTAAATTTCCAAAACTTGTTACAGAACCAACACGTGGAAGATCAAGAACATGGGCAGCTCCACTATGATTGCTGAAAATCCTCTTGGGGTAACCAACAACCTATGAGCTCCATGTGATGGAAGGAGATTGAGAAAGCGCTTTGCTCACCATTTGCCATGACAAATATCGCTGTATCGGACCTCTTGTACTTTTATGTTGAGTATTTTTCTTTAGTTTGCTGTTATCATTCCAGATATTAGAACACGTCTTCATCACAGTTTTTGATGAACAAGAGGCAAAGCAAATTCTTAGGTACTGGAGTTCCTCCATACTCCCCAAATGACAGTCAGCAATATACCATGGGGTCTGCTATTCCATGAAAGGAAGTGACTTTAGGTGTAGAATTAGGTCAGAATCAGTGGTAATATTACTATACCGCTTTCGTTATTTACCTGCACTCCCAACACACAATATGAATCTACTTCTTGACAATTTGAAACTAGCTGATTGGTTCTAGTGCCAAAGGTGCTTTGCAATTGGCTGTAATTCAACAGTCTATCACTAGGGATAAACTGCAATCCACCCTTCACTGTAGAGAAGAATTGGCCAGTGATCTCTAGTAGAACAGAATGAGTGAACACACTGGGCATTAGGAAAATATAAGCATTAGATGTGGAACTCGATTAGATTGAAAATATTGCAAGCACCAGAATAACCTTAAGAGCCACATTAATGATACCTCATGTGCCACCTGTATTCCAAACACTCACAGGCAATGTTAGGAAATCAAGAATGATTTTATGAAGAGGCTGGAATACATAATTTAAAATGTGCAATGTCTTGGTAAATCCTCTTTCATTCCCAGCATCTTGTAAGTGGGATAGTTTTCTGCCTGGCACACAACACTACAAAGAATGTATAGACAGACAGTTGAAATCACTCACATGTTTATTAACTATGACATGGCCTGGGTCTTCTACCACTGCTTCAAATATCATTCACAAGTAATACGAGGTAAGTGTTTATTCATTCTTTTTTGTTCTTCTTCTCATAACTATCTCATATTGAAAGAACAGGTTGTTTGATTTTCTCCAGGGCTGTTTGTGTCCCTATATATAGAAGCACTATACAGTCAGACATTGGGCTTGGGCAGTGAGATGCAAAGCATTCCTTACTTGCCTGTATCTGTAGGTCTTCGACTTAAACCTCTTTCACAGATTCACACACTTGAATATTCTTTAGTGTTAAGCTAGGCATTCTCAGTACTTTCACAACAGCAATATTACAGACATAAGATTTAATATAGGAGCATATTCACCTCATTTAAAAAAAAAATCACCTGATTCATTGATGTGAAGATACCTAGGTTATGCTCCCAAAGCCCTTCTTCAGATTTTAATGCACACGTATTACATTGTCTGTAAAGAGGGTAGGCCAGATGTTTCAGAATTAAGAAAGATGTGAATATTAACACATTGAAACAGGTATGCACCCTTTATTTCTCCAACACAGGGTCCATCACACATTCAAATTCTTTGAATAGAATAGCAAGTAGTTAATGTATAGCAGGGAATAAGTCAAGGTAGGGCCAAAACTCACTTTGATCAAACTGGCTCTGTACCACTGTCTGTTGCACTGTAACTTCTCTTCTATATTGGGTGCCATGGCAGTAGTGCATGTTGAACATGTGTGGTGTTCTTCACATTGCTTAGCAGTTGTTCTGCCTGAGGAAATGTGTGATTCACCATGCAATTCCTTGTTTGCTTTGAAAGGCCATTCTCTGTGATTTTCCTTGGTGCATTCACTGGTCAGCAAGACAGGCACCAGTGAAACAATTTTAATTCAGATTTCTGAAAAAGAAATACGTTCATTAGATTCTGATGATTTCTCCACCATCACTATCGCAGGTCTATTTTAAGTTCCAGATTTAGTCATATTGTGCCTTCCTAACTTCCTTTTGTATGTCTTCAATGATTGACCGCCTGCTTTAATGCTAGCATCATTTACAGGCTGCAAATGGGCAGCAGAAGGATGCATTGCACTACTTCTGCAAGGTATTTGCATTTCTATGTTAGGCACAATGAGTTTGCACTAAATTCTGCTAATATATTTACAAGCCTCTACGCCTTCTCCTCTTAGGGTATTACTCACATATTTCTCATATCAATGTGTATGCCCAGGAAATTCAGATCTTGACTTGGGATTATGGATAGCATTTTTGTGCTTAGGGGAAATCCTAGTTTGTAGGTTCACAGGAATTTCAGGTGACTATAAATGTACAATCAAAGAATGCTGCTATCATCTAATCTAAATGTGGTTTTCCTTGGGAGCCATCCTTGTACTTGTATCACAGCCACTTAATTTATATCTGCAGCTACTTTCATGCTATTTTGATGTTCCCTTTCCTTCTTTCAAGATATTGTTATCTTTTGCTGTCTTGTCGGCATGAGGATGATCTAGCAAGGAAGCTATTCTGTTCCGTATTGTCCTCTCATATCTATGTACTATGGCCAAAGTCTAAAGCGTCTTGATAGTAGTCACAGCGGTAAAAAGCATTTTTTTTCTCAATGGTGTTCCGACATGTTCTCTCCCTCTCTGTTAGAAAAGTAAATGGAGCTGAGGTGTTAACCTACCTACTTCAGATTTCTTCTTTAACTACAGAGTTTGGTTTTTATTGACCCATAATGCACGTTGGAGCATTTTCTAGGATGTTACATCTCCTGTGTTCTCCTCAGATGGAAATTCTTGAGAACCATGCTTCATAAAATGGACATATTCTGTCTAAATATGCTGGGGAAAAGGGGGAAGATTGGACCATCAAACTACAAAAGGTATTCCTTATGGTCCATACGGAGGCTTCTAAGAAGCGCATGTGAAGCTTTGCCATGTGTCAAACAAATCTACTTCATCAAGCATGGAATCTGCAGAAAAGAAGTCAGAAGGGCCACCTTTAGAGATCACTTAATTTTACCATTCATCATCTGTGTTTACAATCTCCTTCCCGTAGCCCCTCATCTCGTTTTTCATTATCATATCCTAACTACTTCTGGTCAGTGCTTCCCTTGCTGCCGTTAATGGGAGATAAATCTCATTGATGTTGCTATCCAAGAAATAGCCTCCAAGGCAATGTAAGCAATGCAGCACTGACTCAGGAAACCTCCCAGCAGATTCCGGATCAGGAAGGCCACACCATGTTCTTCTTCTGGGTTCCAGCCTTCATCTTATATATTCTCTTTCTCTCTCCTGCCAAGAATCAGGCACTTCCTCATTTCACTCATCCTCTCCTTCAGGTGCATTATGTGAAAAACATCCTTGATGGGAACTTTTATAGTCCAACAAAAGAAACACATTCATTACTACTATCCAGTGACATGGTGTGCACAGTTTCCATAGGAAAATGCTTCTAGAGGGGCTCGAAGTTTCGAGATCTATACCAGGAGACCTTCCTTTAGACAGTGCCTGCATTGTCTCACTTAGCAAAAGTGTTTTTGGTCAGGTGTGTCGGTGTTGCCGGTGCACTCCTTGGTCAAGTGGTTGTTAGCAATTCCTTAGAAAGAGGTAAAGCCTTGCTGATCAATAGTGTCTTTCACAAGAAGACAATGAGCAGCGTTGTTGATGAGATGGTGAGACACAATTGTCACAACATTAAAATCATTGGCTTTGATGTTGTGGGTATCCTATCAGTGACTGTTTCATCTATGTATGCGGTCGTTGTGAATAAACATCTAAAGAGCTATTCTACAGCTGCTACTTAGCAAAAGAATTATTAGAACAAAAATGTGGATTTCTAACTGGTCTTGAATTGAAGGGTTGTCACTGAGTATCTTGTAGATTGGGAGAACTCAGCAATGTACTCTGATGGAGCTTCGTCTGGCCAGATGCTATCCACCCTTTTCCATGAGGGTCTCGCTTGAAGCTTGTACTTTTCTTTCTTGGAGATCTAAAAGCAGATCTCCTTCTGCCACAGGAATAGGACCACTTGTAGATTTCTCTCCAAAACATGTGCAACTCATTTCATTGAGGAAAGAGACAAGCCCCTCCTCATTGTTCTTGTGGATTATAGAGCTAAACACCTGACACATTCTTTCAGAATGAGCTGAGGTAGAAGCAGCACAAACTATCTCTGTGTAGAATTTTGATTTAGTTCTTCTTGTGACTGCATGCTTGCAGCCCTTTAAAATGTTTTGGCCTTTCTTCTTCTTCCCTAATGATAACATGGGTGGTTGCACTCTACTCAAAAGCAAAGCCCTGGAGAGAAGATCAGTGGGAGACCTTTCTAGGCTATCAGCCCTTGAGAGTGTCAAACACACAAGAAATCCCACGAATATTTCTTCTGAATTTGGCAGTTATTCAAGTTGTCTGATGACTTAAACATGGTTTTCTGTAGGAGATGTGAGATGCTGTCCGAGAAATAGAAAGCCATAAAGTATTGACTGTTCAAGTAACCTCTAGGATTGGAGCTTAACGCCTACTTGCCTCACAGTCTGAGGGTTGGAAGGGCTTGGACTTGGGTGAACATGCTACTGTTTTAAATATATGAACGTACAAATGTTTTTCTAAATGTACTGAATATTCCCAGATTACACAAATCGGATTTATCTCTGAATCCCGCATTGCTAGACATCCCTTCATTAGAAAAAAAGGTGACACCACTATGGTCCAAACAATACAAGAATGGGTCCCAGGCATTTGCACAATCATTTTAAATTGTGCTGGTATGCTGAGATCTAAAATTCCCCACTGACAGAAGATGGTGTCGAATTACTCTGGGACCTTCTGTTAAAAGAGAGTAACAGTGCTAATTCGGGTACATTTCCATCCGCATGGTACAGTAGAAAAGAATGCTGTTTTTTCTAATTTATATTCTGGGCATATCTGGGAGCAAAAGCACAGCAAGTGGGAGTTAGTTAAAGAGTGAAATTTGTGATACGGAGCCAAAAACAGAGTTAAATAAATGCCGTACGGCACTTTATTCCCTTTGACTGAATTGCCCTTATGTTTCCAAATATCAAATTTATGAACATACAGACCTGAAACATTTAGGGAGCATCTAGACCATTCTTTTAGCAAAGCTGGTGGTGTTAAGCAGGTGCCTTGATTAAACAGCACTTTGAGACAGATTGTTACAAGAATTTTCCTTTTTTGTGTTAATGTTTAACATCTTTGATGAATAGCCTTATAATAACCCAGACTGTAAATCTTTCTGTGTGGCAAGTTGTTGCGTGACAGTATAAATGCCTTTAGAAAAGGAATAATTCGTACAAGCTGTGTCTGCTGTGACATTCCATGTAAAGAGAATATTTGTAATTTTATAAATGTATTTTTATACTTTTTTTTCTAGGTGTACACAGAGATATATATGTAGTCTATAAAATGCAAATCTTTGTAATCGTCAGCCTGTATTTTACAGTAGTTTGCAAAAATGTCCACGACAATCAAACGTCAAAACAATTGTGATTGCAGTCTATGATTTAATTGAAATAACATGTATGCACAGGTGCACACTCACACAAACATGAAACACTCGTTGTCTGCCTTTTACCAAACCAAAATGAAAATAAAAATCTAAAACTTTATCTGCTTCATCATTTTGTCTACTTGGTAACCAGATTATGATTTTAACAGTTTATTGCTGTTTTGGTTTTAGGTATGCTGAGACCCTGTGCAGATCTGTGGTCTCTATCACTGCAAACAAACAAAATATGTAAGAGATATCGAAGGCTGGAATTATACCAAGAATTGGTATTACAGTTTAAAAATGATTATTGTGCAGACAAAGATGATAATCAGCTAACTGTACTGCAAAATCATTAGAACATGCATACACAAGTATGTTTCCGAGGCACTATGGTATGGTTTTCATCGTAAGTCTTGTTTTTAGGTGGAAAACCAACAAAAAAAACACTAAGGTCGATATGCTGTCTGATTAAAGGAAGGAGAATTATCCCTGGATTTTATCGAATTTCCCGAATTCTGAAATCCCGTTTCAGGCCTGGGAGGATTAAGAGCTACGCCTTTCGCTGGCCTTTCTCTACAGAGAAGACAGGAATCCGTGGTTCCTCTTTCTATTTCACGATATAAGGCAATTAATTAGGAACATGTGATGGGAAAGAACCTATTGGTTTTCAAATGAGGGTTTAGAATACCCATCCCTCAGAAGAACAGAAACATCTCCACGTTTGCCATGTAGCCTATCACAGGGCCGGCAATTTGACAAGACAACAGCGCGTTATTTGAATCGAGAGATAAAGGACTGTGAGGTTGATGGCATTTCTCAAAACGAGCATTGGCAAAGCCAACAGGCCTGGTTTGTTTTAAGAGTACACATTTTTTGTTGTAATAGCCGTATCTTTTTTTCTTAGTTATGGGTTTGAATGCACCTAGTTGACAAGTATGTGTATTACGGACTGTTTATTATAAAAATCTGCATAATGCAGCATCATAGCCACATTGGGAGTTTCAGCTCTGGTATCAGACATATATACCATCATGATCTTTTTACAATTGATGCAGCAGGGTTATATATGGCTAGCATGCACTATATAAGGGCAATCATGCCTGTGCTTCTTTAATATACACCTAATGAAGACTTTGGCTCCCCTCCCTCTCACCTCATGCTATTGGCTGCTTGGTGTTTAATTCTACCTCCTACAGAGTACTTATATGCAATGCATGAAGGACCTGTTTCAACACTAGAAAATAAAAACAGATGATCTGATAGAGACACGTTAGAGATAGATTCCTTACCTTAGAATATCCCCAGACGTCAGACTGGATCCGGAAAGTTTTGCTTAGCAGTACCCCTGCGCGTCAGTAGGTGGCGTCCTGCGGCTCCGCGTCCGTCACTGGCGTCGTCAGCTCCAAGATGACGTCACGAAGAGTACTTAGGAGCCACCCATGCGCGCTGACGTCAGTTCTTTCCTTTTCCGCGCCAGTAAGCGCAGGTCCGGATTGAGCACGTACCTTGGTCTCTTTTTGACCACTATTTTTGAGACGTTTTGTCTCCCCATCTTTCTCTTGGTGCACACAGGGATGCCCGGTTTTAAGTCCTGTGGGACTTGTCACCGAAACATGTCAGTAGCGGACCCTCACGACGTTTGCCTCTACTGCCTGGAGGACGACCACGACTCCTTGGACTGCCGTGCCATGGCCCCCAAGACCTTAAGAGAGCGGCGTCGGAAGTTGCTGGAGGTCCAGCTGGGATGGCCAAACAGTCATGCACACACTGCATGTTCCCCACCAGGCTGCATTACACAGTATGGTGAAGAACATGCACAGGCTCTCTCTCTGAACGCCGAACCATGGTGTTCAGATTAATCACAATGCTGCATTGCAGCATTGTGATTGGCTAGGGGGAGCCTGTGTGCCCGGGTGCTTACTGCTGCAGGCCGGGACAGGAAGAAGGAAGACGAAGAGGACGCGGGCGGAGGAGAGGGGGTGGCCAGCCACCCGTTCAAGGTAACTTTTTTTTTTTTATTCACTAGCCTCCCTCGCACACCTCCGCTGCCCCACTACCCCCATCCGGTAGCAGCCGCTTATGTATTTACATGCCAGATATCGTCAAAGCTTGGCACCTGTACAGGCTAAAGTCAAAGCCGGTCCTTGCCTCAGCTCTTCCCTGCTAATTTGTTTACTCGTTCACTGAACAAGCTGATTTAAATTAGATCAGTCCCAGGATGCTTCCACCTTATCAATTCCAAAGTGAATCAATTTCAGGCAAATATTTATTCCTTAATCTTCATTCTATTTCACGTTTTGTTGAATTGTAAAACATGATGATTCCAATTTTCAAGTGCGTGTATAATGCTCATTAGCCTTTGATACAGCATGTCAAAATCCCCAGTTCCATAATTGACATGAATATCTTGACCCAATGCATTTCGAGTGTGTCGCTATTCGTCAGTGGTAGCTACAGTGCAAGAAAAAACACTGTATCGGAAACGATTTTCCGATACAGTGTATCATTTTTAAATGTTAAATCATGATCCCGGTGCTCATTTCGTTTATCCCCCCCAGAAAACCTTGTTTTTCTGAAACATACTAATAACAAATCAAATCCATGAAATTACCCAAAATAATGCATCCGTTAGCATTTTATACACCTTTACAGATAAGTTAACAAACTGCGAAATCGTACGTTGAACTTCAATCAATTATATCAATTCTCTACCTTCATTTCAACGTTCCGGCCGCTCAGCCATTTTGTGAGTTGTTTGTGCACTAACATTACCCATGCTCCAACTGTGACTTATGTTTGAATTTAAAATGAACTGCCCCTCTCCGACCACGTGTTTCCCCACTCTGTGTGTCTATAGAAACAAAGAAAATCCACAAGAAGTTAAAGTGAATAACTCTCCAACCCCAGCTCCAACTCCGACGACATCCCCCCTTCACGGGACCTGTGCGACTCACTGGCCACCTACTTCCACCGCAAGATCGCAAACATCCAAGACAGCTTCAACGCCATGACCGACCACCACCGGGACCCCCACCGCCACGACCACCAGCCGCCTGATCACATGGTCCAAAGCCAACGAAGAGGACACCATCAAAATCATGAACTCCGCCCACTCTGGATCCCCGTGTGACCCATGCCCACACCACGTCTTCAACAAAGCCAGCACAATCATCCCCCCCATCTCCGGAAAGCTATCAACATCTCCTTCCAAACAGCAACCTTCCCGGAGAGCTGGAAGCACGCCGAGATCAACGCCTTACTTAAGAAGCCCAAGGCGGACCCCAAGGACCTCAAGAACTTCCGTCCCATCTCCCTGCTCCCGTTCCCGGCGAAGGTCACCGAGAAAATCGTCAACAAGCAACTGACCCGCTACCTCGAGGACAACAACATCCTGGACCCATCCCAGTCCGGTTTCCGCAGCAACCACAGCACCGAAACCGCCCTCATCGCAGCCACTGACGATATCAGGACCCTGCTCGAAAACGGAGAAACAGCAGCCCTCATACTCCTGGACCTGTCAGCCTCCTTCGACACAGTCTGCCACCACACACTACGAACACGCCTACACGACGCCGGGATCCAAGAGAAGGCCCTGGACTGGACCATATCCTTCCTCTCCGGCAGAACTCAGAGCGTCCGCCTCCCCCCCTTCCGCTCCACCGCCACCAAGATCATCTTCGGCGTACCCCAGGGCTCTTCCCTCAGCCCAACGCTGTTCAACATTTACATGGCACCCCTCGCCTATGCCGACGACACTCAGCTGATCATCTCCCTCACCAAAGACCCTCACACCGCCAAAACCAACCTCCACGAAGGAATGAAGGCCGTCGCCAAATGGATGAGGAACAGCCGACTGAAGCTGAACTCGGACAAGATGGAGGTCCTCATCCTCGGCTCCACCCCTTCAGCCTGGGACGACTCCTGGTGGCCGACATCACTGGGAACAGCTCCGACACCCACTGACCACGCTCGCAACCTGGGGTACATCCTCGGCTCCACCCTCTCCATGACTAATCAGGTCAACGCCGTCTCCGCATCCTGCTTCAACACCTTACGAATGCTCTGCAGGATCTTCAAGTGGATCACCACCGAAACAAGAAGAACAGTCACCCAAGCCCTCATCTCCAGTAGGCTGGACTACGGAAACGCCCTCTACGCAGGAACATCAAACAAGCTCCTGAGACGGCTGCAACGCATCCAGAACGCCTCGGCACGACTGATCCTCGACATCCCCCGCCTCATCCACATTACAGCCCACCTGAGAGACCTACACTGCCTCCCCGTCAACAAGAGGATAACCTTCAAGCTCCTAATCCACGCACACAAGGCCCTCCACAGCACCGGCCCAGCGTACCTCAACAGACAACTCAGCCTCTACGCCCCTACCCACAATCTCCGCTCCGCTGGCCTCGCCTTCGCCACAGTCCCGCGCATCCGAAGAACAACTGCCGGCAGCAGATCCTTCTCCCACCTCGCCGCCAAGACCTGGAACACACTCCCCACCAACTTATGGCAGACCCAAGACCTCCTGGCCTTCAGAAGACTTCTCAAGACCTGGTTCTTCGATCAGTAGCAGTACCAGCCTCCTCCCCCCCAGCGCCTTGAGCCCCTCACGGGTATGTAGCGCGCTTAACAAATGTCCTGATTGATTGATTGAAAGCAACTATGTTGCACACGTAAAAAAGAAAGAAAAGACTCGCCCGCCAGCCACCACTAAGTGAATGAGCTACTCATGCAGTAACTTGAGATCGCTGTCATGTGGTCCATTGACTAGGTAAAGCTTTCAGAAAAAAAGAGCACAAACTTAAAAAAACAGATAAGGTTTCTCTTTCTAACATATAGTCTGTCTCATAGATTTGTGGGATCAACCAGTGTGGCCCTTCTATGGCATTAAGCTTAAGATAAACCATTTTGTGGGGAATTATTGTTCTGGTGGGAAAGCAACAGTTATTTAAAGTATTTACTTAAGATACCTGGGTGTCTAGCTGGTTGGTGCATTGGGGACTAGTGACTTGTGCATTTTTAGACCTATGAGGTCCCCGCCTGGGAGAGAAAGCATTGTGAATACATAGGTCAGATGAAAAAATCAATACCACACAACGTATGATAGATAGCCTGTACACAGTATAAGATGGGCTGTCACAAAATGTGCCAAAACCCGTTAGGAGAAACATACTAAGCCTTTCAACTAGGTTTGCATCACAAAGTGGTGCAAACCCAGGGAAAAGTGTTGTGTTGGGATTTACCTTCCAACACAAATTCTGATTTGCATTGGAAAGTTGCTTAAAGTAAATAACAGATCTGCGTGCTGCTTTATGGCAAGGAGTCATTATATCGGTTATACTTTGGCATTCCCATGCAACCACCCAGTGTGGTAGATAGGACTTTGTGCCAAAAATGTACGCCTCCTCGAGGCAGAAGTAAAGTTTGAGAAAATGTTTCTTTTTTCTCAACTTTTCAAACTTTGCACGTGGTCTACAATTTACAGCATACCCGCAACATGGCAGAAACCTTCCAGAACAAAAACTATGCTTGACAACGCACATCCACCTTTGCTTTATTGCAGAATGTAAATAAAAATAAAGCAAACTTAAAACCTGTAACAATAGGCCTGCCTTTCTATTTCACTTCAGTACTATGTAATTGTATGTTGTTTATAGGAGCCTGCGGCTCGCAGACAACGTTCACTTTGTATAGGGTCAATGGTAAGTCCCCAAATCTGTCCCAGTCCCGCAACACATTGTGTGTCTTCTATGCCCCTGCACTCCAGGAAAACTGGAAGGGCGAGAGGATAGGAGGACACACCAGAGAGGGGACATTTGTGGCTCCAGGCTCTCCCCAACGGTGTCAGCGAAGGACTGTCACATTCTCAGGTGCGTGGGTGCGGGCAGGGGCCTAAATTAAAGTCTCCCTTTGGTGATATTTCTAATGTGTTTTCCCCCATTGTTTCTTTCAGGCACTAGACAAACTCCAGCCAAGAAGTGTAGTTGGCATCTGAACTATCAGCCTCAAACGCCAGTGTGAGCTGGTCCAGGAGTAGTAAAGATAACAAGGGGGAAACAACCATTACAACGCAACTTTTACAACGCACTACCATTACAACAAAACTTTTACAACGCAAAAACCATTACAACGCATGTATTTACAACGCATGTTTTTACAACGCAGGTACCTTTACAACGCATACCATTACAACGCAAGTATTGGTAAGTATATAATTATATTTTAAATTTTATATGTTTGGTTTTTTTTAAGGGGTATTTTTAGGGTTCAGGGTCAGTTTTCAGTTTTTGGGTAAAGGGGCATTTTTAGGGTTCAGGGTCAGTTTTCAGTTTTTGGGTAAAGGGGCATTTTTAGGGTTCAGGGTCAGTTTTCAGTTTTTGGGTAAAGGGGTATTTTTAGGGTTCAGGGTCAGTTTTCGGGTAAAGGGGTATTTTTAGGGTTCAGGGTCAGTTTTCAGTTTTTGGGTAAAGGGGCATTTTTAGGGTTCAGGGTCAGTTTTTAGTTTTTGGGTAAAGGGGTATTTTTAGGGTTCAGGGTCAGTTTTCAGTTTTTGGGTAAAGGGGTATTTTTAGGGTTCAGGGTCAGTTTTCAGTTTTGGGGTAAAGGGGTATTTTTAGGGTTCAGGGTCAGTTTTTGGGTAAAGGGGCATTTTTAGGGTTCAGGGTCAGTTTTTGGGTAAAGGGGCATTTTTAGGGTTCAGGGTCAGTTTTTAGTTTTTGGGTAAAGGGGTATTTTTAGGGTTCAGGGTCAGTTTTCAGTTTTTGGGTAAAGGGGTATTTTTAGGGTTCAGGGTCAGTTTTCAGTTTTTGGGTAAAGGGGTATTTTTAGGGTTCAGGGTCAGTTTTCAGTTTTTGGGTAAAGGGGTATTTTTAGGGTTCAGGGTCAGTTTTCAGTTTTTGGGTAAAGGGGTATTTTTAGGGTTCAGGGTCAGTTTGGGGTTTTTGGGTAAAGGGGTATTTTTAGGGTTCATGGTCAGTTTTGGGTTTTTGGGGTACAGGGGTATTTTTAGGGTTCAGGGTCAGTTTTGGGTTTTTGGGTAAAGGGGTATTTTTAGGGTTCAGGGTCAGTTTTGGGTTTTTGGGGTACAGGGGTATTTTTAGGGTTCAGGGTCAGTTTTGGGTTTTTGGGGTACAGGGGTATAAGGTAAAAATAAAATAAAATTTAAATTAAATCAATTAAATTAAATTAAATTAAATTATATTATTTTCAATTATTTTAAATTAAAAAAAATAATATATACTTACCAATACTTACGTTGTAATGGTATGCGTTGTAAAGGTACCTGCGTTGTAAAAACATGCGTTGTAAATACATGCGTTGTAAAAGTTTTGCGTTGTAAAAAATTCATTGTAATGGCATGCGTTGTAAAAGTATGAGTTGTAACGTCATACATCCATAACAAGGGAAACAGATCCTTGAACAAGCATTTGCAATGCAATAGGTCTCGCATTTAACAAGTTTGAGCTATTGACAATGCGAATGACAATGCTTTTTATTGATGTTTTAAAAGCCAAAACATAAATAAAATGCATTGTCATTTGCAACGCAAATAGCTTAAAAATGCGAGACCTATTGCGTTGCAAATGCTTGTTGGTAACTGCCAGCAATAGAAACTAGCATTCCAAAAATGTATAGTGGTTTGTTATAAATAAGCACAGGCAAAACCAATAGGTCATGTTAGCATTTGGAAATCCGACTAAAGCATTTAGTGAAAAGTGCGCTGCTGTGGAAAAGAAACTGCTTTCTCTTTTCAATTAATCTAAGAGGGAAACAAATTAAAGAGTGATGATTCTTTGTGTTTTTGAGATGAACAAAAGATCCCTCATACATTACAAGCACTGTACAGTAGCTGCCATGATACACCACACAACCAATTTCAGGAGGGGAGCTTTATTTTAAAGAAGTGTTAACAATGGTGCTCTGTCAAGCCACACCATAGAACAACACAGCTAAACAGTAAAAAGAGTTTCGGGCGATTAGGTGCTTTTATTCACCTATTGTATAGAAAACAAAATTCTTTAGTGCTCACCTACATAGATGTCCGATTAATAAGGAGTTTTGGGATGCTGAGAGTTTTGCATAGCTCAAAACACAAGTGTGGTAAATAGAGCCCCCTAGCGGCCAATTTAAGCGTAAAGAAACTAAGCGCCCTGCTTAAACAGTAGAAGCACATGAGGAATCCTTGAAAACAGCCAAAGTCCAAGGGTATCACGTTTAGATCACTTAAGCCAAATCAGGTCATACATGTGGAATGTACACATATTTTTACAAGGAATTACTTTACAAGAGGATTACACAGACTTCTTGACCGGGATTACATTCAGTGTCATCTTTTCTTAAGCACCTAAGGGGACCTTGGGCAAGAAGTATTTTGGGAGCCCCTGTTTGGAAAAATACTGAATATTATTACACATTTACTACTAGATGAAGGTCTATATTGCTAACAATATTGAATTATACGTGGAAGGTTAAGCTGCAGAAATACACAGAAGTGAGCCAGAGAGAAAGTTCACTTTCACAGGGGGCCTTGTAAAATGTAAGCCCTGGGTAGTTTACCATTTTTGCCATGCCTTAAAACGTCTCTGGTTAGAGAATTATCTATGTGTTATAGACCGATTAACAGATAAGCTTGATCAGCTTGATCAGTAACAGCCTGTAGAGTAAGCTTGATCAGTAACAGCCTGCAGTATCAATTTACTTCTAGGCACCAACAAATTATTTTAGCAGCTGGGTTTGCCTGAACTGGACATACTTATTATCAAAGGATTAAAACCACTGCAGTCAGTTCTGGTCATACTCGGCCTTAGGTGTGACTCTGGTGTGGTTTTATCGGGGTTTCCACATACATAGTCTAGTAGATTGTTCAGTGGACTAATGCATCCAATCTAGGAATAAGTGTTTGACCTCATGGTCACAACGTCAAATACTGGTGGGTACCCTTCCAAGATCAATAAAATGTACCGAGTTGGATAACAATAAACATCTGTTATTTTAACAACAAGAGAAAATGTTTGCTTTGCAAAACAGGCGGTTATGCGGTCAGGGAAAAAACAGAATTCCATCTTTCTCCGTGTCACTGTCCACTTATGTGGCAAAAGTACATTCTCCTTCCCCCCCCGTGGGCATTTTAAGTCAAAGTTGGGCGGCCTTCTAACAACGACAACAAATATATCAGTATGTGTTTTTAGTTTAAAGTCTGTTTTTATTTTACCCCCGTAGAAGGGAGTACGCAAAGAAGGGTGACATATACACAGCGATAAGCCTACAACCCCAAAAGGGCCGGCCGCGTCAGAGAAAATGCAGTAAAACTAACTTGTAAAGTGTGTTTGCTTCTCAACATTATACACAGCGTTCCGCCTACAACCCAATAGGGCCGGCTGCGTCAGAAGATAGAAATAGCATTTTGTCATGCCCAATAGTCACTGCCAATAAAACCTAGTCCCTAGGGCCAAGTATAGACCAGGAACCAAAACTACGAAAACTACCGGACCAGAGTGGTCCAACTTACAACCAAGTGCCTACGAGAAGGCAATAGGACAGCCAGGCTAGCAGAAGAGAAGAAGAGGAAAGAGTCAGGAGGGAGGAGAGAAAGGACCTAGAGAACAGCGAAGGGACCGTTGGGAAAGGAGACTTCACAGACCCCGTCAGCAGCAGGAGCATCCACCACGTGCCACAGTACGGGCTCCAGGGCAATCACACCACATGCCTGCGTGAGGTAGGAGGAAGTATAGCATCGTCCACTAGATGCAGCACTCTCAGTCTAGGGGGCATGCTTCGCGCATGTTCGGATTTGCATAAATAGGTCACCAGAGGTTGCCATATCGCCTTGAAGCGTGTATTGCGAGACTGCAGTCTAGCGGAGAGTAACTCCATAGTAATGACATGCCAGAGTTTCACAATCCACGCAGCAATAGGGGGCGCCTCCGTTTTCTTCCAGTACAGGGCAATGAGTTGTCTGGCAGAGCCCAGCATCTGTAGCGCTAGAGTCCAGTCACTCCGGGTCAGAGCTAGCTCATTCGCAGGTTTGATTCCCAACAACAATGTACTAGCGGCATCAGGCAGAGGATACCCCAGGACCCCCTTAATGTGACTCAGGACCTCCTTCCAGAAGACGGTGATCAAGGGGCAAGTCCACCAGATGTGTAGAAAATCCCCAGGCGCAGCTCGACACCTCCAGCAGTCAGGAGAGGAGGTCGGGAACATTTTATGTAAACGCTGAGGAGTGTAGTACCACTGGGTCATCATTTTATATGCGTTTTCCTGTTGCGGTATACTACGGTATACTTTAGGGATATCCCGCCACAGACGAAGCCACTGCGTTGGTGCAATATCGGTCCCCAGCATGGTCTGCCACCGCTGTTGATAGGTCTGTGAAGGTGGCACCTGAGGATGTTGCAATATCTGGTATATCTTGGAGATCAAACTCTTCGCGTCGGCACAAGAACGGCTAGGCGCTCGAACGGGGTAAAGTCTCGGGTGGCCCCCGGGTACGTTGCATCCGACAGGACCCAGTGTCGCAGCTGGAGGTATTGCATCTCAGGCGGGAGTCGAAACTCCTCTCTGCAGTGGGCGAAAGACTTAAGGGTGCCTCCATCAAAGAGGTCTGTAAGGACCCTACAATCGCCCTGTGACCATCTACAAAAAGCTCTAGTACGGAAAGCTGGTGGGAACCACGAATTGCCCTCAATAGGGGTGTGTGGGGAAGGGAAGGTTGTGAGACCTCTACGTAGCGCTATCCTGTCCCATATTTCCAATACTGTCTTCGTGGGCACCGCCAAATAGGCGCTCAGAGAACGCCCTGCTTTATGGTTCCACGCCAGGTCCCAGATAGTATGGCCGGTTACAGCCCTATCCATGTGAAGCCACCCCTTTTCACTTTCTCTGATACTCCACTCAGCCACGAAGCGCAAATGGGCAGCCCAGTAATAGTCCACCAAATTAGGACACGCCAGCCCTCCACGGTCTCGTGGTGCCATAAGAAGCGCCTGGGAGAAGCGTGGCCTCTTTCCCCCCCAAATGAAGTTGGTTAATTCCTTCTGCAAATTCTGAATATTATGCAAGGGGATGGGTGTGGGTAGACACTGGAACAAATAAAGGAGCCTGGGTAGGATGGACATCTTTATTGCATTGAGTCTACCCAACCATGATGGTATTAGCGACTTCCATCTCCGTAGGTCCTCAAGGACCGATCTGCGGCAGTCTCTCCAATTAACAGGCGACCACCCATCTAACGAAGGGGTCAGGTGTAGGCCGAGATACCGAATGTGGCATTCTATCCAACGGTATGGGCACAACTGCTCCAGTGGGAGGATTTCGGGTTTAGGGACGGTAAGGTTGAGTGCCCAAGATTTGCTGTGGTTAATCTTCAGACCAGAGACACGTTCAAAGAGGCAGAGCGTAGAATGGATTGCTGGCAAAGACTCCCGGGGCTTACTGAGGGTGAGGATGAGATCATCTGCATAGAGCGCTACTTTATGGTCCCGTCCACCCAGCGGAATGCCGTGTATGTCCGGAGCCCGACGGATCATATCCGCCAGAGGCTCGATCGCTAAGGCGAACAGCAAAGGCGAGAGGGGACAGCCCTGCCTGGTCCCTCTCCCTATGCTAAACGGTTCTGTTAGCTGTCCATTCATACGGACCCTGGCCTTCGGGGCTACGTAGGGCGCCATGATTCGAGCGACCATCTTTGGGCCAAGTCCTATCTTACAGAGAACCGCCCGGACGAATGACCAGTCCACACGGTCAAACGCTTTTTCAGCATCCAACGAGAGTAGACAGGCCGGAATCTGCCAGTGTTGCACCTTCCCCACCAGGTGGGCGACCCTGCGCACATTATCAGCCCCTTGACGGCCGCGTATAAATCACACCTGGTCCGGGTCAATCAGGTCAGGCATATGGGGGTCCAACCGCTTCGCCAGCACCTTGGTGTATATTTTAAAATCTGTATTTAGTAGACTTACCGGGCGGTATGATGAACAAAGTGTGGGGTCTTTCCCAGGCTTTGGGATTAAGGCATATTTCCGCCATTCCCATATCCGGAGAGGGACCCTGTGGGTCAGTGAAAGAATTGAAGAGCCGAAGAAGGTACGGTCCCAGCTGAGCCTGAAACAGGCGATAGAAGGAGAGCCGGAGCCCATCAGGACCCGGCGTTTTCCCCAGGTGGAGCTCACTAAGAGCCAAGGCCACCTCTTCCTGTGTTATCGACTCCTCCAAGAGTTCCGCCGAGTGGCGGCACAACGTCGTCCCACCGTACTGCTCCAAGACTTCTTCCACCAAGTCAAGAGGTGGCGTCTCCGCAGTGTATAGCGAAGCATAGTAATCCCGGAACGCCTGACATTTATCCTTAGCCGTCGCCGCTCTGGACCAATTAGGTAGCTGAACATTCACTATATGGGACTTAGCAGCCCTGACCCACAGTCTCCTCGCTAAGAGTCTTCCAACCTTATCTCCCCCCTTAAAATGTGTCTGTTTTAAAGCCAAGAGGGAGCCTTCCGCCCTATTAGTACGCAACAACCGCAGTTGGCCTCGAAGATTCGCCAGGTGGCGCCTCGTTTGCAGGGTAGAGCCTCCCCAGTCTTGCGCCACCGCCTCCTTTAAGTCGTTCACCAGGCCATCCTCCACTGCTCTCGCCTCTCGCGTCCTTGCGATCACAAGAGACGTAATATGACCCCGAATCGTGGCCTTAAAGGCGTCCCAGACCACCGGAAAAGGCGTCTTGGGCAAGTCGTTGTTCTCAAAGTAGGCGGTAATGGCCTCATGGATTTCCTCAACATTTGCTGTATCCCGAAGGATGCCTGGCGGCAAATACCATTTCCGCTCCCGAGGGGGGCACTCACCCGGGGCCCGAAAGAGCAGTTCCACATGAGCATGGCCTGAGATTGAAATGTCAGAAATCTCCACTCCCGCTACATCACGGACCAGGTCGTGGGACATAAACAGGAAATCGATGCGAGAGTAGGATCGGTGAGCACTCGAGTAAAAGGAGTACTCACGTTTATCCGGGGAGAAATACCGCCAAGCATCAAATAATCCTAGATCACCGATCTGCTTACGAAGCGCCAGAGACATCGCTCCAGCCCCACTGAAGGAACCCTCGCTCCGATCCATCTTTGGGCACCACACCATGTTCAAGTCTCCCCCCAGAATTAGCGAGGGCCCTCCCTGAGGTATCTGAACCCGCAAGAGGTCCCGGAGGAAGCGATCCTGCGCCTGATTGGGGGCGTACACGTTGCATAGCGTTAAGCGGCGACGTCCCACCTCGACATTCACCCTAAGAAAGCGGCCATCGCCACTCCGGAAGGGCCTGCCTTCCCCCCGCCTGATGCCAGCTCTGCACATAATCGCCACTCCTGCTGTTTTCGTGTCCGCCGCTGCCCAGAACTGAAGAGGGTATCTAGGGTGAGTCATGCGCCCAGTGTCAGCCTGTAGAAGGTGGGTCTCCTGCAAGAAAATGATATCCGGATTGTGCCGCAGGAGATAGTGCCAGACCTGTTTGCGCTTGTTGGGCGAATTAAGACCCTTCACGTTGAGGGTCATGATTTTCAGAGGACTAGCCACATTCATAGCCACGCCAAGGTGTCGCAAAGCCTAACCCGATCCACTCAACAGGCACATCACACTCAGCCCGTCCGCCCGCAACCCAGAGCCGTACCTCCGTACCCACCACCCGCAGTCTTACCTCCCCTCCCCAGGCCCCCATAAGAAGAAAGGAAAAGAGAAAGAAAGGGCAGTAGGAAACCAAGAAAGGTAGAAAGAGAGAGAAAAGAAGCTAAGAGCCACAAGGCCCTTCCATCAGGAAAAAACATTCACGGCCAACCGGGCCGCAGTACACTGACCCCGTAACAGGGCATCCTACACCCACAGGTTCGGACGCTCTCTGGGATGTCACTCCCTAAGGGGCAGATCAAAACCAAAAAGGGGGTTGTGACAGTCTCCAAGGGAATCCCGCTAGGGAACCCCCGCCGTCTCCGCAGTCTACAGAGTCGGAGTCAGGGATGAATGGAAGGGGTCTCTCTGCTCCCCCCTCTCCCACTCAGAGCTCAACAGGACCTGGGGTATACCCCCCCCCCGAAGCAGGGGCGAAGAAAGAGACAGTCCAGCGATCAAGGTGGGAGGGATCCCTCCTTTAGTTCAGCTTTATCCCCTCCAGGGATCATATGTGGGCAATAATGTCTTGTTTGGCCTGAGAAGGGGAGAATCCTTCCGCAGGGGGGGTACGGCGATGCCGATGCACCGTGGTCCAGTCCGGTCCCGCCAGCTCCCTCCTCTGTCTGCGGGGCTGCGACGGGCTCGGCGGAGGGGTCGTTGGCAGGCGAAGGAGCTGTGCCGCCTCCTTGTAGGATCTCACCGATCTGCGCTTCGACTCCCACTGAAAAATAAGGGCAAAGGGGTGACCCCACTAGTACGAGATGCCCAGGCCTCATAGCTTCTCAGTCACCGGCCGGAATGCGTGGCGTCGCTTAAGGGTGTTGGGTGCCAGGTCCTGAAAGATTTGGATCTTATGGCCGTTGTATCTCAGATCCGGGTTATCATGGGCATTTTTCCAGATTGCCTCTTTTTCAGTGAAAAAGTGGACCCTGGTCAGGATATCAGGCAGGAGTCCCGACCTTCCCACCGGGGCGGCCACCCGATGCGCTCGATCCAACGTTGGGGGTGAAGCGTTCTCGTCACCCCAGACCTCGTGCAGAAGCTGCGCCACGTAGCCCATGATGTCCTCCCCTTCTTCTCCCAACGGAATGCCCCGGATGCGGAGGTTGTTGCGCCGACTTCTATCCTCCAAGTCCTCCTGCTTCACCTGGAGCTCGATGTTCTGCTCCTCGAGGGCCGCTAGGCACTGCCACAGTTGTTCTTGGTTCTCCGTTCGCGTGCCCATCCTCCGTTCCAACCCATCAACACGATCTCCAAGGTCCGTCACCTCCCTTCGGAGCTCCTTCACACAGCTGTGTACCTCGGTCCGCAGGGAGCCTATCTCCGTTTTCAATTCAGCCATGAAGGAGGACATGAATGCTTGAGTAACCGGCGGAGAGCTCTCGGCACCCCTGGATGGAACTTCATCGACCGCAGGCGCCCCCGCTTTGCCCCACATGGCCACAACCGTATTTTCCTTGGGGTGGCAGCCGAGTCGGCCTTGCCGCCTTTGTTGGAGCGTGTCATCGCCGAAGAATTGTCAAAGCCGGCAATACCGGCAGTTTTCCGCCTACTAGGAAAGGAGGCCGGCACTGCAAAGATCTGAGCAGGGAGAAAACAAGGCCCCCCCCTTCTGCCAAAGACTTCGGCCTCGCACCAGGACAGAGCCCTCTGCACACAAAACAAAGGTCCAGGCCTCCAGGAGGGACTCCCACACCAGTTAATCGTGTCCCAAAGGGTATGTAGTCAGCCGCTCCACTGACCGCCGCTGTGCCCACCTGACCGCCCCACACAGCCCAGGCCAGAAAGAGAACTAGTGAAAGGCAGTGCAAGTTCCAGTCCGCTCAGGCCCAAGGCTCCGCAACTGGTGGCTCCCACGAGGGTCGAGAGCCCTGTCCAAACACCCCCGGGGCCAGGTTACCCACAGCGAGGGGCCCGAAGTAAGGCGGGGAACAGATCTCCCCCTCAGCTCTCCAGGGGGCCCCACGCAGATCAGCAGGCCTCCCAAATCTGATCCCCCAGGGTTCTGGAGATGATGAGTCGCTCCGACCGCCTCAGCTACACCCCCGGGGTAGGTATCGCTCACCTGCAGACTTCAGGACTCACTCCTCACCAGAACGCTTTCTGGAGGGCTCCGCTCCACCACCGCAAACGGCAGATCAGTGCAGGGGGGAGGGGGTCCGGACCGGCCCCAACACACCGTGTCATCGTGATCGGCGCTGTCCAGAGCCCCAGGCCGTGCTGGCCGCCGGCAACCACTGTCTCCCTGCACAGAGCCAGAACCACAAGTCTGCCCAGCACCACAGCTCACATAGGCTGCTCCTGCGGTACACAAAATGGCGGGTCCCAATGTCCAGAGAGGCACCCGCTGCCCCACAGCTGCTCGTGCCTCACAGAGGAGCCGCCCGCTGGGCCCCCTCGTTCTGCACCACAGGTTTGCCCACAGCGCTTGGGACTCGACCCCCGGGCCGAAATCGCCAGCCGCCGGACACAGCAAGATGGCGGATCCTCCTCACCCGATCCGCGGCGGGGACCCCGCACCCTCGCTCACCCACTGATCGTCGGGGCAGAAGGAGGGCCAGCCACCACATTCCCGCCAGGCAGGGTGTCAGGAGCTCTCCGGGAGCGCAACAGCAGCCCGGGCAGTCAGGGCGGCAACAGCGGCGGCTTGAGGATCCAAAATGGCGGGCACCCCTCCGGGTCTCCGGTCGGCGCCCCGCCGAATCGCTCGTCCTCCGCTCTCCTAGAAAATCACCTGACCGGACTTTGCTCCGATCGTAGCAGCCCCCGCCGACAAGCTCCAGGGGAGGAATGAAAGCCCTCCGACTCCGCTTTAATGGCTCGTTATAGCGGGGAACGGCGGGAGCTCCGACAGGACGCGTCTGCTCACCCCGCCATGCAAGCCACGCCCCCCAGTATGTGTTTTTAAAGCACAATGACATTGTATCGGCCGAGCAACTCATAAACAGACACGTTTTACAACTAAATTGAATAGAACTGATAGAGGACAGGCTGGCTTACTCAATGGGATTTAGACATGCAGACTGCAGAAACATCTCCGTAGAAACCACTTGACACCTTGAGATCTTAAGGGCATCCCTTTTCATGAACGCTAGCTCGAAAATTCTCTCCCTGAGGCTCAAGCCTGGCACTGATAAAATGAGTAGTGTTTAGTAAACAAAGGCAACCCTATTCATACGCAACTAGGGCATATGAGAAATACAGAAAAAAGCAATGGTTCTTGTGGGAAATACACAAATATATTTGGTTTCCTGATTGCATTTTTGTATACACTTCTCTCTTTTTTTTTTTTTCACAACAGATTTTATTGGCAGGATCAGGCAAGTAATATGCGTGGCTCCCCACATTCAGGAGAACACCACCAAACATCATGATATTATTTCAGCACAGGACCAAGTGACCAACCAATCAGTCAAGAAAGATAGATAAACAGGAACATCACAATGCCTTCACCCACCCTTACAAACCCCAACTACCCACTCCTCCCAACCCCACCCCAGTGTCCCACCCCACCCCTTTGCACGCGTGTATCAGTTGCTGCTTGTCTCATTATGAGATAGGATTCGTGGCATAATGCAAGGACTAGCCAATAACAGACTTCTAGGTATCTTCCTCTAGTTCCGCTGGAGGGTCAAGTGTCAGCCCCCTATACTCGGCCCACCTCTTCCATATCTTGAAATGTTTGCGGGGGCAACCGCGTGCCTCAAATATTGGCCGTTGCAGGCCCATGCAAAAGTCCAGTCCGGCTCTCCAAGACCACAGAGGGGGAGCCCTCACATCCTTCCACGCCCGGGCCAGGTCCCTCTTGGCCACCACTAGACCTAGGAGCAGCAGATGCCGTTTATATATGTTTCCACCAACCCCCTCTAAGATGTGTAGTAGGCCTAGGCGATGGGTGCGTGGAAGAGTCCGACACAGCACTTCCGACAAACAGCCCCACACACCCCTCCAGAAACCCACCAGCCTCGGGCATGACCATACCGTATGAAGCAAATCGCCCACTGCATTCCCGCAGCGCAAACATTCTGGGGACTCAATCAAGCCAGCCTTCCACAATCGTTCACGGGTGAAGTAGGCCCTATGGAGAATTTTGAACTGGATTAGCCTAAGCCGCATGGCAATGGCCGCTCCCTTAGGGGACTCCAGACCCTCCCTCCAGTCATCTTCGTCAAGGGGGCCAACATCAGCTTCCCAAGCTGTCTTCAACGAAAGAAGGGTGGAGGAGCAATGAGTGACCAAAGTCTGATAGATGCGAGAGACTTTCTTGTCCCCCAGATCACCCATAAAGACTTTCGCCTCAATGGGACTAAACTCGGGAAGGGAATCCAAGTTGGCAATGCTGGGCATCAGCGCGTGGCGAAGTTGCAAATACCGAAAAAATTGAGACTGGGGCATATCAAACTCAACGCTAAGTGCCCGAAAGGACTTGAGAGTCGTACCGGACATCACATTCCCCAGTCGCGAAATCCCGATCGCATCCCAGCCGTCGAATCCTGTTAAGGCCGATAGCTCGGGTAATAGGCCATTATTTATGCCAAAGCGGCGTCTCAGCGGTCAGGCGACCCCACCAGCCCATGCGGCGCAGGGCCTGTCTCCAGACAGCAAAAACAAGGCACGTCACCCTCGGCAGACCCCGCCACAAGCGGGCCGAGTAAAGAACCGTGTGGAGTGTGTTGTCACCCAGCAAGGAGCGCTCCAGGGCATAGGCCGGATCCACTCTGTCGCCATACCACCAGTCGTTCAGGATAAGCAAATGAGCGGCTTGGTAATAGGATAAAAGGTCCGAGGTGGCTAGGCCCCCGCAATAGGTGGACAAGAAGCATGTAAAGTGCTACTCTGGCCGTCCCCCCAGCCCATAGAAAGCGGCCTAAAACCGAGTTGACTTGTCGGAACCACCGGGGTGCAATTGGATAGGGATGATTCTGCAACTGGTAGAGGAGACGTGGGAGTGCCACCATCTTAAAAATTGCGGACCTGCCAAATATAGAGAGTGGCATTCGAGACCAAGTCTTGACATCCGACTGTACCCGATCCCAAACCGGCACTACATTGCGCTCCCATGCAACGTCCGCCGATCTCGAGAGGAACACACCCAAGTATTTCAGGCCATGCGTAGCCACCTGAAGCCCCAGCGTCCAGGGATCGGTCACATCGCCGCCATCCAGCACCCAAAGGGTGGATTTACGCAGATTCAAATAGAGACCGGAGACTTCCCCAAAGACTTGCATAATTTCCAGGACGCGCGGTCCCGATCGCCGCAGGTCGGTCAGAAAGAAAAGGATATCGTCCGCGTAAAGCGCAATTCTATCAGTTAAGCTGTCACTCCACACGAACCCCCGCATTTGCGCATCCATACGGACCCAGGCAGCCAGCGGCTCCATAAGGAGAGCAAACAGATAGGGGGAGAGCGGGCATCCCTGTCGAGTCCCTCGACCAATTGGAAACGTCTCCGATACCGCCCCTGCAACCCGCACCGAGGCCGTATTGTCAGTGTACAGTAGTTTAATATAGGACAGGAAGACCGGGCCTAGATTTAGCCGGGGCAATAGTGCAAACAGGTACGTCCAGCTGACAGAGTCAAAGGCCTTATTAATGTCAGCTAGCAATAAAGCCGCCTGCTCCCCTGTGACTCCCATTGCATCAATCGCCGCCTGCGCGCGTCTGATGTTGTGTCGCGTCGCTCTATGAGGCATGAACCCGGCCTGATCCGGATGCACCAGGTCCATTATATGCGGGGACAAGCGATTCGCTAGAGCCTTAGCCAGGACTTTAGCCTCAAGATTGAGTAACGAAATGGGGCGATAGGAGTCATGCCTCTCCGGGGGTCTACCCGGCTTCTGAAAGACCACGATTTCGGCATGCCTCCAGTCCCGGGGCAGAGTGCCCTGTTCACGTGCAGTCTCAAGCGCACGGTGATAATGGGGCCCCAGCTGTACATGAAACTTTTTGAAGAACTCACTCGGGTAACCACTTGGACCAGGGGCTTTCCCAGTATTAAGCTGTCCCAGGGCATCGCCCAGTTCCTCAGCTGAAAGGGGCACGTCCAGGGCCTTCCTGGTTTCCTCAGACACTGCCTTGGGGGGCAGGTCCTCAATAAATTTAATCACCTCGTCAGCGGACAGGCGGTCGCATGGGGTGTATTGGGCAGCATAGTAAGCGGCAAAACTCGCCACCAGTTCGATTGGATCGGTAATGACCTCACCGTCAGCAGACGTGAGTCCTGGCAGCACAAGCGGCTGGAGATGGCGTTGGCAGAGTCTATGAAGCATCGTACACGACTTGTCCCCCCACTGGTATATTCTACTACGCGTGGCCAGCCACGCCTGTCTAGCCTCATCAAGCAGGACAGACGCATAGGCCTGCTGAGCCTGAAGAAGCAGTCGCAACCCGGCGTCATCACCCCCTGCTCGGTTCTGCCCTTCCAGTGTTTCCACCTGTGTGGCCGCGGCCGTGATCAGTTCCCGCCGCTTCCGACGCGCCGCGGCACACCACGCAATGTCCACTCCACGGATAGTGGGCTTCATGGCCTCCCATACCACCCCGGCATCTATGTCCCCTACAAGGTTCTCCCGCCAGTATAAGTCTAACGCCTCCCGTATGTGCGTCACGTAGGCCGGCTGCTGTAGATGCCATGAGGACATCCTCCATCGAAACGGTTGGCGCTGTCGGCGGAGTTCCACCCTAATCGATACCGGGGAGTGGTCGGACAGACCCCTAGGCAGGATGTCAGCACTCTTCACCCTACACAAGCAGCCCCTAGGCACAAATACACAGTCCAATCTCGAGTAGGAGCCATGCACAGCAGAGACATAGGTATATTCACGAGCTGTAGGATGCATATGTCTCCAAGTATCCGACCAACCCAGTCCCTCAGTCATAGCATGCAATCTAGTGCGAGCAGAGGGGGGGGCAACGTCAAGCACATCCCGGCGCCGCCAGCAGTCCACACTCGCATCCATCACATCGTTCCAATCACCACCAACTATCGCCAAGGAATCAGGGATGTCCTCCCACACTGTGAAAAGTTTCTCAGCCAGGGCCCATTGCAGGGGGGGGGGGGGCATAGACACTCCCAAAGACCACAGATTCAGCACCCACCATGCCCCTGACAAAGATAAACCGACCCTGCGGGTCAACCCACTGTTTCTCGTGGACGTATGCCACCCTGCGATGAATCAGAATGGCCACACCCCTAGATCCCCGGGAAAAACCGGCATGGAACACCTGGTGGTAGCCAAACCTCTGTAGGCCCAACACTTTCGAGCCCATCATGTGCGTTTCCTGGAGCAATAAAATGTCAGCACTCTCACTCTTCCCCCATCGCAACACAGCACCACGCTTGATCTTGTCAAGCAACCCCCTGACATTCCATGTGATCACCCGCAAAGACGCCTCGGGGAGTCTATGAGTCCCATCAGCCATAATCCAGCGGGACTAAATCAACAGGGCGTCCTCGCCATTGCCACCTACCACACACAGCAAAGAACACTACAGCAAAACACACGTGCAGTCCCACCCTCCCGCCCCAGAACCCCAACAGAACCCGACGAGCAACCCTCGTCCCACCCCGAACCTCAGAGCCAACCAACAATAGAACGTCATCACAGTCTTGATCAAAGTACAGTCCCAACTTAGTGGCCTTGTCTCCAGCCACCCACACCCCTCCACCCCCCACCCTATACCTCAAAAAACCATGAAGTACCTGTCGCGGCATGGGTGACCCAGAGTCCAGAACAGAGAGTCCTGAGCCAGCCATGCCAATGGATCCCAACTCCCCCAGAACAGTAATCTCACCCCTCCCCCCCTAAACCTCCCACATTCGTAGGAGAACAACAGCCCCTAATATGCAACCCCCGAACCCCCACTCCCAATTCCCCCTCATGGTCAGTGAGCAGTTGCAAAGCCAAGCGGTACAGTGGAACACTGCGGAGCAACTCTTCCCAGCCGGGATTTATGGTAGACTTATACGGGCATATGTCCCCACTGGCTGTCAGCGGCCTCTTCCAGAGTGATCAGAGTCAGTAGGCGCAGCAGAAGGAGATCCACCGCGAGAAGCGGACCGTTTCCGTGATCGTGACTTCCTATCCCTCCTGGGCCTGGCAGCCTGGTCACTCCGATCCTGCGACGGCTCCCGTGAATGTCCCGGGTTCAATCCAGGCTGATCATGCGGTCTGATTCTCACCGTCTCATCAGTCCATTTGAATACGGCCTCTGGGGTGTCGAAAAAATGAGTACGGGATTGAAAGATCACCCGTAGGCGAGCTGGATAGAGCAGGGAATACTGGATCTTTAGGCCCCGGAGTTTCGCCTTGGCGGCTAGAAAGGAGTGCCGCTGCTGTTGCACGAGTCTAGTGTAGTCCGGGAAGATCATAATTTTCTGATTTTCAAACAGAAGAGAGTCTTTGGCCCTCGCTTCCCGCAGAATGGTGTCTTTGTCGTGAAAGTTCAAGAGTTTGCCGATCACGGGTCTGGGCCTCTCACCCTCCGGCGGCTTCTGCGTCAGAGCCCTGTGGGCGCGTTCGATCACGAAACAGCGGGACAGGGCCTCCGGGGGGAGCCAACTCTCCAGCCACTGAGTCAGGAACTGTTCCATATTGCCCTTCTCGCACCCCTCCGGAAAACCCACGAAGCGTAGGTTGTTTCTGCGCGCCCGCCCTTCGGCATCCTCGACTCTAAGCGCCAGACCCCGTTGAATGTTTTCCATCGCCGCAACTTTCCGCTTCAGGGTCCCAACATCGTCCTCCACGACAGAGATCCTCGATTCGGTCTCAGTAATTCTAGCCACGGCGTTGCGCAGATCTTGGCGCAACAGGGTGACGTCCGCTCTAACTAACCCAATCTTGGCGTCGAGCATGTCCCTGGATTGGGTGATCGCCGCCATGAGCGCCGCGTTGTCTGGGCCCGAACCCTGGCCACCGGATGCCCCCTGACTCCCACTCGGGCCGGTAAATTTGTCAATTGGGCCCTGCTTGGCGGCCCCCCCCCCTCTGGTCATGGTGAGGCTCTCTTCAGGTGACCAGATCCCCAGGGCAGGCACCTGTCCCCACAGCTGGGCTGTCTGTGCTGCAAGTTGCTACCAAGGGTGGCACCCAGTCCCAGACCAGCAGACCGCCGCAGTCCGCCCTCGGGGGGGGGGGCACACGCAGAACTCTCAGGGCCAGGCCACCGTCCAGCAGGGGAGCAGGTCCCAACGGGCCGACTGTACACCTCGTCGTCTCCACTGAGGGATCGCCAACTACCCCGAGGTCGGGCACCACCTCCAGGTAAATCCGGGGCACCCCAGGGTCTGGGAGGCCGCACTCACCCCCAGTCGCAGGATATGGCCACCTCCGGTACCTCAGCCCCGTGGCAGGTCCAAGCCCCTGGAAGCGGGCCAGCAGTTCACCTCGTCGTCACCACCAGGGATCCCCAGCTACCCCGATGCCGGGCAGCACCCCCAGACAAGTCCGGGACAGGGGGGGCCCCCCAGCCAACCAGAAAGGCAGACAATCGCTAAGTCCTCAGGCCAAGGAGCAGGCAGGGTCGCACTCCGGGGGGCCGCAGCACCAGCCGCCCTCGCGCTGCGTCACACGAGTCACCAAAATCGAGGCCCCGGTCTCCGGGCCCCGCAGCAGTCACTGTCCGCCCTCAGGGTCTGGGAGGCTGCACTCACCCCCCAGTCGCAGGATACGGCCACCACCGGCACCTCCGCTCCTTGGTAGGATCAAGCCTCTGGTCGCGGGCCTTACCGCCGGCCCTGCCCGCCGACACCCGGAGCTCCCGGCTGGGGAACGCCAAAATTGAGGCCCCGGCGTCACTCGGCTAGTGTAGGCCCCAGGCCGTCGCCTCCGCTATCTCTGCCACCAATGCAGCCAGCGCTCCGGTTCTTTCACCGGAGAGCACCCCTCGCCAGTCTCCACCTCCGCTGCAAGTGTGGGTCGGGAGTCGGACTCGGGGGCAAGGATAAATCGACGGATCAGTAACGGGCTGGCGGGAGCTCTAAAAAGCCACGTCCACCATCTTCGCCCTCAAGGCCACGCCCCCCACTTCTCTCTTTTAACATCCTTTACTAGCGTTATTAGCCATTGTGCTTAAGGATTATCACATATTTTTGTATTTCCCACAAGAACCATTGTTTTTTCTGTATAATTCATAAAACGAGGGCTCCACCAGCCTCCTGGTCGGCTTGACCATCGCTGGTATGTCACTCCAAAACATTCATGCAGCAGCGTGACCAGTCTATGTCACTCCAAGACATTCACGCAGCAGCGTGACCAGTCTTAATACGTCATATGAGCCAGCTCGTGGTTTGTGAACTATGGGTGCAAAACCTTTGGCAACTGTTCTTGGCAAATTTCATTACAACGATGTTTGCTTATTGTGTAACAGAGGAGCAAATAAGCCTGACACAATCCCAAATGGACACTGTTGATACATTTCAAAACGGCTCTTGTGCCATTAGTGGAGGAAGGTTTTCGAAGGTTGGGCAATTTAAACTTATCATTAAATTATGGAAAGCGCTTTGCCATAGCACATGAAAATGTATGTGTTTCAAGGACTTGATCTTCTGCAACGACGCAATCCAGAGTACTGGCCCATCCCCAAAGATAATTGACTTCACACTATTCCTTTCATTTTTTAATTATTTTTAAAGCATGACATTTCTTATATTAGGATGGACATAACACAAAATAATATAGTGGTGCGAGTGCAGGTTCACTTCAAACAGGAGTTTTGGGGATGCAGGACAAATAACACTAGCATGGCTAACGCAAGCTCACAGCGAGACAACAAAATGTTGGTCTTTGGGAAACAAAGGGTTGTCTGTTCAGTCACATGTTCCGTCCCACTCCCATGCTTAGAAGTCAGTGATGAGAGCTAATGAACTGTCTTTTAAATAGGTAACAGACCCACGGGTCACCCGCTGTCTTCTGTCTGGCCTAATGCGCCCGGCCGGTGGTCTCGATACTTTACGACTTAAGGCCATACCAGTAATACACGTCACCTTCACAGCCAGTGACATCATACGGGAGGCGAAAGTGACGTCACCCACCTTCTCCAGCCTCCAGTCCCCGCGCTCTGGGCTCAAAGAGGTCATGGTCTCACAGCGAGACAGCAGCTGCAGGAAGTTGAGCTCCAGCAAAGAGCCGGCCATGACGCCAGCCTAGCACCCGCTCACCATCACCAGAAGCGGCCCACTAATGACACGATAGCGTCATGGCACTGGGCCAGTCCAGCAGGGGAAGCGCATGCGCATTTCCAAACTCTATACCCCGCCCCTCCTCGGGCAGCGCTTCTCTGATTGGGCCACAGATTCCACCGTCTGCGAGTCACCATTGGTAAATATAAGCACGGAGAAGGACTTAGTGCTGACATTTAAAACCTGTGGTGCGCGCGCACCACACAGGAACAGAGGCTAGGGAGCGCAGCAGCGACGCGTACGCGCGCTGCTGTGTGTGCTAGACAGCGACGGGAATGGGCGGAATAAGGCGGGACATGCGCCCGCCTTTGCCCGATTGCGTGTCATATTTGTGTAAAAAAGACACGCTCGAGCCAATGGCAGCGGGCGAAAGCCTGATCACATGCACAAGCGTGTGGTCAGCTTTCAGAACCCCGTACAAAAGGTCTCGCTGCACGAACAGTACTACGCACTGCAACACTAGGCGCGATACCTAAAAACAGTAACGGGAGCAGCAACCTAGAGGGGATGTTAACTGGGCAAACGAAAGGGGGGGGTAAAGGGGTTCCAGGATTGGCAACGAAATAACAGAAGCAGCAAAGCCTAGAAATGGTCATGTTACCCAAGTGAGACGGAGGAGAGTCGGAGAAAAGAAACAAAAAACAAGAGAGTATCAGGAGACTTTTTTTTAAAGATTTTATTTTTACTTTTCCTTACTTACTTTTAATTCTGAGAGACTTCTGGGTGGAGCAGCCGAAAGGAAAAAGAAGCGGGGCACCTGTCCTGAATGGAATCAGATTCCTACCCCTGGCTCATACAAAAGAACAAGGACATGAGTCAAACCATTTGTACAATGTTGCGTACACCGTTGATTTTGAGTTTGAAATAAAAGAGCTATTTGTTCCTTAAAATGTCAGTCTTCTGACTTTCTGTATTGAACCAGTTCAACTAGCTGTGACCAAACGGAGGACTTACCTAAAAACTTTCAAAGTCCAGCTCCATCACATAACCTCAGACAACCTACGGAGAAAAATAAAGACGTAAACAAAAGAAAGAAGATTGAAATATAACAAGCAATGGCAAAGCCAATAGGTCTAGCCTGTAGTAGAGCTACTTGTGGAATTTTAGTTCGTGAACTGAACATCTTCTGCGCCATCTTGTCCATTCCTCAGACCCACGTATGAACATACACGATAACCATTTTAGGTACCATGGTCTCCCTGTTCACGATCGATCATCAGCGCACTTCCCTGACCCTGTAAGCCTCCCCATGCACTCTGGCTGACCCCGCACCCACATGCGCAAGTCATGAACCCTCCTCTTCCACATGACTCTGTCTCTAGGAGTCACACCCCGCGCCTGACCAACACCTCCTTTCCTTCCATGAATACCCCTCTTTTGATAAACCCTCCCTCTACGCTCGATTATCCACACTGATCCTTTCTTTCACGAATACCTCTCCTTTGATGACCCCTTCCTCTGAGCCCGATTGTCTGTACGAACCGCTGGTCATCCCTTGGCCTGAGGATACAGTTTATTGCCCACTACTGTATGCACTCGACCCTTTTCAAAGGAGCTACTATTGATCATGACCTCCCCACCCCTTGAGATTCGATCAGGCGCACACATTCCAAAGGAATCGGCGAAACACTCAGCTGCGTGATAGCCCCCTCCTGTTGTATGGGGGGTGAGGACCTCTACTGTAGCCACGTGTTGGAATGAGCCGGAACCGGGGGGGGGGGGGGGGGGGGGGTTATGTACCGAGGATGTCATTTTTCACTACTTCACAATGTCTTTATTGTAATAAAGAGTGGTCACATGTCATAAACCAGTGTATAAAAGGCCAGGCCTCAGAAAGGCTGAGAAAGGCTGTCAGAGAGCACCTCGAGACGATACCTTGTTGTCTGATCTGATGTGTTCTGCTCCGTCGGAATAAAACGTGTTTCCTGTCTTCCTGTCTCCAGCGCCTGCCTCTTTATTTGATAATCTTCATAAAGTATTAGAGGCGTTTAACGCCGGGCAAAATTACTTAAGAGACATCGGCTAAATCGCCTGACCATAGTACTGATCTTCATCAATTGGCGTCCCCAACGTGGGGCCCATCAGCGACACGTGGATCCGGTGGGAGAGGTCCCAACGACAGAGTGAACGACTGCAACGATCGGAAGAGCTCCTGTCCGATAGACCCTCGTCTGACAGCCGATCATCTGAACTTCACTGGTTCCGAGCAGACCTCTCCCCGAGTGATCTACGGTCCTGACTGGGAACCATCAGGAGTGCCGCGGTAGTAACAGAGAGTGGAGGACGATCGGGCGCTGGAAGCGGAAGACGAGAAACTGTCCATACGGTCCGGGTAAGGTCGTGTAACACGACAAACTAAAATATTTGATTGTTTGATTAGAAAATACTAGTATTACTCTCCGAATTGTTGGTTCTCTTGGAGATTCTCTGTCTGCAAACTGAGAGGGATAAAAGTATTCTCTCTTCCTTTGCATGCAGCGAAGGGTAGGTAACGCAGGTGTTTGCCCCGTTGTAATCCGTCGTGCCTATCTTTTCTCCCCGACTGATTGATTGTTTGCACAAACATTGTTTGTTCGAGGATTGTTTTTCTCGAGAATTCTCTGTCTACAAACGGGGAAGGGTAAAAAGTATTCTGTCCTCCTTTGCAGATAGTGAAGAATAGGTAACGCAGGCTTTTGCCCCCGTTGTAACCCGTCGTGCCTATTTCTTTCTCGCCACTGATTGTTTGATTGAACGAACATTAATTGTTCGATATTGGTTCTCTCTTTGGGTATTCCCTATTTGAGAATACTGTAGAATAGAAATATTCTGCCTAGTCTTCGCGAAGTAGTGAAGGATAGGTAGTGCAGACTTTTGTCCCCGTTGTAACCCGTCATGCCTATCTTCTCCCCATTGGTCAGTAGTTGGATCAGCACCGGACCGCTTATTAGAGATGAACCATCCAACTCCATTGGAAGGCACCCCTAATAAGGACATGTTCACTAAACAAGGACTAGTCGCTATAGCTTATAGTACGTTATGGCATAAATATACGAAAAAGGACCCCGAAAGTCAGTGGCCACTGATAGGTTCCTTTGATGATCATAAAATAAAGGCGCTAGAAGCAGCTGTTAGAATAAATAAGGCAACACCCACTATGCTCGATAGTATCGGCATGTGGCGCAAAGAAGCAGAGCAACGAAGGAAAAGAGAAGAAACAAAAATAGGGAAAGAATTACGAAAGGCAGCCCACCTGGCAGCGAAGGAACTAGATGAAGAGATAAAAAGGAGAGAGGAAGTTAGACAAACGCAAGAATCAGGGTCGACAGGCCAATGCCCTGTTAGGACCCCCTCTTCGCTCTACCCAGAGATGCCCTCCAAACAACGGGCAAACGACTAGTTACTGCTAGGTCCTCCGATCATCTACATGCCCCCTCCTTATGCCCCCTGCCAGCCACTGGCACAGCACCTACCAGTCCTGAGTGCGGGCGAGGGTGACCCTAGCGCTAGTGCCCCGGCCCTTACGGCCTTCGCACCGGCCACATTAGTAACAACATCAGATGAACTCGAGACTGGCAAGCAGCCAACAGCCAGACCAAATAGGTTGAGCAAAGACGAGCGGGATGGGATTGATAAGATAGCAAAGACACTGGTAGAACGGAAGGAGAGCGAAGAATATGCGATGGATATGTACAATTCACATGCCGGTAGCCACAGACGGCATTTCATTTTACGGTTCAGCTTCCACACCCTGAACGCATATGAGGATAGGTATCAAACTAAGGGTCCTGCTAAACTGACGGCTCTATATAGAAAGGTCGATGTAGGAGATGGGACTGAGCATGATGTGACGGACCTCTTCATGCAAACGCTTGAGGTCTTCCGCCACCTCACTGAACAGAAACCAGAGGTCAAGATCACAGTCTCTGAAACGGCTGAGCCCCCATTAGAAGTAGCCAACACTATGATGCCTATCAGAGAAGCCGCCCCCTACTGGGTTCCCCCAAGAGGTCAGGGAACAAACGACAATATTAACCACGCAGATGCAAAAGGGAGGGTTGTGTACAACTGGGTTTATCAACCATGGGATCGACAAGATATTTTAACCTTTAGGCAAACCCTGCCCGATTTAAGAAAGAACCCGACAGCATTTTATACCGAACTAAGTACAGCCTTGGGCTCAACCATAATGACTCTAGCGGACATTGATTTGTTTTTTGGGTTATGTCTGCCGGCTGACGTGTGGAAGCACATCCAGAAGGCTAACCACACAGATCTGTTCGGATATACCTGGAATCAACTCAGTGAACTAGATAGGCAGCGAGAGCCCGGTAAGAAACCTGTAAAAGACATACTGGAACTCCCGGACAAAATAGTGCAGAAGCTAAAGACATTGATCCCAGAGAAAAAGGTAGACTGGTCGATAGTCACGGCTTGCCGTCAGAAACCCCAGGAAGACGTATCAGAATATTTCTCCCGATTTGAGACAGTGTTCTCCGACTACAGTGGCCAAGACATGACCACCGCAACCGGACAACACCTATTCGTGCAAAACTACGTAAAGGGGCTATTACAAGAGGTCTCCCAGAAGTTACAGACAAGCGAGAGTAGTTGGGGGGCCTCCAAACCTGCAGCTATCCTTCAGATGGCTCAGTATTACGAACACCAAAAGAACGAGAACGAGAGGGCGACTGAGAGAAAGAAAAAGGACTTAAAAGAACGAGTGATGATTGCTCAATTACAGGGAGTGACTAGAGGAAGGGAACAGTATAGGGGAAACTACCAGTCGAATGCCCCTAGAAATCCACCCCCTAGAGACCGCACACCCACACCCGGCGCTCCACGAACAGACCTCTATGAGAACCAGTGTGAGTTTTGCAAAGGATTTGGCCACTGGAAGTCTCAATGCCCGGTCCTCCGAGAAACGATTAAGAATAACGAGACAAGGGACATGGCAAATGGCCCCAGGACAAGAGGGCAGGGACGAGGGCACACCCACGACACCAACAGTAACCAACCTGGCAGACCGAACACATTTGACCGCCCCCGACAGAATCAGTGCCAACAGTCCGGCTGCGACAATACTCACGACTTTGCATAGGACTGCCAAGGGCGAGGGAGGGATCCAGTCGAGCTCTGTGTTGACCAGCAAGGTCCTTACGTCACCGCTAAGGTCCTGGGTACAAAGTCTCCATTTTTGGTAGACACTGGAGCGACACGTAGTGTATTATCAAAGCGACTGATTCCAAGGGCACCCTTGTCTGGCTCACACATTACATCGATAGGTTTCGATGGAACGCCCTCCACTAATCCCCTGTCTGTACCTATCTCCTTTGACCTAGGAAACAACCCCACGGACACAACATTTCTGCTCTCCTCCAACTCCCCTGACGCCATTATGGGTATTGATCTACTAAAACATTTCCGAGCTACTATTAGGTGTTCCCCAGATGGAGTCCGAGTCATCCTGTACGACAACCCGAGCATGTCCAGATCCTGCCCCGCACGACATATGTACTCTATCACTGATGCTGACCTAACCTTGCTCGACACCCTACCCCTGTACCTGTGGGCCAAAAACGACTCGGATGTAGGACGAATGATGATCGATCCTGTGCACATAACTGTTCCACCAGACGCCATACTCCCGAAACTCCCACAGTACCGGATATCGCCCGAAGGCGAGAAGGCATTGGTAGCGATTATTCAGTCCCTGGTAGATGCAGGAGTGGTAGAGGAAGTGGTTAGTAATGTTTGCAACAGCCCTATCCTACCCATTGTTAAGAAGCAAGGTGAGGGAGATGAGAAAGCGTACCGCTTCATCATCGACCTGCGAGAAGTCAACAAAGTGGTAGTGCCACAGTACCCCGTAGTCTCAGACATCACCACCATTCTGACCCTCATCCCGTCCACTGCCACCACCTTCACAGTTATTGATCTCAAGAATGCATTTTTCTCTATCCCCATCCATCCAGACAGCCGTTATCTCTTCGGCTTCACCTTAAAAAACCGTTCGTACCGATTTTGTAGAGCTCCTCAGGGCTACACTGAAAGTCCCAGCACCTACAGCCAGGCCCTCAAAAGACAGCTGGACGCCGTCCAGCTACCAGATGGAGTGGTGTTGATCCAATATGTCGATGATATCCTTTTGGCGGCCGACACCACTCCACTTGCAATCACGGCCACTATCCAGTTCTTGCACTTTCTTGCGGAGAATGGCCACAAAGTCTCCAAAAAGAAACTGCAGTTCTGTCAACCTCAAGTGACATACCTAGGCCATCTCCTGTCCAAAGAAGGGAGGAAACTTACACCCGACCGAATCCAAACCATCCTAGACACCCCCATCCCAAAAACACAGAAGCAAGTCCGTTCATTGGTGGGCCTTACCTCTTTTTGCCGACAATGGTTACCAAATTTCAGTCTCATCATAAAACCCCTACTTTCCCTGTTGGCCAAAGATGTTCCCTTCCCACTCCCTTGGACCCCCGTATGCCAAGCGTCCTTTAAGGAGTTGCGAGACGCCCTTTGCTCGGCACCCGTCGTAGGAACGCCAGATTACTCCAAGCCCTTCTCTCTCTTCACTCACGAAAGGGAGGGATGCGCATTGTCTGTTCTAACTCAGCCCATCGGCTCCAAACAATGCCCTTGTGCCTACTTCTCTGCCACTCCTGACCCAGTCGCCAGAGGTTTACCTGCCTGCCTTCGAGCAGTAGCCGCCGCTGCTGTCTCTATCCGTCAGAGTGAGGGAATTGTACTTTCAAACTCTCTCACGGTGTTAGTACCCCACGCAGTTGACACCCTTTTGAACCAGACCAAGACTCAACACCTGACTAGTGCACGACTGACGGGATACGAATTGACTCTACTTGCACCCCATATCACTCTTAAGAGATGCACGACTTTGAATCCTGCTACACTGTTGCCCTTGCCTGAAAATGACCCCGATGTGCCCCCTATACACGACTGTGTGACCCTCACGGACGAACAGACCAGGAGTAGAATTGACCTCCGAGACATTGCTTTTACAGACCCTGATGGAGAACTATGGGTAGACGGTTCTTGTATCAAACTCCCAGACGGCACCACCTCAGCTGCCTATGCGGTAACAACAGCCCGAACAGTAGTTGAAACAGTCCGTATCACGCAACGATCCGCACAGGCGGCAGAGCTAATTGCCCTCACACGAGCATGTATCATAGCAGCAGGAACCACAGCGAACATTTACACGGACAGCCAATATGCCTTCGGGGTGGTTCATCATTTTGGGCTCTTGTGGAGGGAAAGGGGATTCCTGACATCCCACGGCACACCCATTCTCCACGGAGATCTAGTCTCCGCCCTAATTGAAGCAGTTCTCCTCCCCGAACGATTAGCAGTGATCAAATGCCAGGCACACAAGAAGGTGACTGACTTAGTTGGACAGGGAAACGCACTGGCCGACATCACTGCCCGAACCACAGCTGAGAATAGGACGACGACACATATGTATGTGACCAGGTCACAAGCAGAAAAATGGACTGACGCTAGGGAAACTATTAGGGACATCCAGTCGACCAGCACACCTCACGAACTGACTGAGTGGGCACGGGTGGGTTTAAAGGACGACGAAGGCTGCTGGCGGACAAAAGACACAAACAAGTGGTTGCTGCCTGACTCATACTTGATCCCCATACTGACTATGGCACACTCCCCTGCACACATAGGTTCTGCCCCCATGAGTGAACTCATTTCCAAAGTCTGGCACAACAACAAAATCCCCGACTCAGCCAAATGCCTGGTCCAGCAGTGCCTTATCTGCCTACAACACAACCCCGGGAAAGGAACTGTGGTACCCCGGGGAGGGTTTGGGACCCCCGACCACCCCTTTGAAGTCCTTCAGATAGATTACATCCAGCTGGAGAGATGCCAAGGCTTGAAGTATGTACTAGTCATTGTATGCGCCTTCAGCAAATGGGTGGAAGCCTATCCAACCCGTGATAACACTGCCATGACTACTGCCAAAGTACTACTGAAAGAGTTTTTCCCTCGCTACGGCCTTTGTCGAATTTTATGGAGCGACAATGGCCCCCACTTCATAGCTGAAGTTATCCAACTAATCTTGAAGGGGCTGGGGGTAAAGCAAAGGTTCCATGCGGTCTTCCATCCCCAATCCGCTGGCCTAGTTGAGCGACACAATGCTACACTGAAACTGAAACTGTCAAAAATAGTGGCCACCAAAGGACTCAAGTGGCCAGATGCCCTCCCACTGGCATTGCTATCGATGCGCTCCACTCCCACTAAGCTCCACTTGACCCCCTACGAGGTGGTGTTTGGGCGACCAATGAACCTCTGGACTGCCCCCAAACCAACCTCCATTCACGACGTCCCTGACGTCCTGCTGTCAGATTATTTGTGCAAATTAACTAAAACGTTGTCTGTCATTCATCAACAGGTGCAGCAGGCCATCCCCGATGCTTCCAGGGGCCCCGGTCACGATATCCAACCGGGAGATTATGTTCTAGTCCGGAACTTTCAACGGGCGAAGAGTCTGGAGCCCCGGTGGACGGGCCCCTGGCAAGTACTGATCACCACTCGGACGGCTCTTCGAGTGGAGGGAAAAAGGCACTGGCTGCACGCCCACCATTGCAAGAAAGTCTCCTCGACCCTGGCCACGACAGAAAACGTCGACACCCAAGAAGAGCTCCTGAACAAAGACCGGCCATCACTGAACTGCTATCCTGATACCGAGACACTTGAACTTACAAAATTCTCTGATCCCACTGTGCCATCCCGGGAAGGGTATTTCCTGCGTCGAAAGGGGGGAGCTTCAGCTAAGTAGACCACGGACTAAGTTAAAATCTCAGAACGGTGGCCTAAAACAACCAAGGGTCACCCGGAGAGAAGCTAAACAAAGTCTGTGGTTCTGCCCACTACCGAGCACCTTGAAGATGATGGAAGCGCCAGACAAGAAGATGATGGAAGCGCCAGATAAGAAGATGATGGACGCAACCGGAAATACCCACTATAGGAACCCAAAGGCTGACAATTTGCACAGATCAAAGACAATCGCCTTCTTCATTGCCTTCCTCTTTTGCCTCCTCCTCATGACTTCCTTCTGGATCTTGGAGGACAGCACACCCGCTCATCAGATATTGCTGACCACTGCACAGCCAACCACCATGAAAGAGCATCACCTGATCTCCCTTTCGCCTCAGCTCCGAGAAAGGCGTAAGGAGTTCTGGAACAATTCCTTCGTGCAACTGTTGCACCAGCACAACCTTGCTACTAATGCCACGAACTGTTGGATCTGCGGGTTGCTCCCGCATGCCACTGAACACTCCATACCTTTCATCCCTTCTCCTTTCTCAGTTCACAGCTCCTGCCTCGCCTGGTTGATCCTCTTGCAGGAGAGCCACAAGGAAAACGCCGCTTCTGGTCAGACAGTGTCACACTTCTACTATGGGTTCTGGCTGAACAAAACAGGAGGAACGTCTGCCCCCTTTTGTCCTGTGGCCTCAGGATCCGCCTTCCTTATGAACATCCCTGCCAAAGAAAGAGTCGAAATGCAAGTGCTCCACAATCCAGCCAGACCCACCTTCTCCCACCTGCGGAAGCAAACGGCTGCCACCGTGGCCCTGTCTGTCATCAATGTCACAGGACTCGTGTGCCTCGAAGGCCAGGGAACGCAGCTGGTGGGTCACAGTTCCTGCCGCATCACCAGAACATTGGTCTCAGTTGATCCCCCTTCCTTTGTTGCTTCTCCGAATATGTACTTTGTTTGTGGCACCAAAGCTTACACCTGGCTCCCGAAAGGTTGGAGGGGTACGTGCTACATCGCCTTCATTCTTCCTCCCACGTATGTGGCCTCAGCCTACCATCACCGGCAAAAGCGCGCCGGAGATGTTGGACAAGCCGACTCCGCCGGAGCACAGTTCCTGGATGCAGCGAAGGGACTTGTTCCTCTGTGGGGACCAATGGCTAACAGCCGCGCTATCCGACACCTGACTCAGGCAGTAGAAACAACCATTAACATCACGGCTGGCATCCTCGCTAACAACACGGCTGAGCTTCAGGCAGTCCGCCTGGTGGCTCTCCAAAACCGCCTTGTTCTAGATGTGATTCTGGCCGACCGTGGAGGAGCATGCCGCATCATCGGCTCCAGCTGTTGCACCTACGTGCCAGATAACTCGCCTTCAGTCTACAAAGCAATTGAACACCTCCACAGACTATCCTCAGAGGTTCACCAAGAGCAAGAAGGATGGTCGCTTGGAGGCTGGTTTTGGGACACTTTGAAGGACTGGGGATGGAGGTTGTTTACATTTATATTGATACCAGTCGTGGTACTGTGTGGGTGCTGCTTAGGTATTCAATGTCCGCCACCTTTGTGTTCACTCATTTCTAACTGTATGTGCCCTAAGACTTTGGACTTTAGAACTGAACACATGAGTCCCCTCTATGAGATAGAAATACGTGGTCTTATGGGGATAGATCCGAATTGACCAGCTGGCGAGACATGTTAAAAGGGAGGACTGTGGAATTTTAGTTCGTGAACTGAACATCATCTGCGCCATCTTGTCCATTCCTCAGACCCACGTATGAACATACACGATAACCATTTTAGGTACCATGGTCTCCCTGTTCACGATCGATCATCAGCGCACTTCCCTGACCCTGTAAGCCTCCCCCATGCACTCTGGCTGACCCCGCACCCACATGCGCAAGTCATGAACCCTCCTCTTCCACATGACTCTGTCTCTAGGAATCACACCCCGCGCCTGACCAACACCTCCTTTCCTTCCATGAATACCCCTCTTTTGATAAACCCTCCCTCTACGCTCGATTATCCACACTGATCCTTTCTTTCATGAATACCTCTCCTTTGATGACCCCTTCCTCTGAGCCCGATTGTCTGTACGAACCGCTGGTCATCCCTTGGCCTGAGGATACAGTTTATTGCCCACTACTGTATGCACTCGACCCTTTTCAAAGGAGCTACTATTGATCATGACCTCCCCACCCCTTGAGATTCGATCAGGCGCACACATTCCAAAGGAATCAGCGAAACACTCAGCTGCGTGATAGCCCCCTCCTGTTGTATGGGGGGTGAGGACCTCTACTGTAGCCACGTGTTGGAATGAGCCGGAACCGGGGGGGGGTACCGAGGATGTCATTTTTCACTACTTCACAATGTCTTTATTGTAATAAAGAGTGGTCACATGTCATAAACCAGTGTATAAAAGGCCAGGCCTCAGAAAGGCTGTCAGAGCACCTCGAGACGATACCTTGTTGTCTGATCTGATGTGTTCTGCTCCGTCGGAATAAAACGTGTTTCCTGTCTTCCTGTCTCCAGCGCCTGCCTCTTTATTTGATAATCTTCATAAGGTATTAGAGGCGTTTAACGCCGGGCAAAATTACTTAAGAGACATCGGCTAAATCGCCTGACCATAGTACTGATCTTCATCATACTGGCTTTGCCAGTATGTTTCAGCCATGTTGCAAACCAGCGTGGCTGCTGCTCAGCAGAGCTAAAAGTTAGTGGAATAAAGGAGCGTGGAGTGGAGTGTCATAAAGTGGAGCAGAGTGGAATGTTTTGGAATGGCGTGGAGTGGTGTAGAATTGAGTGGTGTGGAATAGAGTGAAGTGGAAAGTCATGGAGGGAGCAGTGTGTCCTAGAGTGGAAGGGCGAAGAGTGGAGTAGATTTGAGTTGCGTAGAGTGTCAGAGTGGAGTGGCGTGGATTGGAGTATTGTACAGTAGAGTGGTGTAGAGCAGAGTAGATTGGTATAGAGTGGCATTGAGTGGACTAGTGTAGAAGAGGGGAATGGCATAGAGTGGAATTGAGTGGCATAGAGTGGAGATGAGTTCCGTACAGTGGAGTTGAGTGGCATAGAGTGGAGTTGAGTGGCATAGAGTAGAGTTGAGTGGCGTGGAGTGGCCTAGAGAGGCGTGACATGGAGTGGCGCAGCATAGAGTACCGTGACAGAGTGGCGCAGCATAGTTTAGCGTTGAGTAGAGTGGAATGGCATAGAGTGGCGTGGCATAGAGTGGAGTAGTTATAGACTAGAGCGGGGCAAAGTGGCATGGAGTGGCATTGAGAGGGTTGTGTAGAGTGGAGTAGGGTTGAAAGTGGCATAGAGTGGAGTGGAGTGGACTGTTGTAGAGTGGAGTAGAGTGTCAGAGTGGAGAAGAGTTTAATGGAGTTGAGTGCCATAGAGTGGAGTATCACAGAGTGGAGTGTCAGAGTGGCCTAGAGTGAAGTCGCGTAAAGTACAGTGGTGCAGAGTGGATTGGAGTAGAGTGTCGTGGTGTAGAGCAAGGGCAGCTACTCCGTAATGGTGGAGGAGCGTCACCCCACAGCACAGAGCCAGTAAATGATAAATAAAATGATAATAACACGATTGTATTAGCATTTTATTTATAATAGAGTGAGCCGAAAAATAAGTATAGGGCGGGCGGGGCATGGCAGGAAGCAGGAGTAGAGTGCACTTATAAGTGCGCGTGTCAGTTTGGACAGCCGTCTTAGGCCGGCCAAACAGACATGCGCATTTAGGTTTCTGCAAACCAACAACGAGGTGACTGGCAGCTGGAGTGGCATGGCAGATACATTATTTTATTACCCAACCCTCCCGGCAACCCTAGATACTGGCATAGAGTGTATTGGTTTGAGTAAAGTGGTGTAGAAGGCATTGATGTAGAGTGCAATGGCATAGAGTAAAGTGGCATAGAGTGCACCAGCGTAGAGTGGTGTGGTGTAGAGTGCAGTAGCACAGAGTGCAATGGCGTAGAGTAGATTGCTCCAGAGTAGTAGAGTAGAATGAAGTGGCATAGAGTGGAGTGGTTCAGGGTCGAGTGGAGTGGTCCAGGGTAGAGTGGAGTAGCCTACTGCAATGGCTCATTTATTTTCATGGCTGCTGATTGTAAGCTCTCTTTCAATGTAATATTGTTTTGACTTTTTGTCATATACAGCTTTAATAATGGCAATGTTGTATCGCAACGATCATCGTATTTATCAGAATGGTATATAGGCAGGTGTCAGTGTCTGTAATGTCATCTATCACTGTTTGCAAACTAGATGTATGCTTGTTGATTTAAATGTAACAATATTTAATATATATTATTTTCTTTAAATATTCATACACAGCCCTGATGATGTCCATTCCGGACGAAACGCGTTGGTTGTTTTGAGTTTTCTGCACTGTATTACTTTCGATTTATTTTGGACTATTTCTATTTTTGGACAAAACTTCTGTTACTGATATTGAATGAACTGTGCAGCAATAAAACTTTGGAAATCAACATTTGAACCCAAGAATTTGTTACGAATACGACACTCCTCCCACATAATCTTGATTGGTTGGATCATTTGGGGCCTAAACGGTAGACCTCAGGGAGTAGAGTGCACAAACTTTCTACACTTGTGTGTTATTGAATACACTTATTTTCTCCTTGTGCTTGTCTAATCACCCTTACCGTTATATACACAATTCTAGTGTGGAGTGGTGCAACACAGAGTGCAGAGGTAAGAGTAGAGTGGCATAGAGTGCAGTGGTGTGGAGTGCAGTGGTGTGGAGTGCAGTAGTGCAGAATAGATTACAGAGGCGTGGAGTGATGCAGACCGTCATGGTGTATAGTGCAGTCGAGTGGCGTGCAGTTGAGTGGAGCAGAGAAGAGTGGTGCAGCGAGAAGAGGCATAGAGTACAGTGAGGCAGTGTAGGATAGAGTGGCGATGAGTGCAGTGACGTAGAGCACAATGGTGTAGAGTGCAGTGGCACAGAGTAGAGTGGTTTTGATTTCAGTGGCGAAGAGTGCAGTCTTGCAGAGTAGAGTCTTGTACAGTGTGGTCATGCAGAGTAGAGTGGCACATGGTAAAGTGGTGCAGAGTGGTGTAGAGTGCAGTGGTGCAGAGTAGAGTGCCATTAAGTTCAGTGGCTGAGAGTGCAGTCTTGCAGAGTAGAGTGAGCGAGCGAGAGAGCATTGAGCGAGAGTGTATTGGCATAGAGTAGAGTGGTACACAGTAGGATGCGCAGTCAAGAGTGGTGCAGAGTAGAGTCGTGCACAGTAGAATAGAGTGGCATAGCATGCAGTGGCGTAAAGTACATTGGCTTTGAGAACAGTGGTGCTAAGTGCAGTGGTGTAGAATGCAGTGGTGCACGGTAGAGTGCCATAGAGGGTAGTGGCATAGAGTAGAATTGGGCAGAGTAGAATGGGGCAGAGTAGAGTGGGGCAGAGTAGAATGGGGCAGAGTAGAGTGAGGCAAAATAGAGTGGGGCAGAATAGAGTGGGGCAGAATAGAGTGGGGCAGAATAGAGTGGGGCAGAATAGAGTGGGGCAGAATAGAGTGGGGCAGAATAGAGTGGGGCAGAATAGAGTGGGGCAGAATAGAGTGGGGCAGAGTAGAGTAGGGCAGAATAGAGTGGGGCAGAGTAGAGTGGGGCAGAGTAGAGTGGGGCAGAGTAGAGTGGCGCAGAATAGAGTCGGGCAAAATAGAGTGGGGCAGAGTAGAGTGGGGCAGAGTAGAGTGGGGCAGAGTAGAGTGGGGCAGAGTAGAGTGGGGCAGAGTAGAGTGGGGCAGAGTAGAGTGGGGCAGAGTAGAGTGGGGCAGAGTAGAGTGGGGCAGAGTAGAGTGGGGCAGAGTAGAGTGGGGCAGAGTAGAGTGGCGCAGAGTAGAGTGGCGCAGAGTAGAGTGGCGCGGAGTAGAGTGGCGCAGAGTAGAGTGGCGCAGAGTAGAGTGGCGCAGAGTAGAGAAATGTTATAGAGTGCAGTGGCGCAGAGTGGAATAGTGTGGCTTAGAATGCAGTGGAGTAAAGTGGCTTGTTTCAGAGTAGAGTGGAGTGGTGCAGGGTAGAGTGCAGTAGCATAGAGTAGTGGCGTAAAGCACAGTGGTGTAAAGTAGAGTGGCGTAAAGTGGAGTGGCACAGAGTGGAGTGAAGTGGTGTAGAGTAAATTGTATCAGAGTAGAGTGAAGTGGTGTAGGGTAGGGTAGAGTGCAGTGGTGCGAATAGGGTGTAGTGGCATAGAGTAATATTAAAGTTATTGAACTTATAGATCTCACTGTTACCCTAGAGTTGTCCTGGCACAAGCTCCATGATCCTGACTTACTTGAATGCCTAGTTGAAAAAAAACATGTTTTTAAGGCCTTTCTGAAGTCCAGCAAGCTTGGGGCAACCTGAATAATAATGGGTAACTCATTCCAGGCCTTGACTGTGCCTGTGAAGAATCTTCTTCCTCCCCAGTTGGCTTTATTAAATCTAGGTGCCACCATGGTTTTGGCACTTGTCGAATGAAGGGCGCTATTAGGTACATACCAGTAAAACATCTGCATGAATTAGGAAGGGCCTATATTGTGAAGTGCCTTGTAGGTAATGCACAGAGATTTGAACTTTATCCTATTTCTCACTGGTAAACAATGCAGCTTTTGAATGACAGATTTAACTGAACAGAATCTGGGAGTGCGCATATAAGTCTTGTAACTTCCTCATATGTTTTTGCTGCATGGTCATTTACAGACTGTTGCAATAGTCCAACCTTGACAAAATCAAGGCAGAAATCACTGTTTTTTGGGAGTCTGGCAGAATGAAAGGTAAGATTTTTTTAATCATTGTTCAAATAAAGAAGGTCGATGTTGTCAGGGCATTGATCCGATTACCGAAGAAAAGCTAATTATCACTCCCAGATTATTGGGTTTCACAACTGGAGTGGGTAGTGATCCCAAGACCCTGGCCATCACCCGGGGTACCAAAAGGAAGGGTCATTGCCAAAAAGTACAATCCCCTTTTTATTGGAGTTAAGTTTTAGGCAATTACTACTCATCCAAAAACTAACAGCTAACATGCAGTCATGTACATGTTTCCAGTGGTATTGTGTTTGTTGGAGATTGCGAGGACTATCTGACTATTGTCAGGGTAAGACGTCAGGGCAAACACGAAAGATTTAATAACTGGGGCCAAGGCTGCAACATAAACATTAAACAGGGTGGGACTGATGGAGGAACCCTACAGATTCTTTTTTGTTATTTTACCCCTTCAGAATACCAAGTGGCCGAGAGGCGGTAGCGACCTGCATTGTTAATTTAACTCTGGTGCGACTGTATACCCAGCTGCATCCAGCCAGCTCGTGTAGGCCTTAGTGTTGGTGTTTACATCCTCTGTATAAACAGGTTGAGACCAGAAGCTCCTGAAAAGTAAGAGGGCTGATTTTCTCCAGATTTGCGTCCTGCTTTGATTGAGATGAATTTTAGAGGTGGAAGGACCACGTGGAAAACCGCAAAATGGTCAGACCAAAGTAAAGGCAAAATTCATTTGAAAGGGAGAATCGAAATTTGCCTAGCATAGTAATGGAAAGTTTCAATTCTATTAAGGACACGGAGGCGAGGATTATGTTTTTCTTTCTTCACAAATCAAGAAAAACATCATTTGATCATAACCAAATAAATATTCCCATCATTCCATGGGGGAACACCATAACACAGTCCTTGTACATTGTCCATGCACTCCTTTGAAAGGTCCTCCATTTTGTGAAGCCCACCACTTTCTTCGCGCAAGTCACGCCTGAGTCCCATTGGTCCTGTTTCGCACCATCAAGCCCTGCGACTTAAGGACAGCACGAGAAGTTACTCTGTCCAAGCTCCAGACACCTCGACATTCACTATCAACTTCAGTGTACTTCCACCCTCGAACAACCTTTTGGAAAACAGTTTACTTACGTCCATACCGGTGGGTTCGTCCTAACCGTGCATGGGAGGGATAATCCTCGCCTCCGTGTCCTTAATAGAATTGAAACTTACTGTTACTATGCTAGGCAAATTTCGATTCTATGTCAGGACCAAAGGCTCCGATTATGCTAGTTCAAAGCTTACTCACCACCAACCATGCCACATCCACCACCGGTCTGAAATAAAACCTCTGAAAGGTGGAATCAGAAGACCAATTCGCTGCACACATAAGGTTTTCCAATCGCACTCCCAGAGAGAAAGCCTTAGAAGCCCTCGCGCCCCTAGCTGAATGTGCCCCAAACAGTTTTATGTCAATACCTGCCTCTTGCATGACCCATCTCACCCATCTGGCTATAGTGGGCGAAGAGACAGCTTTGAGCGGTTTCCGTAACGCAATAAGAAGTTGCTGTTCGCCCGGCGGGCAAAATTCCAGAGTCATATCCTCGTTGGATTTAAGACAGTCCACCACACACAGTTTGGGCACATGCGCAAAGGCCGGCTATGAAATTGTCCGTGATTCCGACTTAGTACGACAACCCACTGGGAAGATAACCCCCTCTGGGGGAAAAACTCTTGCCGTAACATCCAAGGCCCGGACGTCAGAAACCCAGCGACAGGAGACGAGACACAACAGCATGGCTAGCTTAGCAGAGAGTTCCTTTAAAGAAAGGTACCTATTCGGCTGTCAAGATAAGAAAAGATTCAAGACCAAATTAACGTCCCAGAGGACAGAGTACCGAGGTTCTGGGGGCAGCGACAGATGGATACCCCAAAAACAGGCGACAGACGAGCGGATGCTCCTCAATCGGGGCTCCGTCCACCGGGCAATGAGCGGACGAGATCGCTGAACGAATCGCATTGATGAAGCGATAAGCCAGACCATCAGTAGCCAGATCTGCCAGGAAGGTACAATAGGGGAATGACACCTGCGACCACAGGATCCAAGTTCCGTTGAAGACACCAACGAACCCACTTGGTCCAAGCGGACCAATACCGTTTCGATGTACTGTCCACCCAGGCTTTTGACAAGAGATGTTGGGCCGATCCCAAAAGGCCTGGGAGCGCCCAGCATCTCCTGAAAGCCTCCATGCCATGAGGCGGAGAGAACCTTGGCGAATGAGGTGGTGCTTCTCCCTGTCCGGATTCAGAAGTAGATGAGGAAGCGGGGGGAGTAGGATTGGAAAATCCCAAGAAAGTTCCAGAATACCTTGAAACCACACTTGAGATCTCCAAAACAGCACTACCACCTCCTCTGCTCCCTGAAGCGGGATTCGGGCTGCCGTCGTCACCACCATCGAGAACAGGGGAAAGGCATAACCCTTCTCTTGACTCCAATCCTGGAGGAAGGCATCCGTGGCCTGCGCTAGGGGGTTGGGTCTCCAGCTGAAGAAGCGTGGGAGCTGATGATCGAGACGGGACGCAAAGAGGTCCACTGAAAACGGGATCCAGTGATCGTCCAGCCACCTGAAGACCAGAACATACAGCTTTCACAGGCTGGAATCCCTTAGATGCCTCGAGTGCCAATCTGCCACTTGGTTGGCTTGGCCCGGAAGGTATTCTGCCGTTGCCGAGACCTGGTGTGCCAAGCAATACTCCCAAAACTCCTTTGCGAGGTCCACCAAGGCCCGGGACCAAGGGCCCCCCAGGCAATTGACATAGCGCACTGCTGAGATGTTGTCCATCTTCAGCAGAATGCATGAACTCGCTTGCTGTCTGGTCCAGCAGCGAACGGCGAATGAACCCGCCAGGAGCTCTAGGCGATTGATATGCAATCCCTGCTCCTCTAATGACCACCTGGGGAGAATTCCCCGCACCGGGCACCCCAACCTGACCTGCTGGCGTCCAATTCTATGACCAAGTCTGGGGTCGATCCGAAAATTGCACACCCATTCCAGGCCTCCATGTGTGCCAACCACTGTGCCATCTCCTCCTTCGCCTCCTCCGACAGAGGAACCGTTTGATCGTAAGCTAACCCTTTCCTGAGGTGGTGTGCTTTCAGATGCTGCAAGGCCCGATAATGTAACGGACCTGGGAAGATTGCCTGAATGGAGGATGACAGGAGGCCCAGTACCCGGGAAATCTGCCGAAGGGAGGTCTGGGGCCTGGATATGATCTGTCGCAGGATGTGACGGATTTTGGCCATCTTGCGAGATGGAAGACTCAAGGAAGCCTGAACGGAGTCCACGACGAACCCGAGAAAAAACAGACTGAGTTGGGTAGAGGACCGACTTTGACTCGTTGATGACAAACCCCAGGCTTTCCAAGAGGGAAACCGTCTGCTGCAATTGAGCCGTCAGCCTCCGGGGACACTGCGCCATGAGAAGGATGTCATCCAGGTACAAAATCATCCTTATTCCCTGGCCTCTCAAAAACTCCACCACCGGGTGAAGCAGCTTTGTTAAGTATCACACACACTACCTGGAAATAGCCTAAACCCAATAGGAGCAACGTGCACTACGAACTAACTGCAGGCAGCAGTGCTTGTTAATTTCCTTGCCAGCCAACAGAGTTGCAAGACTGGATGTCTGCAGGCCAACAGGCCTGTTAACTTTAGGGCAGGTCGAGAGAGCTGCAATTATTTAAATGCGGACAGACCGCTGTGGGTAATGAGAGAATACCCCCAAGCGCGCAGACCTTCAAATTGACAAGGTCAGCCACCCCCTGGCGCGCTACATCCTAACCAAACAGAAATTGACAAAAGAATACACTTCCCTGCCCGTAGGCAATTCCGGAGCGTCAGTCTCCGCGGTAGTACAGCCTCAGCGGGGCGTCAAGCACTGTCAGTGGAGGAGAATACAGACCCCTCAGGGCGTTCACAGTGTGGCGGCAGGGGGACAGGCTCCGGCATACTCGGCTCCCTCAGCGCAGTCTCTTCTGAAGAGAAACTCGAGCTGTGGGAGCAACGAGACGCGTGGGTGCCCCCTGGCGGGCAATTCACCCCGCCGCAAATGGGCCAGCCGCGAAAGGAGTGAAAACGCTCCAGCGGCTAAATAAGGGAATCTGCAAAGGAATACTGAAATAACAAAAAGCAAATGCGGGATTCCCTTACTAAAGCAGCCCACACTCAAACACTGTCATTAACAGACCAAACAATCACATTTTGTCTAAGGAAAGAAAAACAGCACTTAACTTGCTGCGCAGCAGCGAAGAAAGAGGAGGGCTTCACAAAATGGAGGACCTTTCAAAGGAGTGCATGGACCATGTAGAAGGACTGTGTTATGGTGTCCCCCCATGGAATGATGGGAGTTGATGTTTATGGACTATACTGTATTTGTTTGGTTATGATCAATTAATGTTTTTCTTGATTTGTGAAGAAAAAGACACCTTTATTGCTTTTCTGGCTGCTGTTGTGTGAGCTTAGAAAATAAAGCGAAGGAAGGAAAGCATAATCGGAGCCTCCGGTCCTGACATAGAATTGGGTGATTAGAAAAGATTCCATCAAGGGTACAGCCCGCAACATGTGTGGGTCCCACCACCAATTAAGAGAGACCTAGACAATTCATGGCGTCTACGAGGCGCGAGGACTCAGGTTCTGGAATGTCTTCTAAATGGAAGCTAAAGCCCCCCACAGGGTCGTATTGGAAGGAGCTAGTCCATATTATATGAGAATGCTGATATTATAGATTAAAGGAGCCCTAGGACCGGGGGCATGCTAAATTAGTATGCTCTTAAAGCAGTGATAGATGGTGGGTTGGATGTTACATGCAAGCGCTTCACACAGCTGAGAGGGCGCACCTAAAAAAGCCGTGACAAATGTCTCACGATAAAGAATAGCAATACCTCCTCCCTTCTTCCAGGTCTGTCATAAGAGTGTACAGCAATGTCAGGTGGGGGAGGGGAGGTGGCTACTAACAGGGTAGAACCAGAGGCAGCATCAGTCCGAGTTTCAATACCAAACAATAGATCCAAGTGATGATTTTCTATAAATACAGCACATTCCAAGCTATGCTTTACTATGGATCTTGCGTCAATAAGAGCACAAGGAGAGGCTTATCGCTCTCTCTAATCAAACGTTGTTAGAAAAGGTGGACCTAAATGAAGAAGAGTTGGTAGCAGACTCAAAGAGTAGCTTGGGAAATGGTACATGACAAGAGGGACATGATGAAACAGGGTTTAGAGTGAAGATTCAAAGATAGACACAAACAGTCAGACCTACCTTTGTTGTTCAGTGCCAATAATTCTATATTGGAGTACCGTATCAGTGTCTTTTCTTCAGGAGGCAAACAGGCAGGGGGGCTGGCACCGAGTGCAGTTCGGGTTCAGACGGGCTTGCCTTTGGCACACTGGTGGCGTGCCCGCTGAGCGGAGGCGCTCTGGTTTGAATTAAATACTCTCCCATGTGGGCAGGTTGTGTCCAAATGGTGCTGAATGCACTTGCTCCAAACAGATGGCAAAATAATAAAAGGTGCAAAGAACTGGGGCCAGCTACCCCGGCGTGACCTGCAGGCTCCCCTGCGAGCAAGCCATACTGTGAAATAATAACACACTAAAATAAAAGGGAGAAAGTTAAAAACATACAAGAATTGACGCCCACGTAGTGGGAACCAGGCCCCTCCCGATTTGAACCATGTGTGCTATAAGGAAATTAAAGTATCTAGCAGAAGACCAACTCAGGCCAATTGCAGGCGACCATAGCCTGATCAGAAGAACTGCGCCAGATAAGTCGGATATTATCGTACTGGCGTAGAGTCCAGTGGCACAGAGTGCAGGGTTATAGAGTGCAGTTTTGAAGAGTAGAGTGGCAGAGAGCGGAGCGTCATAGAGTAAAGTGGCGTAGTGTCATGCCAGACGCCAGCACTGCTAAAGCCGGCCCTAGTGGTCGGCTGTTGTTTCAGTGGAACACATTCACCTATTTCATTGTTGACAGCACACACATCCACTAAATAGTATAAAAACTGTTTTGACATAGCCAGCATCTTTAAGGCTTTAGTGTAAATAATGTAGTTTTTTTCGGGCTACTGTTTGTAGTTTTCTGGAAAGCAGTAATCTGTATTTAGGTTTATTTGGCATGGTGCTACTGCACATGTTGCACATACTGAGGCTATTGTTCATTAAGTTTGGCTTTCCAATGTTTATTATTAAAAGGGTTTGGTACTCTGACTTGCTGACTGTAAACAGAACGATCATTAGACCTTAACTAGAGGGTCACATTAGGCAAAAGCTTTGATAGAAGAACCTCAACACAAATATTTGTTGCCATAGAAAATGCATGCACCTCCTCCTTGTAGGACTGTTTTAAGGGTTAACTAGAGACTCATAAACTGGACCTCTGGAAAGGCACAAGCGAGCTCCATGGGGAGAATAATCTGCATTCCTCTTGCTTTCCAATAAACGCTCTTACTTTGAAGTCAAAGAAAGAGAAGTAAACACCAAGCTCCCTCGGAAGAAGGAGTCTAACATTTGACCTTTGTGTTTAAATGCACAGTAAATGTGAAAAAGATGAGAACCATATTCAAAGGTATGTTTACAGAAAGTGAGATCTCGAAGGATACAGTAAACAAGGATTGCGCAAGGGAAGGGACGAACCCGGGCGCGACAGCCTAAAACTGATGGAGCCACCAAATAGAAAACAAGCAAATGTGAGTTACTAACCACATAGCCAATGGTAAGCAATGGACTTCATGCATTCCCAAGGAAGCTTTCTGAATGTTCCCAACATGTTTTCAGCAAACCAGACACTGCACTGTCTGGTAGGTTTTGACCAAACAAAATATTTTTTTCCTCTAAGTTTTATACCGGGAAAATTAAGAAATAGAAGAGGGACATTGTGGACTTAATGAATTCCGAAATCAGGATGAATGACATAAGGAATGAGTGCGAAGGAACACAAACACAGGAGAAGATTTGCACCAGCAGAAGAAGCAGGAAGATCAGAATGAGAGGATCTTGAGACTCGCAGAGGAGCCTATAGAGGAAGCAAGCTCCCTCTAGGAGGACGGAAGAGGTGCCCGCCTCCCACCACATTACCTGAGGGGTGTGGCTCAGTCAGGTGGGTGGCCACTTTTGGTTGTGGGAAGCTAAATCCAAACTCCAGATTAAAAATCAAAATGTGAAATTTCTTTCTCTTTTTTGACTTTTTTACATCATTCATTTTCCATATGTTGGCTGCATTTGCCATTTAGAAAGACAGATTAGTCTAAATTACTTAAAGATTATTAGATTCCCTGAGACCTACTGATTTGACTAAAAGAGATTAAAAAAAAGAGAATGGATCACCTTACACTTATAGGGTTATCAAATTATTTTCTATTTTCCAAATAAAGCGGCAGAGAGTACGAAAGTTGAAGGAAACCAAGGCTCAGGGACAAAAAACAGGTCATGGAAAAGGGGTAGGATTTCTGGTCAGAAGGAAGCAAAGAACAGAAAGAGATTAAAGGAAGGAATGTATGTATAAATGGAAATACTTACCTGTGCACATTGTTTTATTTGCCTCAAGGTGCTCTGCCCCACAGTGGTGCAAGCCTGCGAGAAGAAAGGAAAACATCAGCCTAAGACCGATTCGTAGCCAAGCATGTAAAGAACAATAACCAAGACTTTTTGGGATTAACATTGTTTTAATCTAACTACATAATCCCATTTAAAGAAGTAAATCAAACGAGCCTTACATAAAAGACCTAGAAGAACAACTAAGTTGAGCCCTCCCTTATTTTAAAAAAGAAAAAAAAATCCTGAATCATGACTTCAAAGTCTTTAGAATGGTGACACTCACCTAACATGATGATTTAGGAATTTCACATTGAATAAAGAGGCATATGTATCAAGAAAGCGTTTTGAGAGTCCTTAATAGTGAATTTTAACGATTCGCTATTAAGGACTCGGAAAAAGCAATGTATGTAGGATTCCCAATATTAATTGCGCTTCCTACGTATTCCTATTGCAAATCGCAAATTGTGATTCACAATTAAGGAATACCTTCCCATTCATTCCTATGGGCTTAGAGGCCCATAGGAATGAATGGGAAGACATTCGCAATTTGCGACTACACATTAGGTATGCAATTTCAAAGGGTGCAAGGGTATCAAAAGGACACACTGTTGCACCCCTGAAATAAGCATGTGTGCACATGTGGAGCACATGAGGCACTTTGAAAAATGCAAAAAAGTGCATTTTTTAAAGAAATTGCAACTTTCAGTTGCTGGTAATTTGCGATTTCTAAAGGCGAAAATTGCACAACTTGGGTGCTTCTAGAATTGCATTTAAGAAATCACAATTTGCGATTCCTTAAATGCATTCGCAGAATAGGAAATCACAAATGTTGCCATTCCCTATCCTGCGAGGGCCTTTTGGCTGATATATGCCAAAAGGCTTTTTCCCATTCGCAAACAGGCCGATTCTGAGAATCGCCCCGTTTGCGAACGGGAAAAAGGCTTCATACATATGCCCCATAGCCCCTCGCACTTTACAGATATGCTCATGAATGAAGGGTGGGGCTGTACTCTTTTTACCTCAATGTTATATTGAATCATAGTTAAATGCTAAGCATTCAACAACAGCATGTAAGCCCTCAATCTAAGACCAGGGACATTTGGGAGAGCCATACACCCAGATGGTCTGGCCAGCCCGTGCAGGTTGCATTCAAACAATCTATACATATTGCTGGTGGAAGCTAATGGTGAAATGCACTTTCAAGATCATTTCAAACTGTTGGAAACTCATATCAGTACATTCATTCAACATAATCACAAGTGCCACTGGTTAGACTATTATACACACAAAGCATGATGGGAGAAATGCTTGCAAACAGGCTAACCAGTGGCAATCGCTCAAAGTAGCATTCTAATCTATTGTTTTTTCGCCAATTATGCCACCTCAGATTGGATCCAAACATAGGCGAATCAGCCTTGGTCCTGCTCCGATGGGAATAGTCCAGCCTGAGCTGCCAAGTTTGGTTCTATCTGAATGCAAAATCATGTAACGCAAGAACAGGTTCAGCATATTTGCACCTCTTCAGTTAGGTGCAGCTTTGTTCCAGTGACAGGCAAAGTGGGCATGGGACGCACGTCTGGGCTTACCCTTAGCCACCTAAGGCGTTAAATCAACCACATAAAAAACATCTGCTGTACACTGATCTATAGACCATCACTATGACCATGAAATACAACTATTTGGGGGTGTGGTTCAACGAGTCCACACAAACCTCGGCCCACAAAGGCTAATTAAAAAATAAATCAACTGCCATTATTTATGGCTTAGCCAGCTTCAATATGAAAATAAACAGAGAAAGTAAAAATGACCTATAGTGTTGTCAATGTTGGCCATGTCATAGTGCATTTCTTTCTTTAAGCCTTGTTTCACAGCTGCTCAACTGCTGTGTAACATAAAAAAAAGAATGACAACGCCAATAGGTGAAACCTATTAGCTTCGCCAGTGCTATTTGTAATATCCTAATGGATACAGTCTGTGATAGCACAGTTATAGCATTTAAGTATCGAACATATGACATTTCTATCTCGTTGAGATCATCACACATTTATTTATTTTTCATAGAAAATGTATACTGTTGAGTATGGTGCAAAAATCCTCAAGGTAACCTTTTCCACGGTTCACAAGTATGGTTATTTTTTGCTTATTGTTAGCATCCCAAGTTCTATCCTCTAGTAATTCTCCTTGGTAATAATTGAAATACAGCCAACACGTGTTTCGCCTCTTGAGTGCCTTGTAAGCCAGGGCTTTCTCAAGGTTCTTGTAGTCTTATTACAAATAATATTTTTAATTATCCTGCAGTAATCCTCTCTCATATATATATATTTTTTTTTAACAAAATTTTATTGAATTTTCATATCAACAAACAAACCAATGATTGCAGGCTTCCGATATGCATTTCACAGATCAATAGTTCAAGTATTGCGCCCCACATATCAACATCCTACCATCCCCCTCCCCCCACCCTCTCTACCCCCTCCCCCCCATGTCAGTGTGCCTCGTGTGTCGGTCCCTTGATGCAACATAACTCAACATGAAATTGCAGGTATCTCCTCTCAGATCTCGGGCAGCAGCTCCCATACCCAGGTGGATACCAAACACCATATAGGTCCATGCATGCAACCCCATCCCATCTCCACAACCCCTGGCGTGATATTCTAGTTCCTTGATAGCCAACAGGAATGCAGTCCTAGCATGCAATGTCCCCTGTGGACGTCCCCGCCCTCCCCGCTGCCATCTCCTCCCCTTGGCTCGCTTGCGCCTCTTCCTCACTATCCTCCGCGACCTCTGACATTGAGTGCAATTCTGCCACTAGCGCGCACCACGCCCTGGCTGTTTCTAGTGCTTTATCATTAGCTGCGCGTTTGGCCAGTTGTAAGCGGAGAGTCCCTTCACTAGACGCCCATTGCTGAAAACACCCCCGCCATCTCAGGAAGCTGGGACCCCCCCTAGATTTCCAGTGTAGGGTGAGCTCCCTCTTGGCCAGGATCAGCCCCAGGTCGATGAATTTACTGGTAACCTTCGTGGATGGGGTGTGCGGGAACCAGAGTAGGAGGCAAACCCCCATGTCCGTTTCAACGTGACGTCCAGTGATCTCATTCAGACAGGCCACAACATCAGCCCAGTACGAACCGAGCCCCGCGCAGGCCCGAAACATGTGTCCAAAGTCAGCACCCTCTGTGTTACAACGGGGACACACCGATTGCGCCCCACCAAAAACCCGTTGGATCTTGGCCGGCGTCCAGTACGCTCTATGGAGTGTGAAGTATTGGACCAATTGGAACCGGACGTTGCGCGTGCCCTTCCAGGCCCGGCGCACAAGCTGGGGCCACGTTGTCTCCGGTATTTGTCGGCCTAGGTCCGTCTCCCAGCGTTCCCGCAGTTTATCCAGTGGGGGGGGGGGTCATCTAGTGCCAGTCTCCTATACAAACAAGTAATAGCCTTAAAGGTGCCAGCTGCCATCACAACGTACTGGCATCCCAAAGACGTAGGTGGCTCCGCCCGACCATTCATCCAGCGTCTCTGGATCGCAGAGATCAAAGCCGCATGGAGTAAGAAGTCGCCTCTCGGCAAATCAAATGCCTCTTGCAGGTCGGAAAACGACAGCAGGACACCATCCCTGTACAAGTCTCCTACCATATGGAGCCCACAATCTTCCCAGGTGGCTAGCCCCGACCAGTCCCCGCCGTGCGGTAAGGCTGTACACATGCCTAAGGGGATCTCCGGTGCATATGGAACGTGGATACCCGCCCGCTTCTGACTACGAAGCCAACAGTGTCGGAGGGTGCGTTCCTCCAGAGACAATTGGTCCAGGCGAAGTCCCTGCTGGAGCAATATGAAGGACAGGACATGGCGCTGCACAATCCTGTCATGTGGGCCGTCCGGACCCCTAAACTCCCGCGCCACCGCCTGGGTGAGCCACTGCAGCTGTGCTGCCAGGTAATACCATTCAAAATCCGGCACAGCAAGCCCCTCCTCCTCCCGCGATCGAAGAAGGGTGGAGAGAGCCACGCGCCTTCTGCCAGAGCCCCATATGAATCCTATCACCAATGACCTTAAATTCCGAAAGATGGAGAGCGGGATCCGCACCGGTAGTGTACAGAAAAAATAGAGCAAGCGCGGGAGGACCACCATCTTCAGTAAGGCTATTCGTCCGGCCACAGACAGGGGGAGGGTACGCCAGAATCCAATACTGCCCCTGATGCCTCTCAGCGCTCTGCCCACATTTCCCTCATACAGGGACGAATGGGTATGATAAATGTGGACCCCGAGGTATGGCATACACTCCGGCTCCCAGCGCAGCTCCCCAAGCTCTGCGGGCTGTACACACCGGGGAGTCAGGGGGAACAGGCAGGTCTTGGACCAATTAACACGTAGACCCGATAGTTCGCCAAACTCTCGGAGCAAGGCCCGCGCTCCCCGCACCGAGGCCGTCGTGTCAGCCAGGTACAACAGGAGATCATCGGCATACAGGGAGATGTGGTGTCGGACACCACGCAACAGTACCCCTTCATAGTGCCGCCCTTGACGCGCCCGCGCCGCCAGTGGTTCAATCGCCAAGGCGAACAGAAGCGGGGACAGGGAGCAGCCCTGCCTAGTACCCCTCGTCACCGCACACGCCGCAGATATTGTACGGCCCGTGCGGACCCTGGCAGTAGCGGAGGCATATAACAGCTGCGTCCAGCGGATAAAGCCGTCCCCCAACCCGAACCGACGCAACACACCGAACAGATACGGCCATTCCACGCTATCGAACGCCTTTTCGATATCCACCGATAGGACAGCCGCAGTCGGAGGACCCTCCCCCTCAACATCCATAACCCGTAGCAAGCGCCGTATACAGGCAGATGTATTCCGCGTGGGGATGAAGCCCGCCTGGTCCGGGTGGACGAGAGAACACATATGGGCTGACAGTCGCGTAGCCAGAATCCTGCTCAGTATTTTATAGTCCACAGTGAGCATCGAAAGGGGACGGTATGCCATTCTCGTCGTGGGTTGGCCTCCCTTCTTCAGCAACGGCACAATGATCGCCTCCCTCGCTGACTCCGGCAGCCTGCCCAGTTCCCACGCCTCACCATAGACCCGCAACAACTGTGGCGCCAGAAGGTCCAGGAATGCAGCATAGAACTCCACAGGGAGGCCATCTCCCCCTGGTGTCTTCCTCCGTGCCATGTGCTTAATCGCTGCTCTAATCTCCCCCTGGGTCACAGCAGCACCCAGGGCGTTCCCTTGTTCTAGGTCCAGCTGCGGCAGCTGGGCCTCCTCCAAGAAGGCATCCAAACCAGTCGGGGGCAAGGGCAGCCTGCATCGGTACAGCTCCGAGTAATAAGCTAGGAACTGGTCATTAACTTACCGTTGGGAGAAAACCAGCGCCCCGGTAGGTGTGGCCAGGGACAGGATCGGCGCGCCTCCAGAGTGGGGGTTCGCCAGCCACGCCAGCAGCGATCCGGCTCGGTCCCTCTCGGCGTGAGCCCGGACCAGGTATTCCCGGTAGTCATGGCAGCGAAGCCTTTCCACTTGTGCGGCTACACGTTCTCTTGCCGCCATCACCTCCTCCCTATCGCTCCCCGCCGTGTGGTTAGCCTTCTCCACCCGCCTAAGCGAGTCCTCCTCCCGCTTCACGTCTGCCAGCAGCGTCCTACGCACCCCGGCCGAAGAGGAGAGGCACGCGCCTCGCACCACCACCTTGAAGGCATCCCATTCGACCGCTCTGGTAGTTGCGGTGCCCGCGTTCTCCCGGAAGTAGCGTTCAAGGCACTCCTGCAGTTCCGTGCGGAATACCGGGTCCTCCAGCATCAGCGGATTCAGCCGCCACGTGGGGATCGGTTGCCGCTGTCTAGACCAGAGGACTGCGAGTAAGCAAGGGTTGTGGTCTGAGATAGTCTTCGCCAGGTATTCGCTACTGCGCACTAGCTCCTGGGCCCCAGCAGTACAGAGAAAGGCGTCGAGGCGGACGTGGAGATCATGGGGTGTGGAGTAGAACGAATAGTCTCTATCGTTGGGATGGAGCGTACGCCAGGCGTCCAGGAGGCCCCAATGTTCTTGCCAGGCCCTCCGGGCTTTGGCCACCCTGCGCACCACCGACTGAACTAGAGGAGGATGCGAGCGATCTAAATCCACATCCACCACCGAGTTAAAGTCCCCCCCCCATGAACACCGCGCCGATCAACAGAGGCACTAATCTCTTTGATAACGCCGAAAAGAACGCGGCTTGGTCAAAATTAGGGACATAAACACTGCAAAGCGTGACGTCCCGGCCATCCAATCTCCCCAACACCACTACAAACCTCCCCTCCGAATCAATCTCCGTCGTCATGGGCTGGAAGGGGACGCCCGCCCGAACCCAAATCAACGCCCCCCTAGCATGAGCGGAGTAGGTTGTATAGTAAAGCTGCCCCCTCCAACGCTGCTGCAGCGCTCGCCCCTCTGCCAGTGTCAAATGCGTTTCCTGCAGAAAGGCTATCTGAACCCCCCTACGCACTAGATATGCATGCACCTTATACCTCTTACTTATAGAGTTGAGCCCCCGCACATTCCACGTAACATATTTCAGTTCTAACTTAGCCGCCATTGGTAAAGCTATAGCAGTAACAGAACCTCAACAACCCTAGTGGCACACTGACAGACCCCCGCAACATCAAACACCCCCAACTCACCCCCCACCCACCCTCCCCCAGAACAGGCGTCAAACAGTTGCTACCCATCCAAACTCCCACCCCCACAGGTGAGGGAAACTCTGGAATGCACCAGAGACTCACAGATTATGTGAGATAGAGGGGGTAGCGCAGCACCTCCGGCTGGACAGCTCGAGACCCACCACACCGTGATGGGCCGATCCCGGTCAAGAAGAAACCTCGCCCCCCCATCACCCAAGCAGCACCCCCGCCCAATCAAGTGCATAGTGCCATGGGGCCCCCACAGTGCCATCAACACCCCGGGAAGACAGGGAAAGTAGCCCCACCCGACACCCCTTCGAAAGGAACTCCAGCAGCCCTGTCATAGTCATCCCCACAGGCCAAGCACCCCTCCTTACTGTTCCTTGCACAGCTGCCCAGCAGTCACTCGTCCATCAATCCGTCGGCCGTCTGAGGGGTAACCTGAGGCAAATCCCGAGACTCCTTCTCCGAGCCCCCATCCGAGCCTCCCTGCCCCGTCTCATCAGAGCCCAAGTGGGAGCCCGAGTCAATCACAGGGCCCTCTGCCACCACTCCAGAAATAAGCGACACCGCCTGTAAAGCGGCCTGCCTCTCCAGTTCCGTCTGCGACGCCGGTGGGGATCGCTGGCTCTGTCCTCGCTTCCGATTGCGCCTGCTCCGCCGCGGCCGCGGTCGACCCTCAGTAGTCACCGGCCATACAGCCGAACCATCCTTGCCCGCCCGGTACCGTTCCAGCCATTGCCAGGCGTCATCCGGCGTGTCACAGAACGTCGCCACTCCGTCCACCAGCACCTTCAGGCGCGCCGGGAACAGCAGGGAGTACTGAATTCCCTCGTCGCGGAGAGCTCGCTTGACACCCACGAAGGAAAAACGGTCGCGCTGGACTTCTTGAGAGTAGTCAGGAAAGAGGGACACAGACGCATTGTCCACCTTGTACGGACCATTCGATCTGGCTTGCCGCAGAATAATGTCTCGATCCCTGAAGTGCAGCAGGCGGGCTATGACAGGCCGAGGAGGATGGCCAGGGGCCAGAGGTTGGGCCGGGACCCTATGGGCTCTCTCCAAAGTATAGAAGGTCGTCAGGCCCTCAGGCACCACCACATCTCGCAGCCAGCGTTCAAGATAAGAGACCATGTCATCCCCCTCGACGTTTTCGGGCTAACCCACCACTCTAATGTTGTTGCGTCTGTTGCGCCCTTCTGCATCAGCCGCTCTCCTCTCCAGTTGTTGCACCCTACGCACCAGGTCATCCAACGTAGCGTCCGTGGTTTTCTGGGCCGGTTCGAGTTTCTCAAGCACCAGCTCCGTGGATTTGACACGGTCCGCAAGCTTGTTGTGATCTGCTTTCAGTAGGCCTAGGTTCGTAGAGACCTGCGCAATATCCTGACGCAGCGCCTCCCTCGTGTCCCCTATGGCCTTGAGGATCTGGTCCATCTGTTGTTGTTGAAGACCTATGCTCTGGCTATCTGTCGATCAGTGGTCGTTTGCCTCAAGGGGGTCCTCAGCCTGGTCCGCCGAGGCCGCACCAGCACCCTTCCGCGGCTTCCCCATGATGCACCACTAGAACACGCAGGTGCGGCAAGCACCAGAGGTCCGCTCCGTAGCGTTACCAGGGTCGCAGGACTCACCTCCACCCAGCAGGTCCGCGCGTGATATAGGGTGAGGGCTGCTGGGCAATTCCAGGGGGTAGCGTGGGCCCACTCTCAGGATCCTCGTGTGCACGGGCCACTAGCCATGCGGGCCACACCAAGGCATGCCAGGCCCCCAACGGTCGTCCGCAGAGTCCAGAAAGCAGAGCCCCAACCAGGGGAGCTCAAACGTATCTCCGCGCGCCCACCAGCGCGAGACCGGTACCAAGGTCAGAGACTAGCGCCAGGAAGTTCAGGCGCGCCGAAGCAGGCCAGCCGGGGGCCACCCGCCGTCCAGAGCCCGTGACGCAGGCTCCAAAGCACTTCCACTAGAGTGCCAGCACGGTCCCCTCAAGGCGTTAGTGGGCCTGTGGTAAATAAATAAATAATACCTCTATTTTTGACTGGATATAACAATAACAAATAGCTCAATAAATAAGAGTCAAGATTCGAGGTAGTAGGAGTTTGCAGGTTTAATACAGCATAAAGGACAGGAACAGGACAACCTGCACGGGCAAGATCTGGGATGGCTAGCCAACGGGGGGGCCCCGACAGCTGTCGGGCAGGAGCTGGAATGAGCGCGCTAAAGGGGATCACTTTTTTAATAACAGTGCACAAGTATATATAGTTAAAACAATTGCATTACAGTACATACAATAGGCGGAACAGTGGGTGGGGCCTGTAACAGTCGCGAAAGATAAGGGTGAAAGTAGGTGTAACAGGAGGCGTGAACAGGGCGTATACATAGACATGTGATGTAAACGTAACGGAATATGTCATAAATGGGGTGGAAACATGGAGGGGGCTACCTAAGGAGCCGGGACCTCTAACCTAGTGGTGCGCGCAAGCTGGCAATGACGTGTAACTAGGGAGAAGCTGGGGGCTATGACTTCTGAGCTAGAAGGAGAGACGAAAGTCTGGAGAGTCAGAGCGACATGTACCTAAACACTATCTAGTATCTGATGTTTAGAGAACATGTTGATAGAATCCAAAAGTTATCAGGGCAAAGGCTAACAGACACTAAGACTGGTGCATGCATTATTCTACATGTAGTGTGTGTTGAGGAATATTAAATGACCATTAATACAGTATTTCTCTTACATGGAGACGTAAAGGCTAGACGATGACTGAAACTATTGATGCGATTCAGTAGCTTAGGAATGCAGAGAAGGAGAGCTGGACTGATAACTGGAATCATAACATACTCTTGGCAGACTGGCAGGCAGAGCCAGGCCGAGCCGGGCACTGTGAGGCAGGAAGTAAGTGAAGGGTCAGGGATACAGGTGGGGGCTGTATCGCTCCTCAGCGAGGGTTCAGGAGACAGGAGCTGAATCTGAGTCCGGGCCCTTTTGAGGCCTAGAAACGGGGATTTTACAATGAAATAACGTGCACACTGAGAAACGTGGCAACGTAGCTTTGCATAGGCCTGATGCTCGTTGTATTCACGAAAACTAGGAACTGGCATACTAGAGATGGACACAGCTGTAATTGCGTCTTTAATCGATCATGGGGAATACATATGCATATTAATCATGCACATACAGCATAGGATGGGGAACACGTAGGGACACAGAACATGGCAAAATTTACTTTTCCACATTCCCTCCTTGTCACTACGTTTCCATCAAGAAACATCAATATTCATGATACCATCTATCATTTCATACAGTATCATTTGCTCGTCTCGAATTTTCTTGGAACGGGATCTAGGACGGGACTTGGGACTAGGAATACAAGAGGTAGCACAAATGCCGCAAATCGCAGGGCCACATTGTATACAGAGGCAGCAACTGAATATGATCGCTACTGCAATACCTAGAAAGGACAATACTTTCAATCCCCAGGCAGAAATAATACTCCAAAACCAACCGGACCATGTCCAGGTGCCTGGATCCTGGTGTAACTGATGGGCAATTTTATGAAGTCTGGTTATAGCTGAATAAACAGACGGCGCGTTATTAGGAATGAAAATGCAGCAACTAGATCCGATGACTCTACATGCTCCTCCTCTATCGGCCAGTATGACGTCAAGAACGAGACGATTCTGGAGCACGACAAATCTCATAGCAGATTGCTCTTCGGTTAAGTTACCTAGAGCAGAAGCAGTCTCATTCACTACTGCTTCAAGGGTTCTGGTTAATCTACGGATTAACTTACTATTCTGGATAGGTCCTATAAAGAAAAAGAAACCTCTATTGAAATCTGTATACTGTTCTAGAGCAGTTTCAGTTTGATCGACAATCGGGGACTCGATCTCCCTTCTATGTCTAATGTGTACTAGATGTGTGTTTCTGTGATAATCAGATGGGGCTAGAAAAACTGGTGGCAGTAGGAAGGCAATGTAACAGGTTCCCTCCCAATCGAGGGGCAGACGAACATATGCGGTCTGACCACAAACAAAATATGAATGACGTGAAGCTTTGAAAATAGATTTCCCACTGTCACTATACTCGACAATAGTAGTACAATCACTATGTCCTACATGTGCGGAACCATTATTTCGGACACATAATTCGCCTTTGACTGGTAGTACTGAAATAGCAGGTAAGTCTGGAGTAGGATCAGACTGAACATTCAGGACCATAAAATTCGAAGAATAATTACCCAAATTATAAACTTCATTTTCTAGATCTAACCCTGTTCTGTGGGGAAGACCTTGCTTGTCTGGAAAACATGTACTGTTCAGAAGGGACATATCATTGGAGGATGATGTTAACGTGGACCATGCTCCACACGAACCATTATGTGAAAACGGATAAGGAAACAGTGGCAGAACTCCCTTCGGTGTCTGGAAAGGGGGGAGTCGACCACACACCCAACAATTAGTGGCATTGCTGGTCTGGTGCGAGTAGTGTAACATACGGATGAATGAATTGTTGCGCATAGCAAGACGATAGGATAGTTCGTGAGGAGGCAGATCACTAAACGTGTGCTCTACTGTAGCATTAGAAAACTTATTTACATGAGAAATTGGAAAACAAATGAAATGCATAACTCGTGCAGGTAACCATCAGGCTGAGAAACAATATAAAACTTAGAAAAACGATACATCGGATTGAGTTTTGACTAACTCTCTCACTATGGGGGTCTATTTCATACATGTCAGATACCTGTCTAACCGTTTCACCTAGGGGAGGACTTAGACAATTAAACTGGCTGACTTATTTTACTAGACCGGAGCTTACTTTTATACTCCTGCTGTGGAGTTTTCTCTAACAGGGGAGGCTTGGTATCAATGTCATTTGCGGGACAGTCCTTAAGAATAGTTTCTTGGCAGTCTTTAAAATCTTGACAATCCTTGGAAAAGTTCTTGGAAACAGTTTGTAGTCCGTGAAATTTCTTAACGTGTGACAGATGCACCCACCCCTTCCTGCCTTCCAACTTGACGGCAGTACGGGTGGCCAAGAGGACCAACTTCGGCTCCTTCCAGCGAGGCTCCAGCGGACTCGAACGATCAAAATTGCGGACGAGGACCAAGCTTCCTGGAACGATTTCATGCGGTTTCACCTCGGTATTGACTGGAAATGCGGCGGCAACCTGTGAACGACAAGAGTGTAGGGCAGACATCAAGGAAGCTAGGTAATCTGTCAGCATATTACTGGAAACATGGGTAATACTTCGGGGTCTAGGTGTACCCCATACATTCGGGGGGCGGCCGAATACGACCTCATAAGGGGACAGACCTGATCTGGAGTGTGCAACCATGCGCATATAAAACAAAGCGACTGGCAGAGCAACTAACCAGTCTACACCTTTCTCTTGACAGATTTTAGCGATGCGGATTTTCAAGGTTTGATTATGTCTCTCTACGAGACCGGCTGCTTCTGGATGGCGTACACAATGGAACTTCCACTGGTACCCTAACAAAAGGGAAACGTGCTTCATTAATTCAGATGAGAAGGGCTGGCCGTTATCAGAATATACGACCCTAGGGAGTCCATAACGTGGGAAGAATTCACGAACCAGCTGCTTGGCAGTGGTCGCGGCTGTGTAATCTGGGACTGGATATGCTTCTGTCCACCTGGACAAAGCGCATACAACTACAAGGACATACTTGAAACCTCGACATCGCTCCATCTGAATATAATCCATCTGGAGGACTTCAAAAGGGTGGTCAGGGGGCTGGAATCCACCTTGTTCCACCGGGACACTTTTACCTGGATTGAATTGACAACATATCATACAAGTACGGACTTTCTGCTTGGCTGCAGCTCGTAAATGCTTGTTAAACCAGATGTTCTGGATACTGTCTATCATGGCTTTTTCTCCTAAGTGTGCTGGACTATGTGCGGTATTAATAATGACTTGAACCATTGAGTCGGGGAGAAACCATGTGGCTCTACCCTTCGTCACCCATCCCTGATCTGTCTGGACCCCTCCTTGTTCGGACCATTTCTTGATTTCTTCGGGAGTAGCATGTAACTGTATGTCTATGACATCTTGAGTAGGGTCCTTGACTGTCATACAAGTAGTCTGTTCTAGAGTGGATGTCGGTGTCTTGTTAACGGGTATGTCTGGTGTCTGTGCTGTAAGCTTGGCTGTTCGATCTGCTAGATCATTACCTTGAGAAATAATGTCAGTAACTTTCGTATGTGCTTTGCATTTCATGATAGCGATAGCTGTCGGTAAATGTATTGCATCTAACAGAGCTTGAATAAGGAAACCATGCTGAATCTTGGTTCCATGAGAAGTCATGAAACCTCTCTCCTGCCAGAGCACTCCGAAGTCGTGTACAACTCCAAATGCGTAGCGTGAATCTGTGTAAATATTAACTTTCAGGTTCTTGGCATGTATGCAGGCTTGTGTCAGAGCAACTAGCTCTGCTGCTTGAGCAGACAGGGTGTCAATACGATGTGTTTCAATAACTTCAGTGTCAGTAGTCACTGCATACGCGGCTACTAGTTCTCCTGTACTTGTTCTCATACATGAACCATCCACATAAAGTGTCAGGTCGGGGTCTGGTAATGGAATATCTGTCAGATCTTGTCTTGGCTTAGTCATAGTGTTAACAACTTCCACACAGTCATGTGTGGCAGGATTTGGAATAACTGACGGTAACAGTGTAGCAGGATTTAGAACGTTGCAGCGTCTGATTTCTATGTGTGGCTGGAACAGTGTCAGTTCATAACCTGTCAAACGTGCAATTGTCAAGTGCTGAGTCTGTGTTCGGTTTAAAAGAACTTCCACGGAGTGTCAAGTCAAGTCAAGTCAGAGAATTTATATAGCGCACTACATACCCAGAGGGTCCCAAGGCGCTTAGAAAGGGGAGAAGGATTACTTGTCAAATATCCACGTTTTAAGTTGCTTTCTGAATGCTAGGTGGTTTTGGGTAAGGCGAAGGTAAGCGGGGAGTGAGTTCCATGTTTTAGCAGCCAGGTATGAGAAGGATCTGCCTCCCATGGTGGTCTTGTTGATGCGAGGTACAGTGGCGAGGGCTTGGCTGGAAGAACGTAGTTGGCGGGAGGGGGTGTAGAAGGACAGTCGTGAGTTGAGGCATTCTGGTCCGATGTCGTAGAGTGATTTGTGTGCGTGGGTTAGCAGTCGGAAAGTTACCCTCTTATTGACGGGTAGCCAGTGGAGGTCTTTAAGGTGACCAGAGATGTGTTCGTTGCGTGGGATGTCTAATATGATCCTGGCTGAGGCGTTTTGGATTCGTTGGAGTTTCTTCTGGAGTTTAGCGGTAGTGCCTGCGTAGAGGGTGTTTCCGTAGTCCAGTCGGCTCGTGACCAGAGCATGGGTGACTGTTTTCCTTGTTTCGGTGGGGATCCAGCGAAATGTTTTTCTAAGCATGCGAAGAATGTTGAAGCAGGAAGAGGATACGGCGCTGACTTGTCTATTCATAGAGAGTGAAGAATCCAGGATGACGCCTAAGTTCCGTGCGTGGTCTGTCGGGATGGGTGCTTTTCCGAGGGCTTCCGGCCACCAGGAGTCGTCCCATGCAGAGGGGGAAGTACCTAAGATGAGGACTTCTGTTTTGTCTGAGTTCAGTTTCAGACGACTTTGTTTCATCCATTCTGCAACTTCTTTCATTCCTTCGTGTAGGTTAGTTTTGGCGGTGCTGGGGTCATTGGTGAGAGAAAGGATCAGTTGAGTGTCATCCGCGTAAGAGATGATGTTGAGGTTGTGTTGGCGGGCGATGGCCGCAAGGGGGCTCATGTATACGTTGAAGAGGGTGGGACTGAGTGAGGATCCTTGTGGTACGCCACAGATGACTTCAGTGGCCTCGGACTTGAATGGTGGGAGGCGGACTTTCTGAGTTCTTCCGGTGAGGAACGAGGTGATCCATTCCAGTGCTTTTCCTTGGATTCCGATGTTATTGAGGCGTTGTAAAAGGGTGCTGTGGCAGACTGTGTCAAATGCTGCAGAGAGGTCGAGGAGGATGAGGGCGACTGTGTCTCCATTGTCCAGTAGAGTTCGAATGTCGTCTGTTGCTGCGATGAGGGCGGTCTCAGTGCTGTGTTTTGCTCGGAAGCCAGATTGTGAGGAGTCGAGGGATTTGTTGGCTTCGAGGAAGGCGGCGAGCTGGTTGTTGACAGCTTTCTCGATGACTTTGGCCGGGAATGGAAGGAGCGAGATGGGGCGGTAATTTTTGAGTTCGGTGGGGTCCGCTGTGGGTTTCTTCAGGAGGGCGGTGAGTTCAGCGTGTTTCCAGTCTTCCGGGAAGGTGGCGGAGTTGAGGGAGCTGTTGATGACGTCTCGGAGGTGCGGTGCTATGACGGAGTCTGCTTTGTTGAAGATGTGGTGAGGACATGGGTCTGTGGGGGATCCTGAGTGGATGGAATTCATCAGGCGGATTGTGTCCTCAGTGGAGATTGGGTTCCAGTCGTTAAGGGTGTTCACGGGGGGAGAATGTTCAGCAAAAGGTAGGGTGGGTTGGTTTCCGGGTTGGTCGTCGAAGCTGTTGTGGATGTCTGCAATCTTGTTGTGGAAGAATGAGGCTAGGGAGTCGCAGAGGGCTTGAGAGGGGGTGATGTCGTTGGAGTTGGCCGAGGGGTTGGAAAATTCCTTGACGATGTTGAAAAGTTCCTTGCTGTTGTGGGCGTTGTTGTCAAGACGATCCTTGAATGCTGTTTTCTTGGCCTTTCGGATTAGTTGGTGGTGAGTGCGGGTGGCGTTTTTGAAGGCGTCCTTGGTGCTAGTAGTTGGGTCTTTTTTCCAGGCCTTTTCGAGGGAGCGGCAGAGTTTCTTGGACTTCTTAAGATCATCGTTGAACCATGAGGTCTTTTTGCTGGCAGGTTTGTTTTGACGTCTCTTCAGTGGTGCTAAGGTGTCGGCGGTGTTGGATAACCATAGGGTGAGGTTGGTGGCGGCTTCGTTTGCGTTAGAAGAGTGGGCTGGGGTGTTTAGAAGGAGCGATGCGGAGATCTGGTCCGTGGTGATTTTGTTCCAGTTTCTTTGCAGAGTTGGTTGGAGGTGGTTGGTGGGTTTTGGTTTGTTGTAGGTGAAGTGAACGCAGCTGTGGTCAGTCCAGAGGAGCTCCGTAGTGTGGCTGAAGGAGACATGATTGCTGGAGGTGAAGATGGGGTCGAGTGTGTGACCTGCGATGTGGGTGGGGGACGTGACCAGTTGTTTAAGTCCGAGGTTGGCGAGATTGTCCAGGAGGGTGGTGGTGTTGCGGTCGTTGAACTTTTCAAGGTGAAAGTTGAGGTCTCCCAGAAGGATGTAGTCTTTGGAGGGGAGCGCGTGAGGAGTGATGAAGTCCGTGATGTCTTCACTGAATTTTGCGCGGGGTCCTGGTGGTCTGTAGAGGAGGGTGCCTCTGAGTGTGGTCTTGGGGTCGATGTGGATCTGGAAGTGAAGGTGTTCAGAGTTGGTGAGATTGGCGTCAGAGCTGGTTGAGATGCGGATTGACTTCTTATGGACGATAGCGATTCCTCCTCCTGTGTGGTCGGCGCGGTCCTTACGAATGATCTTATAATCTTCAGGGATGGCAATGGTGATGTCTGGGGCGGAGGAGGCGTTCATCCAAGTTTCCGTTAGGAAGGCGACGTCTGGAGAGATGGTGTCTAGTAGATTCCATAGGTCAATGGCGTGTCTGTGGACTGATCGGGTGTTGAGAAGGATGCATTGTAGGTGGTTGGGGTCAGGAGTCTGTGTTGTGGTCGTAGCGGAGATGTTGTCGGTGCCGATGAATTTGCAGGAGAAGCAGGAGAAAGGTCCATGGGTGTGTCCGGGAGCGGCTTGGACGCAGTTTGGGGCGCGACCGGAGTTAAGGGCTAGGAGGGTGGCGGCATCGTAGGTAATGCGGGAGGGCTGGGGAGCGCGAGGGGCAGGGGGTCTGGCGCTGGGCGCGGTCCAGGCGCGGACGGGCGTAGACGGGCTTACCTTTGGCGCACCTTCGGCGCGGATTGGGCGCGGACGCTGCGCGTAAACGCTGCGCGCGGGAAGAACTGTCATATATGGGTGGTGGAGGGGAGGGGCGAGGGCGTCTCAGCTGGGAGGCGGGGCGGGCTAAAGATCAGCACAACAACAACACAGGCAAGATGGAGGCGGAGGGGGGAGCCCAGCGGAAATGCGCAAATGCTGAAAAAGCGGCGCTTTTAAAATCCACAAATGCTAAATGTACAGAGCGGCAAGCAGGCACACAGCAGGCAGCAATAATGAGGCAAAATGCAGATAGGCAGCCAAGCAACGATACCGACTGATGCAGGAAGACACTGGGGAGCGACCACTCAGCCCAAGGGACAGGAGCGAGTCACGGCGCTTTCCGGTGGTGGAGCGCTGTTCTGGTCGGTGGGAGGGCGTCTCAGCTGGGAGGCGGGGCGGGCTAAAGATCAGCACAACAACAACACAGGCAAGATGGAGGCGGAGGGGGGAGCCCAGCGGAAATGCGCAAATGCTGAAAAAGCGGCGCTTTTAAAATCCACAAATGCTAAATGTACAGAGCGGCAAGCAGGCACACAGCAGGCAGCAATAATGAGGCAAAATGCAGATAGGCAGCCAAGCAACGATACCGACTGATGCAGGAAGACACTGGGGAGCGACCACTCAGCCCAAGGGACAGGAGCGAGTCACGGCGCTTTCCGGTGGTGGAGCGCTGTTCTGGTCAGTGGGAGGGCGTCTCAGCTGGGAGGCGGGGCGGGCTAAAGATCAGCACAACAACAACACAGGCAAGATGGAGGCGGAGGGGGGAGCCCAGCGGAAATGCGCAAATGCTGAAAAAGCGGCGCTTTTAAAATCCACAAATGCTAAATGTACAGAGCGGCAAGCAGGCACACAGCAGGCAGCAATAATGAGGCAAAATGCAGATAGGCAGCCAAGCAACGATACCGACTGATGCAGGAAGACACTGGGGAGCGACCACTCAGCCCAAGGGACAGGAGCGAGTCACGGCGCTTTCCGGTGGTGGAGCGCTGTTCTGGTCAGTGGGAGGGCGTCTCAGCTGGGAGGCGGGGCGGGCTAAAGATCAGCACAGCAACAACACAGGCAAGATGGAGGCGGAGGGGGGAGCCCAGCGGAAATGCGCAAATGCTGAAAAAGCGGCGCTTTTAAAATCCACAAATGCTAAATGTACAGAGCGGCAAGCAGGCACACAGCAGGCAGCAATAATGAGGCAAAATGCAGATAGGCAGCCAAGCAACGATACCGACTGATGCAGGAAGACACTGGGGAGCGACCACTCAGCCCAAGGGACAGGAGCGAGTCACGGCGCTTTCCGGTGGTGGAGCGCTGTTCTGGTCAGTGGGAGGGCGTCTCAGCTGGGAGGCGGGGCGGGCTAAAGATCAGCACAACAACAACACAGGCAAGATGGAGGCGGAGGGGGGAGCCCAGCGGAAATGCGCAAATGCTGAAAACTTGTACTGTCAGGGAGTGTCCTAATACTATGGAATCACTTTGTCTGATAGCTAGTGCTGTGGCTGCAACTGACTTGAGGCACGCAGGCAGAGCCTGGGCTACTGGATCTAGTGTGCTCGAAAAATAAGCACAGGGCTTGTATTGTCCTGCTTGATCTTGGGTGAGAACAGATAATGCTGTACCATCATGTTCTGTGACAAAAAGTGTAAAAGGCTTACTGTAGTTCGGTGTAGCTAGAACGGGAGCTTGGCATAACGCTTTCTTTAACTCATTGAAACTAAGTGTATGTTCAGATGTCCAAGGGAGAACAGTCGATACGGCTGCCTCCTGTGTCGTTAACTGTATCAGTGGTTTGGCTAGAAATGCATACTGAGGAATCCATTGTCTGCAATAAGAAGTAAGGCCGATAAAAGCACGTACCTCCTTCTGTGTCTTGGGCTGTGGAAGACTCGCTATTAACTGGATACGGTCAGGTGTCAACTGCCTACCCCACTTGGACAGTAAGTGGCCTAAGTAGATCACTTGCTGGACACAGAATTGAAGCTTTGAAGGAGACACCTTGTGCCCCATCTCGGCTAGGAAATACAGGACTGTAAGCGATGCTCGCTCGCAAGCATGTTCAGAACGGGCTGTGATCAGTAGATCATCGACATACTGGAGCAGGGCAGTGTCAGTTGGCATGTGAATATTGTCTAGTTGTCTCTTAAGTGCTTGACTGTAAATACTAGGACTTTCTGTGAAACCTTGAGGAGCTCGTGTGAATTTATAGCTCCTTCCATTTAAACAAAAACCGAAAAGGTACTGGCTGTCTGGATGAATAGGAACACTGAAAAATGCATTCTTGAGGTCGATTACGGTAAAGAATATTGCCTCAGAATCAATAGCTGTCAATAGGGACGAGATATCTGGAACAACTGGATACTGGGGAATAATACATTTATTGAGTTCTCGAAGGTCAATCACTAATCGATATACTGGGGGTGCATTTGGATCAGTACGTTTCATGACTGGAATGATAGGAGAATTACATACATTGGAGTCAGTTTCTACAACTACTCCTTGAGCCATAAGCTCGTCAATAATATTGGATAAGGCTGCTACAGCCTCAGGTGGCAATCTGTACTGTCTGATTCGTGGCAGGACTATACCTTGCTTGAGAGTCACACGATGGGGTGTGATTTGCATAAAACCAACATCAGTTGGACCTTGCGCCCATAGATGCTGCGGAACATTAGACAATCTCGGATCAAAATCTCGTAAAACATAGCGACCCTTGAAGTCACGTAAAAACAAACGTATTCCCTCTGGGGAACAGCAAATAACTGCACCTAATTCTTTCAGTGTCTTAATACCTAACAAATTTTCTGGACACGACTTCGTAAGCAATAGATCAGTAGTTCGGGACAATGGACCTACTTCTAGAGTAACTGGCTTTGATATCTCGTTTACAATAGGCTTTCCTGAAAATCCAAGGGAAACATTTCTAGAGCCTGAGAGCGGAGCCCCTGGAACCTCGTTGTGACTTATAGTAGTCCTACTTGCCCCTGTATCAATCAGAAACTTTCTGTCTTTCCCTAGTACTTGACTATGAACATAGGGACCTTCTTGATCTACAGGAATCTCGATGAGAGGCAAGCCTACCTCCCTCTCCAGGCTGTTTCATGAATACGCTTGATACTCTGGATACTCTGTCTGAGCATACTGGTACATTTGCTGTGTAACATGCTGTGTGGCAGCGATAGGCTGCGGTGCTGGAACTGTCTGTTGTGCATTCTGTGGCTGAGAAGTCTGTGAAACTTGTTCTTGTCTAGGCGGACGTGGTCTTTCTTTAGTTTTACCAGTGGCTATATTGTGTTTCAGAACTGCACACTCGTTTATAAAATGACCTGGCTGTTTACAATAATTGCATGTCCCTTTAACGGGAGCTGCAGGATGACTGGCTTGATGCGGACCCCTCTTCTGACTGTCTTGAGGAACAGATTGTGCAACTAGTACTTTCATTTTCGTGTCTTTCATACGTCTTCTCTCGTGTTCTCTGATTCTATTCTGGTGATACTGGAGCATCTGTAACATCTGGGACGGGGTACTAGCTTGCCATGTACTTTCGACTTTCAAAACTCGATTCTTAACTTGCGGACTTGAATTCTCGACTAATTTAGTAACAAAAAGATGAGGGTATGACTCGCTACTCGTCTTCAAACCACTGTTTATGATAAAACATTTCTCAAATCTAGAATAAAAATCACTAGTGTCTTCGTCTTGTTTCTGTTTACAGGCTGAGATTGCATCCCAGTCTTCCTTTTTAGTGGCTAATAATCTAGGTAAAACTTGTATTAATAATTCTGGTAATTCTTTACATTTGTCTCCAAGACCGGTACCTGGTACTCGTATCTTATCTTCAGCTTCTAGAGCTGTCCAATCGATCTTTTTCTCTCCCACCTCCCAATCTTTTTCCTTGAGTTTTTCGTATACCCCTGCGGGCAACAGGACTTTTAACATTTTAATAATATCTGGATACGTGTATTCTCCCATACGGAGCATGTCTTTTAATTCTCGGTGGAACCCTGCTGGATCTTTGTCGTGACAGGGAATTAATTTCTTCATCTCTAAGAGTTCCATCTTGGTAACTGGGGTGTAAACAAATACTCGTTGCATTTCACCACCCGCTGTCCTAACTGGGTGTACTTCTCGTAACGGATGCTGTCTGTCTATGTAAAACGGTTTACTTTCTGGAGGTGAGACATGAACAAAATGCGGGTTCAAAAACATACTATATTTGTGGCGCTGTTCTAGAATGACACTAATTAAATCGGTACCTAAACCTTTCCATCTATACTGGAGTAACTCGTTCAGGACATCATGTAACGGACCTGGATCAGAATGTTGACCCTCATACAATGTAATGAGGTGTTGGATCATATACATACCCACCAGTCGTTGCTCGGCTGGGGGCAGTTTCAGAAACATTTGTGCCACTATTTCGTCTGGAAAAGTGGTAGAATCAGTAATCCATCGGACTGCTGATCGGGCTAGTTCTTGTTCATGCATAGTACCTAATTCACTATAACCGATTCGTGATTTCAAAATTTGATCGGTAGCTTGAAATACTTGTTCTAGAGAACCTTGTTCTGGTGCTGGAAGATGAAAGACTTTCTTGTGTTCTAGGCGTAAATGTCGGTCTGGAATTCTAGATTTACCTACATACGCTATTCTGGCGGGATTCTCGTCGTCTACCTCTTCAGTAGAAGAGTCATTTTCTTTCTCGCTTACTTGTGCTTCTTTGCGTTGTTCGTGTAACCTTATTATTTCTTTACGGATTTTCTTGTACATACTCTCTATACTATTGAGGGTCTTGTGCTTACCCTCGGCTATATTATCACTCCACTTTGTCAGAATTCTCATTTCGGTCGGATCTTTAGTCGGGGAATCTTGTTCCCTAATTAAACAATTGATCAGAAACTTTAATAACATGAACTGGATCTCAGATTTCCTGAGAGACATGACTTCAGCAATACTTTCTGGATCTTGTCCTGTACGAATGAAACGATACATTCTGTCTAGATCTTCTTTCATATTCGGTAGGGTGACCAAATACTCGGACACCTGCCTTATACGTACGGAATATATAACCATACTATCCTCGCCTGGGACTGGATCATAACAGCATTCAGTAAGAAGTCGCCTGATTTCTGCAATGGACTTATATTTAGGCGTACGCTGTAACGCACGTTCATGTAACTCGACTGCTCCTAGACGTCTACTTGGCGGCGGGGTACCAGGAGGACCTCCTCCCGCGGCCCCTATACTGGAATCGTCGACTGATACTCTTCGTGCTGGCAGAGTGACTGATGTGGCGGGAAGTTGTACTACGGGCTGGACCGGGGGTACCGTAGCAGGTACTGCAACAGGTGCCCCGGTGGCTGGAGGAACATGAATTACATCATTTACAGGAGCTGGCAGAACAGGATTTGCATATTCTGGGACTGTGTCGTCCAAATAGGACGAGAGAAAAATATCAGCTGCGGTCGGTTTGTGACGTAGCTTGGTCGGAACTAAGGGTGGCGGAAAATTACTGGATGCCTCCGGGGTTGCTTTTGGCAAGCCCTCGGCAAGAAGAGGATACATACCCTTAATGAGGGCATTCCTCTGTCTGTCTGACTGTTCGGTTTTAACTCGTTCACCTATTTCGATTAGTTCCTTTTCTTGGGCTTTTTCTAAGGATTCTCTACTTAATTCTGACTTTCTGATTTCTTTTTCGGTTCTTTTATGAGATTCTTTGCGCCATAACTCGATGGCATCTTTCTGTGACTGTCTGGCTTTCTTTTTCCATAATACTTCTTCTACTCGCATGATGCACTCGGCATCCCATGTACCCGATACGGGCCATCTGTACTTTTCTTCTAACTGTTTGGTGTACTCCACCCACAAATCTAGATACAATATGGCACTTATGCCATGCTTTTGATACATAAAATGACCTGGACTGTCCCTAGGCGGGACAGGAACTGCTTCTTCTAACAGACCTTTTCTAGTTTTTAACTGACGTAGTTTTGAAAACAATGGCATGACTGGGCTGGAGTCTAGACACAATACAATACACAATGAACACAATAATTACACCACTTTCATACCACGACATTGAAATACATAAATGACATTTAAAATAACAATTTTGACAAAATACTACCTGGAATACTGAAAACAGAATTCATGAATTTCTCGAGAACAGAACGGACTAGAACAGAAACTAGATGCACTGCTAAAACAGTACGAAACTTACCGGTCTCATAAAGAGACACGTCAGGACCCGCATCCACCTAAGTGGACACTTCGTGTTGGATCTGTGTACCCAAACCCACGGACCAGAGACAATGCAATTGACCCTGTCTAGATACTACCCCAGCAATGGTACTCACCGGGCAGCAAGAACGGAAGGCCTCGGACCGGACTGGACTGCTACGACGACGGACGGACGAACTTCGGACTTCTGTTACGGGTGGGCCTCCGGATACCTCGGACCTTGGACTCTCGGCTTGGGCTCTGGTCGGGACTCGCCGCGTTCCTCCACCGCCTCGTCTGGATGCTGGACCGCAACCTCCGTCTCCTCCGTGGGCCTGAGGGATACTTGAAGCAGAAATATCTGCACGTGCACGGTATGGTTCCGTCACGGCTGCAGAGGATCAGGGGGCTTGCGTGGCTTCTCCGGCGCGTGGGGAAAGGGCAAGTCCCTATTCGGGCGCCATTATGTGGTAAATAAATAAATAATACCTCTATTTTTGACTGGATATAACAATAACAGATAGCTCAATAAATAAGAGTCAAGATTCGAGGTAGTAGGAGTTTGCAGGTTTAATACAGCATAAAGGACAGGAACAGGACAACCTGCACGGGCAAGATCTGGGATGGCTAGCCAACGGGGGGGCCCCGACAGCTGTCGGGCAGGAGCTGGAATGAGCGCGCTAAAGGGGATCACTTTTTTAATAACAGTGCACAAGTATATATAGTTAAAACAATTGCATTACAGTACATACAATAGGCGGAACAGTGGGTGGGGCCTGTAACAGTCGCGAAAGATAAGGGTGAAAGTAGGTGTAACAGGAGGCGTGAACAGGGCGTATACATAGACATGTGATGTAAACGTAACGGAATATGTCATAAATGGGGTGGAAACATGGAGGGGGCTACCTAAGGAGCCGGGACCTCTAACCTAGTGGTGCGCGCAAGCTGGCAATGACGTGTAACTAGGGAGAAGCTGGGGGCTATGACTTCTGAGCTAGAAGGAGAGACGAAAGTCTGGAGAGTCAGAGCGACATGTACCTAAACACTATCTAGTATCTGATGTTTAGAGAACATGTTGATAGAATCCAAAAGTTATCAGGGCAAAGGCTAACAGACACTAAGACTGGTGCATGCATTATTCTACATGTAGTGTGTGTTGAGGAATATTAAATGACCATTAATACAGTATTTCTCTTACATGGAGACGTAAAGGCTAGACGATGACTGAAACTATTGATGCGATTCAGTAGCTTAGGAATGCAGAGAAGGAGAGCTGGACTGATAACTGGAATCATAACATACTCTTGGCAGACTGGCAGGCAGAGCCAGGCCGAGCCGGGCACTGTGAGGCAGGAAGTAAGTGAAGGGTCAGGGATACAGGTGGGGGCTGTATCGCTCCTCAGCGAGGGTTCAGGAGACAGGAGCTGAATCTGAGTCCGGGCCCTTTTGAGGCCTAGAAACGGGGATTTTACAATGAAATAACGTGCACACTGAGAAACGTGGCAACGTAGCTTTGCATAGGCCTGATGCTCGTTGTATTCACGAAAACTAGGAACTGGCATACTAGAGATGGACACAGCTGTAATTGCGTCTTTAATCGATCATGGGGAATACATATGCATATTAATCATGCACATACAGCATAGGATGGGGAACACGTAGGGACACAGAACATGGCAAAATTTACTTTTCCACAGGCCCCTGGAAGTTCCCAGCTCCCAGTCCTCCAGACGAATGGCTTCGGGCTCCCAGGGACCGGGCACCCACCCCTGCGTCTGGTGCCCGGCCGGCGCCGCTCCAGATTCCGACGCCACTGCCCCAGAGCGTCCGTCGTGCGGCCTCAGCTCAGCGCCGTACCCCACATCACCTGCGCCGTCACAACTGCTCCAGGCGCGGCGCACTCCTCAGCAGGGAACGCGCCTCCAGCCGAGCGCAGCGCCGCCTCTGCTCCTCTCAGGCCTGGGCCTTCGTCCGCACACACCCGCCAGGTGCAGCCGCAGGTCCCTGGAAGCCTGCGCGAAAAGGTCGCGGCGTCCTCCACAGCCGGGCCAACCCTCCGGTCTCGCCGTCCCTCACACCGCCGCGATAGGTCAGCCTCCTCGGGGTCCCTCCAAAATCGAGGTCGGGGATCCGGGCCGGTGGCAGGCCCACAGCAAGATGGCCGTCCGTCAGTGCCCCGGCCGCCCGGCAGCCGCCGGAATCAGGGCGATCACGGCGCCCTCCTGGCTCACTACAGCTGCCGAGTCGCCCCCAAACCTTCAGGGACCACAGCAGGTCGGTGGCGCCGCTGGGGAGGGGGTCTGTCAGGATAATTCGCCGAGATCAGCCCGGAGCTCGGGACTCAGGCGACCATGCTCGTCGGCGCTTAAGCCACGCCCAATCCTCTCTCATATAACGATACACGGAGCAAGGACCACAGAAACATAAGCTGAACAGGTAATTATACCCAAGAATGATTTTGAAACTTAATAAATAATACTGGAAGACAAGTGTTAGACCTAACAGCCTTATGGTGGTCTTTTTGCCTGCTTACCGCCACTTTTTGCTGTATTCTTTTTATCAGCCTTAGGACTCTGAGCACTTTATCAGTGCTGAAGAGAATGTGTTTCTCTCCTAAATATGATTTCATTGACTTATCCACAATTGGTAGATTTAATTTATCTGTGAGTCCCTAGTAGAGTGCACTAATTGTGAACAGGGCCTGTAAACTAAAAGCTACTACTGGGCCTGTAACACTGATTGTGCAACCCACACAAGTAGCTATGTAAAACATTTCTGAGGCTTACTACTGCAAAGACTGTGTGTGTGCAGTTTCCACTGCCATGTCGACTTGGCATTTAAAAGCCTTGCCAAGCCTTAACCACGCCTTTTACTAAATACAAGTCACCCCTAAGGTAGGCTGTATGTATCCCATACGGCAGGGTACTGTGAAAGTAAAAAGTAGGACATGTACTTTTAAATTGTACATGTGAAGGTAGTAAAAAAACACCTAAATGTGTTTTTCATTACTGTGAAGCTTACCCCTCTCATAGGTTAACATTGGGAATTCCTTATTAAACTTTTAAGCTGTAATTTCAGACTGAGGGGGAGTAGAACTATCATGTTTAATATAATGGGAATGGTAATTATAAATCTTCTTTGCTGGCAAAGTTGGAATTACCATTACTATTTTAGAAATGCCACTTTAAGAAATATGGAATTTCTCTGCTCTTAAAGCTCTGTGTGCCAACAGCCTGTGTCCAATACACATCTGAGGTGGGTGACAGCTGGACTTTGTGCATTCCCTTTAGACAGCCATACACAAAGGAAGGTTAGGTGTGACTGAGTGGCCATCTGCATCCTGATGGGACATCCTGGGCAGAATGAGAGAGAAGAGCCGACACTTACACTTGAATGAGCACTGTCCTGTCATTACACAAATGGTTGCATACCCCCATATAGTGAGTCTGGAGCAAGGGCCGGGTAGGGTAGACCTCTGTGCACTTCAAAGTGCCTCTTTGAAGACATCTTCACTTCAAAGGTACAGCTGGGTATAAGTACTGGGTCTCTGACCCCAGCAAATCAATTCTGGACCTGTAAAGAAACTCTGCCAGGATGAAGGACTGTGGTGCTGGTACAAAGGCTGCCACTCTGCTGGACTGCTGGATTGATGCTCTGCAAGAACTGCTTTTCTTTTCTACTGTTCTGACCTGCTACCCTCTGCTCCTGCTGAGGAAGCACTGGACTCTTGCTTGAACCCAGAATGAGCTCCATGGGCATCCTGGCTTGCCTCTTGTTTTGAGACTCAAGGATAATAAAGTCTCCCCTCCTGCGCCTAGTCCATTGGAAGTAGATCTAGGTGCTTGCTTCCATGGAACGGACGTATCCTCTACTGCATGAAGCGGAATCGATGCATTGCAGGTGTTGCAGGATCAGAACCGGCACATCAAACTCGGAACCAGCACATTGTCTCCAGAACCAACGCATCAGAACAGCTGCACCATGAGACGATTGATGCACCCCTCAACTGCATGGAGAAACCTGGTGCATTGGCTTCGAAACCAACGCATCTGTTATGTTATGTTATGTTACGTGGATTTGTACTGCGCACAGCTGCCCCAGCTAAGGGGCGTCCCGGCGCACGGCAAGGTACCACGCAACAACCACAGAGACACAACAGCTAAAGAAAACCCAGACAGGTTTTATTTAAAAAAGGAAAGTTTTAATCGCCCTACGAAAGGACAAAAGATCCTCCGACAGCCGAATCCCCACCGGAAGGGAATTCCACAGTTCGGCCGCTTTAACCCGGAAAGACCGGCCTCCAACACAGCACAACTTGTGTCTAGGGATAATGGTGAGAGCTTGACCCATAGATCTCAGGTGCCGAGTGGGGACGTACCAGGTCAGGAGGTCCAGTAAAGTTTGGGGAGCCGTACCTTTTAAGATTTTAAAAGCTAAACAGAGTACCTTAAATTGGATTCTGGCTCTAACTGGCAGCCAGTGTAGGGCTTTCAAGGTACTAGAGACAGAGCAGGAACGGGGGAGACCCACGATAGCCCTTGCAGCGGCATTCTGCACCCGCTGAAGGCGGGTAAGTTCGGCCTGGTTAGCACCCGCCAGAAGCGAGCTGGCATAGTCCAAGCGTGATATAACAGTCGCCTGTATAACTAACTGTCGGGTGCGTGAATCAAAAAACTTGAGTATTGGGCGCAAGGACCGGAGGATTCCAAAACAGCACGCCGCCGTTTTCTTTGTGTGCCCCTCAAAACTGAGAGAGGGGTCCATCCACACTCCCAGGTTCTTTAGTTCCGTCACCGGGAAGGGAGCCGGCCCAAGCTCCTGAGGCCACCACCTATCTCCCCAAAGGTCCGCCCGTCTGCCGACGATCATAACCTCGGTTTTCTTCGCGTTGAGCTGGAGGCAGTTGGTCTCCATCCAGCTTGCCACCGCCCTAAGACCACTCTGAAACTTGGGAGCATCCAGGTCTACATCCCCGCTGATCGTAACCGCTAGCTGAGTGTCATCGGCATATGACACCATGGTCATACCCCATTGCCTGACAACCTCAGCCAGCGGTCTCACGTATAGGTTGAACAACGTGGGGCTCGGCGAGGATCCCTGCGGTACTCCCTGCTTCAGTGGATGGAATTTGGACTGGAACGGTGGCACTGCAACGCTGAAGAAACGATCCTCGAGGAAAGACCGAAACCACTGGAGGGCAGACCCACACACTCCTATCTCCACCAGGCGCTGCAACAGGATTGGATGGGAGACAGTATCAAAGGCGGCGCTCAGATCGAGTAATACCAGCGCCGCCGTCTGTCCTCCATCCATCACTGTGCGAAGATGTTCAGCCATGGTGAGAAGGGCGGTCTCCGTGCTATGTCCAGCACGGAAACCGTTCTGGGTGGGATCTAAGATGTTCAGACGGGAGAGGTGGTCGGAGAGAGTCTTATTCACATGGGCCTCCAACACTTTGGTCGGCCAAGGGAGCAGGGAAATGGGCCGATAACTTTCCGGCTTTTCCGGGTCCAAAGAGGGTTTCTTTAAGATAGGCGAAACCGCAGCCCGCTTCCAGCTGGCGGGGACCATGCCTGAGACTAGTGAGATGTTCAACAGAGAAAGGATCGAGGTGCGACCCATGAAAAGCTGGTCTCTGAAAAGGGCAGGCTTAAGGGGATCAGCGGGCGACCCGGATTTCACCTGCTGGGCCAGAGTGTCAAAGCCCTTAGTTGTTAACGGAGGCACCACAGACAGCATGGAATCACCAGCCATATAACCTGGGGTATCTACCGGTGGCCTGACCTCAGGGAATGTTAGGTAGATGTTCTGAACCTTTTCCAGAAAGAACAGGGCAAGAGCCTCGCAGTGTGCCATAGAACTTGGAGTAATTGCCGAGGCCCGCTTCACAGCCAGATCTTTTACCACCTTAAAGATGGTTTTAGCTGGATTAGGGCTGTTGCCAAATTCCGCAGCGTAAAACGCTGCCCGGGCCTTACATATAGCACGATGGTAAGTTTTTACGGCCGCAAGGTAGATAATCTTCCTACCACTGTCATATACCTTCCGCCATTCCCTCTCTGCTCGTCTACAGCTGCCCTTGAGTGCACTATCGTACCAGGGGCTGGACTCCCGCAAACTAATTTTCCTAGTAGAAATAGGAATCAGGGAGTCCAGAGCCGTGGTGACCCAAGAGCAGAACCGGTCATAGCCAACATCTGCATCCTCCAGCGGTCCCAGTGGCACTGCAGCGAGGACTCTATGAAAGTCCTCGAGTCTCAATTTACTCCAGTGTCGTGCAGAGACCATCCTTGCCGACGCAGGTGACGAAATTCCCGGCACGAAGACCTCAATGACCACCAAAGAGTGGTCCGTCCAGCCGAGTGGAGTAACAGCCGTAACTGTGGCCTTGGTCAAGTTCGTAAAGTTGCTTCAGCACTTCATTTCCGGAACCGGCTCATTGCCATCATTACGGGGAGAAAATTGACGCATCACCTAAAATGCAGGATCGACACGGATGCATCATGCTGTTGCAACCACGATCAAGGTACTTCGTTCAGCAATCCTTGCGTGGTCCCCGTATCCGGCCAACGCTCCATCACGGTCGGCCTGAACTCTTGACTTTTCCCCAGTCCAGCGCCTCCATATAACCCCCACAGGGACTTATTGCTTCTAAGCGCTATTAACACTTTTATTCTTGGAAAATTCATATCTCGACTTCTACTAATTGGATTTTTGGTATGGTTTAAATTATAAAATCACAATTTATTTTTCTCAACCGGTGCAGTCTTTTTGTGGGGTTTTCATTGTGTTTCTGTTTCAAGTGTTGCACAAATACTTTATACATTGCCTCTGAAGTTAAGCCTGCCTGCTCCCTACCAAGCTACCAGAGGGTGAGCACAGGTGAATTTTTGGTGTGTATATTACTTACCTTGACTAGGATTGTGGTTCCTGCTTGGACAGGGTGCATACTGCTGCCAACCAGAACCCCAATTTTTAACAAGGATTACCACAGGACAATTAAAAGTATTACTTGTAATAACAAACTCCTTCATGCTCTAAGCTGTGAGAAAGCCCCGGCTTGCGAGCCAATGAAGGGGTGAAAGATGTGCTGGATGAATTTGAAGCATTACCACGAAGAAGTACTACAAGGTACGACCTTGAGACACTAAAAATAAGCAAAAAACACAACCATACTTGTGAACTGTGAAAACAGTCACCTTGAGTATTATCTCACCATAATGTACAAAGGAATACTTTTATGAAAAATAAATAAATACATGTGATGAACTGCACCAGATGGAAATGTCATATGTTTGATACTTGAATGCTATGATGCTCTAAGTATACCATGACAGACTGTATCCATTAGGATATTACAAAAAGTGCATAACCCTGGGGAAATACACACTGGTTATAGTAGAATTTAATATTTTCAATTCAAACAGCCACTAAATGTGAACAGGCATACAGCTTTACTTATAAAACTATACTGCACACGAATAATGTGTGGAAACCAGGCTATAGTGATAATTTATCATTTGTACATCACCAAGTACAGTGTTATTATTGTTTTGATCCTGTTAACTTCTTTGTTTCAATCACATTTCAGAATTACAAAACGAATGTCCTTCATTTTTGCTTTCATAACTATTGAATGTGCACAGTTCATTTACAAGTATTTACATTGTGTTGTGTATTACAAAAACAACATGACATCCTACAGCCTTTCCTTTTATACGCTAGCAAGATTACCACATAGTTCACTTTTCTTTCGCTGAGTGCAAAGTGAGAGGAGTTTGTTCAAAAAGCATAAGCGACAATTTGTTAGAAGGAATAGCATATTTGATCTCTGTCTTTGAAGCGCAGCAACTATGACAAGATAAATACAGAATTCATGGGCACCTTTATGTATTGCTTGGACTTTTTTGCCCCACCAAAAATCGGCTTGCGGTCGACCCACAGTTTGGGAAACACTGTACTAGATATTTGCGACGGGAAGAAGTGAACCCTTAAAATGTAGCAATTTTATGGCGCTGGGCAAATTGATAGGAGTACTGATAATGTTTAACATGACCTGGTCAAAGGATTATACTCAATCGTTAATGTATCTCTCTCTTGGGGGTTTTCCCAACAGAGCTTTTCATACAAGTAGGTGCTCAAGTGACATTTGGGAGATGGGAAGTGTTCGAGTGAAGTGCACCCGTGAATTACATGAGGATAAAAAACATCCAAGAATCAAAAACAACTATTATTGGAGGCAATGTCAAGCAATCTACCGGCAAGCAAAATCAAGGGTCATTGCTCAAATCTCATATCTATGACACTTATTGTATTATGGCTACAAACATTACACAACAATTTGGCCTCTAGCAAAGAATCGGGCACCAGTCAGTGTGCACAAAGATGAAATCGCTTCTCTATTCTAGGGAAGATTTCGAGAATTACAAAATATCTGGAACAAGCTAGGGAACGCGAAACAAAAAGCAAAGGCAGGTCCTGATTTGGGGGAGGTCAACACTTACCAGTGACTTTAAGTTCTGCAGTAGCCACAAGCATTTTTAAGTCCATGCATTTGCTTCTTTTCCCCGTTTCAACTCAGGGTGATTTTTTCAATGAGGGTAGTTTATGCAAGCCGTCTACATTTATGTAGTATGCGCTCTAGTCTATGAGCGTGAACGCGATGACGCGTCACGCTATAGACGAGAGCGTGAGGCGCGCGCAGGCGCAGAAGCGAGTTGGTGAAGGCGCGAAGGGAGAAAACGGCAGTTGGCGACCGGAGCGATTGTTGGTTAGACGCTCGGCGCCCTAATGCTCGATTTGCCTGATAACAAATGCAAATAAAGAAGTTATCCTTTACAGAGTCTCAGCGTGTAGTGTGGGGGCAAAGGAGGAACATTACAGTGGCGACGAGGCTGGGACCACGAACACCAGGGAGCACAGTGGTCAAGAGCAGGGACTCTACAACAGCCCCACACCAACCAGAGGGACAAATAGCAACAAGGACGAGCAGAGGGCGTGGCAGTAGCGAAACAGCACTAATATAAGTCACAATACAGCCCCAACAACCAGGTCAGTGCTGGGATAAGGAACGAAGAGTACAGCTAGCACCCTGGCAGCCAAAGGCGTCACCCCCAAGACAGAGGAGGGGGCACAAACTGACAACCCCACGCAGGCCATAAGGGACAACACCCCAGGTAGTCCCAGAGGGCAAGGTGACACGGCAGGGAGTGCAGGAGCATCCGGTGTACCCATTCAACAAGGTGCCCAGGTGGTAGACCCCAGAGGTGAGGCCAGGATGGCGAATCAAGCGTCGGCCCTGATGGCCCCCGTCCCATTCCTGCCTAGACCGGGAGAACCACAGTTAAAATGGGAAGATTGGAAGGAATACTTTCAAAATTACATTGAGGCACTTGAAGATGAAAATGAGGGGGCATTCACCCCGGAAAGGAAGAAGAGACTGTTACTCCACAACCTGGGCCCGGAAGGGGTGAGAGTGTTCAAGAACCTGGTGCCCAAGGAGAGGGGAGCGACTGAAACAGATGTCTTTAAAAACGCACTAGATGACTTGGACAGCCATTACCGTCCAGCAGTTTGTGTCTCCATAGACAGGTATAATTTCCAACAGAGGAGGCAGGAGACTGGTGAATCGATTGATGATTATGTGGCAGCACTCCGGCGCCTGGCCATCACGTGCCAGTATGGTGCTCTTCAAGAGGAGTATATCAAAGACCAGATTGTCATGCATACCACCTGCAGGGCTGTCCAGGACAAACTTTGGGCGCAGAGCGAGACATCACTTAAAGAAGTTGTTGCTATGGTCAAAAAGGCTGAAATGTCAAAACGCCACGCTGATGCAGCCAAACGAGAGGGCGCACCGAGACAGATGATTAACAAGATAGACGAGGCGCCCCAGCCCAGCAAACCTAGAGGGATGTATGGAGACCAGAGGAAGGATTCGAGATGGACAGGGAAACAGACGGTCCGCCCCGGCTCAGACAACAAGTTTGCATGTTACAGATGTGGCAGCACGGCACATTCGGCACAGGATAAACGCTGTCCCGCGTTCCGTGCCAGATGCTCGTTTTGTGGCCTGGTTGGCCACTTTGAAAAGGTATGCCGCAAGAAGGGGAAGAAGTCCACGGTCAAGTGCGTCGATGCGGCCACAGCAGACGTCAGCGAGGAGGACGACCTGGAAGATGGAGATTTGGTGCTATGCATCGAGGACCAGGTGCTAGAAGTGGCGGGGAAGCGAAGAGATAAGCCTCGCACGGACATGCTGATAGGGGGAGTGAAGGTACATGTGGCCGTCGATTCAGGATCCCCTTGGACTATCGTGCAAAGATCCATTTGGGAAGAAGACTTCGTGCCAGTAGTGGGGCCAGACCTATGGCCGCCGGACATCAAACCAATCTCGTATACCGAGAATGCCATTCCACTTGTGGGGTGCCGAGACTTTGCATTTGAATTCAGAGGGAGGTCAGCCACGTGCACCCTGTATGTGGCAGAGAGAGGTCCTTCAGTGCTGGGGTGGAGAGACGCAGGAGATCTAGGAATCATACTCAACCCAGGTGGAAAAGAGCAGATTCTCTTGACGGACGAGTGGCCCCTCACGAGAGATGAAGACTGGAAATCTGCATACCCCAAAGTTTTCGATGGCTCAGTCGGAAAACTGGACAAGTTCGTCCACAGAATGGTCCTCAAGGAGGGTGCAGTACCAGTGGTGCACAAAGTCAGAAACATACCCATATCCACTAGCGGAGCGGTACAACAAGAACTTCGGAGGCTGGAAGAGCAAGGCATCATAGAACCGGTGGACAGTGCGGAGTGGCTATCCCCCTTGGTGGTGGTCAAGAAACCCAATGGACAGGTTCGTCTCTGCGTTGACCTCCGCGAGCTCAACAAAAATCTCATAGTAGAGAGATTTCCCCTGCCCAGGATCGAGGAGATGCTCGCCAAGACGAAAGGTGTAACCCACTTCTCCACCATAGATCTCACATCTGCATACTATCAGATTGAGCTGCATCCGTCGAGTAGGAAGTACACAGCCTTCATTACACCCTTTGGGTGCTACCAGTTCCGGAGGATGCCCTTTGGCCTGGCATCCGCAGCGGCTGTATTCCAGAAGCTAATGCATCGGCTGTTCAAGGACATTTCGGGGGTACAGTACTTTCAGGATGACATCCTGGTGATGGGCTCTTCTAAAGGAGATCACGACAGCAAGCTGCATAGAGTCCTGGGAGTACTGCAAAACAGGGGGCTAACAGCGGAATGGAGCAAATGCAAGATTGGGACCCACACAGTGACATACTTGGGTCATGAGATTGGCACGCTTGGAATTTCACCCAAGGAACAGAATGTGAAGGCCATAAGAGATGCCAAGGCTCCCAGCACCAAGGAGGAAGTGCGGTCATTCCTTGGAATGGCCGAGTATTATAGCAAGTTTGTGAGGCACTTCGCCACCAGGACATATAGAATGAGGCAACTCATCAGAGACAAGACAAAGTTTGAGTGGGACTCAGAAGCGCAATTGGAATTTGATACGATAAAAGACTGCATCAGCCATGCTGTTCCACTGCAAGGGTATATCCCCATGGGCAAGACCGTGGTGACTACAGATGCCAGTGATAAGGGCTTAGGAGCGGTGTTGGCGCAAGTGAGAGAGGATGGAGCTACTGAAACAATCAGCTTTGCTTCATGAGCGTTGTCCCCGACGGAGCAAAGGTACAGCGTCATTGAAAAAGAGATGCTGGCAGTCACCTGGGCCTTAGGCAAGTTCCGGCAGTTTGTTTGGGGCACAAGATTCAAGCTTCAAACCGATCATAAACCCTTGATCAAAGTCTTGACGTCCTCGGGTCATGAGACAGCGACCCCGAGAATAGCAAAGATGACTCTGAAGCTGCTCGATTACACCTATGATGTGGAGTACCTACCAGGAACGCAGAACAGGGTCGCGGATTATCTCAGCAGAGCTGCGGCGATGGAAGTGGCGCCGGTGGATGCCCTGGATAAGGAAGAGATGGTGGCCAGCATGGAGGACCATGAGAAGTCGATAAGTATCCAGGAATGGGCGGCAGCCTATGATCAGGACGTGGAAAAGGTAGAGATAAAGAGATATCTGACGTCGGGCTGGCCTGACAAAAGGAGGCTCACCGATGGAGTACGGAGGTTCTATGAAATGAGAGAGGAGCTGTCCCTGAGTGACTCGGGAGTGTTCATCTACAGAGGTGAGAGGGTCGTGCCTCCAGATTCACTAATACCCAGATTATTAACTCTACTTCACGAGGGGCACCTGGGTATCGTGAAGACCAAGGCACGTGTCAAGCAAATGTATTGGTGGCCAGGCATGGATGTCCACATAGAAAGACAAGTAAGAGAATGCGGCCAGTGCCAAGGAGCGGACAAAGTACTGAGACCACTCCGACCCGCCTTAGGGAAGTTTGACACGCCACAGGGCCCCTGGGAGAACGTGGCCATCGACATATTAGGACCTGTACTGGACAGCAAAGGTGTGAACAAGTATTTATGTGTGGTAATAGACAAGTATTCTAAATGGCCTGAAGTGGACATTCAAGAATCCATGGATACGGACACGATTCTGAAATTTCTGACGACGGTGTTCTTAAGAGAAGGTATTCCCAAAAACATCCTCAGTGACAATGGCCCGCAGTTTGTCTCGGACAAATGGATCAGGTTCATGAAGAGGAATGGGATTGAGTCTAAACACACGGCAGTATATCATCCAGCATGCAATGGTCAAGTGGAGCGGTTCAACCGCGTGCTAATGGGCTCCATACAGGCGGCCATCACGCAGGGAAAGGACTGGGAGACCGAAGTGATGAGTGTGCTGTGGGCCTACAGGATCACCCCCACGGCTGTGGGGTACAGTCCATTTCAAGTGCTGAGAGGACGGCATCCGTTCACCCGGGACAATGTAGTGTGGAGGGAGAAGACCATCACTAGCAAATGGTCCCCAGCGGTGGTTCAGCACAACTTGGAAAAGGCCCAAAAGATCTATGCTGCACACTATGACAGACGTCGCAATGTGAAAGAGGTAGAGCTGGAAGAAGGAGAGTGGGTCAGGGTTAAACTCCCTACCCTACAAAAGAAAGGTGAAAGCAAGTATAGCCAGCCGTTACAGGTCAAGGAGGTGCGAGGCAGGGCAGCACTCCTCAGCGACGGCAGGGTGTGGTCACAAGACCGCATGGCCAGAGTAAACAAGATAGTTGTGTGGCCCAAAATGGAGGAGATAGAGACACAAGTGGATTCCCGTGAAACCAGGCCTCGACCAGGGCAAAGTGATGAAGTCCTGCCCGATGGAACAGGAGAGGACAGTGAGACGGAAAACCCAATCACAGGGTTTACAGCCAGAGATGGTGCACTGACCGAGGTAACACTGAGCGGAGATCAGAGAGACGGTGCGAGATCAGGAGGAGAAAGAGAAGTGGAAGAGAACATGCCGGTAAGACACACACGTAGTGGCAGGGCGGTCACTGTGCCCTCTCGATATAGAGACTTTGAAATGAGTGGACACTAGTCATAGACATCCAGACATGAGTGCCCTCCAGAGACTATTGGGGACCATGGACACTCAGTGAGAGTTGGGAAAAAGGTTATTTTGTTTATTGTTGAAAAGGGGAGATATGTAGTATGCGCTCTAGTCTATGAGCGTGAACGCGATGACGCGTCACGCTATAGACGAGAGCGTGAGGCGTGCGCAGGCGCAGAAGCGAGTTGGTGAAGGCGCGAAGGGAGAAAACGGCAGTTGGCGACCGGAGCGATTGTTGGTTAGACGCTCGGCGCCCTAATGCTCGATTTGCTTGATAACAAATGCAAATAAAGAAGTTATCCTTTACAGAGTCTCAGCGTGTAGTGTGGGGGCAAAGGAGGAACATTACAATTTATTATGTTTTTGTGCAGGAAACGTTGTAAGGCTGAAAGAGCTAAATATGATTGTCTCTATTCAATCGCTTCATCGCAGAAGGTGACAAACTACAATTGTAAATTGGTGCTGTATGAATTTAAGTCACCTTTGTTAACATTTTATTTAGAAACGCCATCGCGCCACATATATGTAAATATTTTTAGTTTCACCACAAATTAAACGTACCTTCCGAGGTACATAAAAATATCTGCTAGCACTAAGGAGAAATTATATTTGCATCTTAAGGTATAAAAAATGAAATGCCATAATAGCAGCCTTCTGTCATCATATGTACATTCGCGCTGCTCAGGTTCAGCGCAAATACAGAAAAACAGGGCAGATGGAAAGGAAATTATTTTCTGTCGGTTTTCAAATGTGTTCACAGCCTAGGACAACAGGCCATGTGACACCGATGAATTAAATAGGTGCACCATCTAACTAAGCCCTAAACTTATGTTACTTGCTTCTTTTTCATGACGAAAGACTAATGCATAAGCCTCCAGCCTCTGACGAGTAGAAAATCAGTGACGAAAATACTAATTGATTATGTGCTCTCGCTTAGGCAGATAGAATATTTGACACTGAAAACAGTGGTTCTTAAACTGAAAAAACAACTCACCTTTTTGCACTTGTCCTGTTTGAGACTGTGAGCAATAGTCTCCCACGGCCATTCTTGAGAGCGATGTCATAATTACTGCCGTAAAAATCAGATCAGAATTTAACAGGTGGCATAATTATCTCGATTAAGAGTTCAGCAGTTCAAAATGGGGCATAACATGCAGAAACCACGTCCTCCCAGTATTTTCCAGGACTGACCTGCAAAAATGTAACTAAAGGGTTTATAGACTTTATCGCATTTAACAATTACCAGGTGCAGTAAACTAGAACACACTTATAATTACGATCCTATCCAAAGAGTTGTTTGCGTTAGGGGCTGTGTTTTACTGAGCTGCTGTATTGAGGGTGTGTGGGGCTACAATTACTTTTTTATTTATTTAGCTCATTTATTAAGTGCCCGACCACAGGAGCTTCTCGGCGCTCCAAGAAATAACATACTTTCTAGATGGTTAAGCAATCCTGGATCACAGTTCTCAGCACTCATTTCGGCATACCAAAATACACGATCGCCAGAAGAAACTGACTAAATTCTAGGCACCGAAAGAAAGAATTTGCCTTGAGAACGAAAATTGGTAGCGGGGCCATACACTCAATTTTAAAACGTTAAGACTTAAAAATAAATATTCTGCTTTATTGGGAGTTAATTTAAAATAGGTGAAACAACAATCTCTTAAATTATCTTTCGGGGATAAGCCAAAGAGCAGGGATTTGCGTAACTGAATGCAAGTAGCAACTCTCTCCTTACATAAGATCCGCAGGGATGAATGGTAGAATACTCCTCAAAATCTTTCGTTGCCAGACACATATACTTGTTGCTTTATTCATCTGGGGTGTGAAAGGGCAGTTAGCATCTACCAAACACCCCCTTCCCCTCACCAAATATTTTTTACTGCGGTTATAGGGGCAGGGCATAGTTGGTTGTAGGCCGGAAAGAAGGCAACCATTCCGCTATGTGCTTTCCGGCAACCAGCCGGGTGTTTGATCCGGATTCACCTTAAGAAAGTTACGAGTATTTCAGGGTCTTACAGACAGAGGACTATTAAGAAGGGTACAGGGCCAGACTGGGAACTGAAAGCAGCCCTGGCAAATTTTGCCAGACCAGCCCCCACCCGGCGCATAGCGAGCGACTGCAGCGAGCGAGCCCGACCGCTACTAGAGGAGTCTGTCTTCCCCCCCCCCACCCCACCCCCCACCGCCAAGAAAATTTTGGAAAAAGACAGACCAAAATGGTGAATTTTACAGCACATTTTTCATTACATATTCAATTGTATCAACTTTCAAAGCACAGTAAATAGTAGATGATGACCTTAACCGCATGCGCGCTAGCGAGTTTTCTCGCTGCGCGCTGGATTTTTAAAAAAACCCGCGTTACGTGACAAAGCCAGCTCGTCATGCGCGTAGCGCAGGTAACGCCCATGACGAGCTGGCTTTGTCATGCGCACTGAAGGGGTTAAAGAGCACCAGGTTACCCACCCATTCATATATATCCATAGACATTCTTTACAGGATCATGTTAGCAAGGCCAGTCCAGTTTTGTTTTTCAATTAGAATTCTGGGACTTGTAGTTTCATTTAATCTAGTATACAACTAGAACTACAAGTCCCAGAATTTTAAGAAAAAAGTGCGACTAGTCTATCTAGTCACGCACTGACCTGTGAAACTTACTTGGTAGCAATTAACTTGATGCATAATAGCAGGAGGAAGTGAGAGATGGAATGCATAAAATGTACAATATTGGATTGAGAACATCATATTAGGATCCACCTAGCTACAACATATGAGTGATAAACGACTTGGTCTCGATAACAATAGTCCTGGGACATCTCTGTATAATCTCCCACATTAGGCGAGCACCCAGCAGGCATGTACTGTGTACGTGCCAGCCATGGCAAATAATCTTGATCTCAACCAGCAGTGAGGACAAGTGATCCAAAGGAGTGCACCAGTTACAGGCAGCCAGAGGAGATTTGTCTAAGCTCCATGCAGGAGAAAGAAGAAAGTACAGTGTAGACATGAGCTTGATATACGAAGGTAGATTCATCTAGCATCAACAGAGGAGCAATCCAACGCATAAATGGGTTGAAGTGGTTATAGGTAGCCAGCATATATACACTCTGCATCCACCCAAGAACGACAGAGGGACGGCTTAATACTTGCACCAGATACAGGTTGTCATTGCAAATGTAATGCATCACTAATATGGCCTTCCTTTTCCCAAATGTCAAACAACATAATACACTCTGTGGTAAGGTATTCCTTTTCGCGTGGGTTAGATGTGCAGTAAGTACTCAATTGCAGACTGTAGCCCACTTGGATGCTAAGGCACTTTCAGATTCTTCATTGAATTTCCATTGACATCAATGGAAACTCCATGACGAGCTGAGCTCGTCATGAGCGTCCAAGGGGTTAATACCTATATTCATTATAGTAATGTTGTAGCTGGCAGCATAGGAAGGTAGCTTTAATCAAAAAACTGCTCATATTTCTTGGGAAAACACATCTACAACACTGTCTTTACCAAGAAAAGCTATTACATTGAAGCCTTTACTACACATGCTTTTATCATGCATATGCCTTTACCACACATGATAATTATAAGTAAATTAAGTAAGTTTATTAGGGGGTAAGGATAGCTTTAGGGGTGGGTAATGGTAAATTGAGTAACGGGTAATTTTAGGGTTTAGAAGTGGGTAGTGCTAAAGGGATGTAAGCAGTTTGTGTGTTGTAGTCTTAGTTTGCTTCTATCAAATGAATGAGACAAACAACCAATAGCAATGATTTGTGAGTTTAAAGTGTAGGATTGGAAGCAATGTCTGGTTACAAGGAGGGAAAATGTCACCATACACAGATGATGGCTTCTGATTTCTTCATATTTCCTTGGGAGAAAGCTTCCTCAACGGAATGGGGCCTAGAGAGAACTTCTGGAATTAGGACTCAAATCTTCAACTGTCAGGGTTACAATCCTTGTGTCCTTTGCATGGGAGTTCGAGGACACAATATTACGTGGAAATGTTAAAACCACATTTTTACCATCTCAGACTACTTAGTAAAAGGAGCAAGAGTAGGTTAACATAACAGAAATCTACACATTAATCATGGGCTAGCTCAGAAGAACTCCTATCCTATGAGATTCAAGATGCCATTTAAATAATCACCACAAGCACCATGCCTGCACCCGGCTCACAGGTGAGCTTACATCACCTTTAGGGTGTTTGCCTCTTTCACAAGAGTTGGTTGCCACTTACTGCAGGAGATCAAACCCTATGCCCCTAAGTAGGAGCTACACTCCTTCTTCAAAACTCGAACAATCACCCCAAACATACAATTACCTACGAATGGCAACCACCGATACTCCATTAATGGTCTGTGCATTTCGACCAATGAAAGTCCAAAGGAGCTGATTAGAAATGGTCTGTTCTACTTATCACGGTGTGTCAAACTTTTCATTGATAAACTCCAATTTTCATTTTGGAATTTAAATTGTGAGTGTGGTGTCCCAGAGCACCTACGTTCTGCATATGTCTGCTTTGATAATAACTTTCAATGGAATGATCAAGGTTGTAATGCAGGCCCCTGTAGCCCATGTGGTACAGATGAGCCCCCTACCCTTCAGGGGACCCTATTCATCACTAATCAAATTAATCTCTGTGAGATATGAGACGGTCAGGGGTCTCCTTACCTTAGAATAACCCCCATGCGTCAGACTGGATCCGGAAAATTTTGCGTAGCAGTACCCTTGAGCGTTGGTAGGCGTCGTCTGCGGCTCCGCGTCCGTCGTCAGCGTCGTTGGCGCCGGGATGACATCGGAGTACTTAGACGCCGTTCTCGCACGCTGAAGTCAGTTCTTATACACAGCTTTTCCGTGCCAGAAACGCAGAGCCATGATAAAAATCGACACTGGTGCCATGAAACTAGGGCCCTGAAAGGGATGACCTTAACCCTAGATATCGGTTCGCTGAACGGGGGGGATGGGTGGGGCGGTAAGGAATCTAACTAATTAATGTTGCTTACAGATATATTGTTACCGAAGGTAAGTAACTTGTTCATCTGAAAGAAACACGTTAGTTAGATTCCTTACCTTAGAATAGATACCCCAGCAATACCAATCCCGGTGGTGGGTCTGCGAACCAAGATCACACCAGAAAGTCACGGAGAACGGAACGGCCAAAGAAGCCATCTCTCCGGACTTGGCTGTCCAGGCAGTAGTGTCTTGCGAACTTGTGCAGCAAGGCCCACGTAGCTGCCTGACAGATGTCCTACAGGGGGACTCCCCGGCCCAGGGCAGTAGTAGCCGCCGTGGCCCGAGTTGAATTGGCCCTCAGCCCAACAGGAGGCTCCTTCCTCGCCAAAGAGTAGCAAATCTTGATGCACAAGATGACCCACCGAGAGATGGTTCGTTTGTGCACCGCCCGTCCCTTCTTAGCGCCCACGTAACCAACAAAGAGTTGGTCATCCACCCGGAACTGGCGTGTGCAATCCAGATAGAATGAGAGCGCACGTTTTGGATCCAGACGGTGGAGCCTCTCTTCCTCTTTCGAGGGATGCGGAGGCGGAAAGAAGATGGGCAAGGTGATGGACTGCCTGATGTGGAAGGCTGTGACTACCTTGGGCAGGAAAGAGGGTCGCGTCCGCAACACAACTTTGTCCGGATGGACAGAAAGGAAAGGAGGTTGTGAAGAAAGGGTCTGGAGCTCACTCACTCTCCTGGCAGAGGTGATGGCAACCAGGAATGCAGTCTTAAGAGTGAGAAGACGAAGAGGACAGTTATGAAGTGGCTCAAAAGGAGCGCACATCAGATAAGTTAGAACAAGGTTCAAGTCCCACTGCGGCATCACAAAAGGAACAGGATGAAACAGATGAGTGATGCCCTTCAAGAACCTATTTACAACGGGGGACTTGAACAAAGAGGGCTGATCAGGTAGCCTTAAGAAGGCAGAAATGGCAGAGAGGTAACCCTTAATGGTGCCCAGAGCAGAGCCCTGCTGGGCAAGAGAAAGAAGGAAGAGGAGAACCTCAGAAAGAGGGGCAGAGAGTGGATCCACAGCCTTTGCTGCGCACCATGCCACAAATTTGTTCCAACTGCAGGCGTATACCAATTTTGTGGAGGGACGCCTGGCTGCCAGAATGACATCGCAGACTTCAGGAGGCAAGTCAAATGGCCTCAACTGTCGCCACTCAATCTCCACACATGGAGATGGAGACTGGACAGGTTCGGGTGGAGGACTGTCCCCTGCTGCTGCGACAGAAGGTCCTCCTGAAGAGGCAGATGAATCGGGGGATCGACTGACATGCTGAGTAGCTCGGGATACCAGTATCTTCGTGCCCAGTCCGGAGCCACAAGGATAACTTGGGCCCGGTCGCGCCTGATCTTCTTCAACACTCTGGGCAAAAGTGGTATAGGCGGAAAGGTGTACAACAGACCTCAACTCCACTCGCAACGAAAAGCGTCTCCGAGCAAGTGCCGCCTTGGAAATTCCGACACGCAGAACTGATGACATTACGCGTTCTCTTCTGTGACGAATAGATCTAACCAAGGCTCTCCCCATCGCTCAAAGATGATCCATCATGCACCGACGGCTGAGTTTGTCCGCCCTGGTGTTCAGGGAACCTGCCAGGTGTTGAACCACCAGGGTCACGCCCTGATGTTCCAGCCACTGCCAGAGGCGCAGAGCCTCCTAGCATAGGGTCCACGACCCCACCCCGCCCTGTTTGTTGGAGTACCACATGGCGGTGGTGTTGTCCAGGAACACCTGCACTGCACTTACCCGGACAGAGGGAAGGAATGCCTTCAGTGCAAGCCGGATCGCCCGCAGCTCCAGAAGGTTGATGTGGAGCCAGGACTCCCATGTGGTCCCCCCAGCCCAGGAGGGACCTATCCGTCACAACAACATGCTCCGGTTGGGAAAGGGAGAGGGATCTGCCGCTGACCCAATCGCGGTCCGTGAGCCACCACTGCAACTGTCTCGCAGTGCCCTCCGAGATCCGGACATGGTCGGACAGGTTGCCCTGATGCTGGGCCCACTGAAACTTCAGGTCCCACTGGAGGGCCCGCATCCGCCATCTGGCGTGATGCACCAGAAGGATGCAGGAGTCCATCAGCCCCAGAAGCCGCAGCGTCAACTTGACCGAGACCCGGGATAAAGGCTGAAAGATCGGAATCAGAGCCTGAATATCCCGAACCCGCTGTTCGGGAGGATAAACCCGAAACTGCGCCGAATCCAGAACTGCTCCGATGAAGAGCAGCCTTTGAGAGGGACACAGGTGTGACTTCGGCACATTGATGGAAAACCCCAGCAAGTGCAGGAGGTCGGCCGTAGTCTGAAAGTGGCTGAGGACTGTCTGGGGCAAGCCCGCCTTCAACAACCAGTCGTCGAGGTTTGGGGGAGACTGACACCCCTAACCTGCGCAGATGAGCTGCGACCACCGCCATCACTTTCGTGAACACCCGTGGTGCGCTGGTAAGGCCAAAGGGGAGCACGGTGAACTGGAAGTGCTCGCAGCCTACCATGAACCGCAGGTAACGCCGGTGGGCCGGCAGGACGGGGATGTGGAAATACGCGTTGTGCAAGTCCAACGCTACCATCCAGTCTCCGGGGTCCAGGGCAGCTAAGACCTGATCCAGAGTCAGCATCTTGAACTTCTCCTTCCGGAGGAAGCCGTTGACGTTCCATAGGTCCAAGATAGGGCGTAGGCCCCCTTTGCCCTTCTTGGGAACCAGAAAGTAGTGGGAATAGCAACCACACCCTACTTCTGGCTGAGGAACGAGCTTCGATGGCCCCCTTGGCCAAGAGGGCCGACACTTCCTTTTGCAGAAGTTGCAAGTGATCCCCCGACAAGCGGTGGTACTGCGGTGGCATGGCTGGAGGGGTCGCCTCGAAGGGGATGGAGTAGCCCCTTCGGACGATTTGCAGCACCCACCTGTCCTAAGTGATGGTACGCCAATGAAGGAGGTGATGGCGGACCCTGCCCCCCACTGGCGTTAAATGGGCCTGAAAGCTCGGACTAGGAGGGCTTTGAGGCGGATGCTGCGGGAGTGGATGTGGGCTGACCGTGCCTTTGTCCCATGGCACCGCCACGGCCGTTACCACATCCGCCGCCACGCTGGAGGTTAGACTGCGGCCCGTGGCTGGCAGGACGTGAAGGGGCGCCCCTTCCTTGGCCGCGAAAGGCAGACTGCTGCTGATGCTGCCCAGAGAGGCCCAAGGACTTGGCCATGGCCCTGGAGTTCTTGAAACGTTCAAGCGCATGATCTGCCTTGTCACCAACGAGTTGGCTGCCATGAAACGTCATGTCCATGAGGGTGTTCTGGACATCGGCCGAAAAGTTGGCGGGCCTCAGCCAGGCGTGGCGTCAAACCGCCACCGTCGTTGATATCGCCCTGCCCAGCGAGTCCGTGGTATCCAGCCCACATCGTAAAGGGATACCGAGCTGCGTCTCGCCCCTCCGCGAGGGCTTGAGCGAGTTTTGCCCGGGCCCCCTCCGGACACTCTGGCAACACGGCCACAACCATATCGCACAGAGAGTGGGTATAACGGCCCAAAAGGCAAGCGGTGTTTACTGACTGCAACCCACAGCTGAGGAATGAAAGCAGTTTCTTACCAAAATGTTCATACCTTTTGGATTCCCAATCTGGGGGTGCAGACGGGAATGCGGATTGGGAAGTAGAGGCCTGGACAACAGGCCCTCGGGGGTGGGATGGGTGGACAGGAAGCCAGGGTCGCCCGGAGCTGGGCGGTGGCGCCTGGCTATGTTCCTATCTACAGGGGGCCTGTAGCGGGCCTGGACCAGGTGCCCAACAGGACCTCCATGAGAGCCTCATTAAACGGCAGTAAAGGCTTCGGAGCACCAGTCTGCGGTTTAAGGACCTCAGTGAGGATGTTAGACCTCACAGAAGCGACTGGGAGTGTAAGCGCCAAGGCCTTGGCTGCCCGCGTCAGCACCACACTATAAGCAGCCCCCTCCTCCATAGCCACGGTAGGAGGGGAGACAAAGCCAGTGTCAGGGGAGGTATCAAGACCACTGGCCTCCCCTAGCTCCTCTTTCCAGTCCTGGAAGGACTGACACTCACGTGCCAGAGGGTCCTCAGACCCCTCCCAAACCCCTTTGTCCTCCATCTCCTGAAACTCAGGGTCAAAGGATGGAGCCGGATCAAAGAAGAGAGGCTCTTCAGCCGGCGTCGAATGCGGCATCGGTCGACGTCGGTCCGATACTGGATCCGGACCGAGAGAGGGATCAGGGACGGCGTCATGCAGTGACGGCGCCGGGGGCGACACCCTGGGGGTCGACACCGGCGGGGTCGTGAGGTCGACCAGAGGCGACCCGATCGGAACCGGATCCAGCAGGAGCACCCAGCCCGCTTAGACTCCCAGTCAGGGCCGCGGGGCCCGGAGGCACCGCGGGACCCGACGGAGGAGAGAGGGACCTCATGGCCATGAGGAAGGCCTCCATCTCCTCCGGCGTCGCGTTCATCCCAGGGACCGGCGGGTATGGAGCTGCCTGCGGCTCCGGCGGAGCCGGTGTCGCCCGAACCCCCGGCCGTGTCGCCCGAGCGTTGGGGGGAGTCAGAAGAGCGATGGCGTCTCTTCGACTTCTTGTGCCTCCTACCTGAGGACTTGGAGCCCGACGAATGGTGTCGACTCGTCGAGCTTCGATGACTGTGGCCCCGCAACCGGTCCCTCGACCCCCTCCTGGACCGGGACCTTGAGCGGCGCGGGGCCAACTGCTGGAGCTCGAGGCGCTTGCGAGACCGCTCCTGCCTAGCCTTCGACGTCAAGGCCCGGCAGTCGGGGCACGACCGGTCGTCGTGGTCGGCCCCAAGGCAATATAGGCACCGGCGGTGGGGATCGGTAACCGACATCAGTCGGTTGCAGTCGGTACAGGGCTTGAACCCGGACATTCCCTACCGGCACCGAGAGTCGTGAAGACTCGAGAATAGATAAAAAAATCTAAAGTTTTAGTCAGAAAATGACTAAGGTACTGCTTTCTCCGGACCTGCGCTTAGCTGGCGCGGAAAAAAGAAGAACTGAAGTCAGCGCGCGAGGGCGGCGTCTAAGTGCTCTGACGACGTCATCCCGGCGCCAACGAAGGACACGGATCCGCAGACGACACCTACCGACACGCAAGGGTACTGCTACGCAAAATTTGCCGGATCCAGACTGACGCCTGGGGGTTATTCTAAGGTAAGGAATCTAACTAACGGGTTTCTTTCAGATATTTTATGTTACACCACTGGAAATTATCTGTCTCCATTAGGGTCCAGGTGATCCTACAACACCAGTCTGCCGATCCCACTGCAGTCTTAAAAAGGTGCACTGTGTTACCACATCACAAGACCTCCAGTAGTTGAGGAAGAAATTACAGTGCTTGCCTGTAATAAGAATCTCGAAGAAAAAAAACCTTTAAAAGCCTCACTATGAAGAGTCTTCCTCTCCGGTATCTGCCCGTGTGTTACGGGTCCTAGTGCATTGAAGAAAATGGGCCCCCTATTTAAACTGTGAAATACTGCAGTAATCAGGGTTCTGTGGCTCGTTCTTGCCCTGGACCCAGTGCCTATGCACCAGTTGCACCCTGGTATCTCTTGTCTTCTGCTTCCCAGGGTACCTGTCCTATCACTCCTCACACCAACATCTCTAACACCCTCTCAAAATATTAAGTCTCAATAAAACAGATCAAAGCCTCACAGTATAGATCCTGCGCTCGAAATTCAACCATTTAGGGGTGTTCCATCCGTCACATAGGTTTGCTGTATTGCCTGTTTTACGCAGGCCTCACTGGCAGAACAATTTGTAAAATCACCCAAGGCAGATATTGTTTCCCCTTTCACACTTAAAACAGCAAAAAAATAAGAAAATGCACTTCTAAATGTGTTCACAGTTGCACATTTATATGCGAATGATAATTGAAGTTAACAAAATCAGAAAAGGAATGGTTTAAATGAAAACAAATATGTACTTTCTTTGATCTGTAAAATCAAACGCAAAGCACGATCTGATCAGGCGCAACAGGATGGCGTTCCGACAGCAGTAAAACATATTTCTGCGGCTAACAGAGCATATGGAAATCTAAATTACCCCAGCCGTGCCCCGAAGAGCGGAACATATTTACTCCCCTCTCCATGCCCCTAATGAACCTGTATTCGTAAGAGGAGACAAAGACCACCTATCTAAAGGGAGATGTCTGATTGGGTCTCCTTTGAGACCCAAAGCCTGGCCCAATCACGCAACTCCAGTAAGCAGGGACATGAAAACACCGCAAGGTTCAGCAAGGACACAGGAGACGTTAACAGGTGTATTTTGCATTGGCATTTCTACCGTGACTTGGGACGGCCAAGGGTCATGTTCGGGTGGGCCTGGCCCACCCGCTAGAACCAGGCCTGGTGAGACGTGGAAATGGGAAATCAATCACGGGCGGCAGCGCAAACTTAGCCATCACATTCACCCCTCGAGGTACGAGACCGAGACCGGGTCCGGGTCCGACTCCGAGGTCCTCCTCCTGGATTCCAGGTTGTATGCATGTCAGGCCTGAAGCATCATGCATGTAGCATGTTTCGACCTCGGAGGGGTGATTGCTCTTGGCTGGCTATTACATGGAGGATCAATCGGGCTGCGGCCGGGGTCCGGGATGGCCGTCGAGTCAACAATCAGAGGAGGGCAGGCATAGTCTAGTAGGCTAGCCACTGTGTAGAACTGGTAAACGGGCATGTAGTATGCAGGCATGCTGTGTCAGAGGTGCAAATGAGAACACAGTCTAAAATTATTTGCATGCATTATGAGGCAGCCAAATGGAATAGTCGTATGTACAGTACAGTTACTGAAGTATGATAATGTTAGCATGCACACTGTAGCAGGCCTGAATCGGCACATTTTGCTACAACTTTCTGCATGTGTGTGGTTAGACAACACACTCTGCAGCAGCAATCTTAGAAACAAAGCCAAAGAAGTACTAGAGTGTGGCCTAGACTAGAGCAAGGCTGAGGCCAGCCACCACCCTCGCTCCGGAACAAACAAAAGCCACTGCGCTGTGGAACCGGGCCGGGGCCTAGGCCCTTGCCCCTTCCTTAGGCCCTTTTTGCTTTTAATTGTGGCGCGGTTGTGACGCTCACAGACACAGTGCCACCACCCATGAATCCGATCATCAGGAGGATCAGGACAGGATTGCATGCACTTTTAAAGTCGTAAATAGACACTCACCTGCGGGTGGCAGTCAGATGGGGGAATTAAATTATGGGGTGCGTGCCTCTCTTTTCCCAGGCCCTGTCTCTGGCTGGCCTCTGAGATGCCTGCCTCGACCTCGCCTCAAGGTCACGCCCACTTTTATCCCTAATGCGCATTTGCATCATTCCAAAACCAGGCAGCAGACCCCACCCTAACTAAGGCTGAACTAACTATAAAACTGTGGCGCAAAGAGGCGGTGACATTTGCGTGCTGCGCACGTTTACCTAACCTACGTCATCATGGTCAGGTGGTTTTCAATAAATTATTATGACGGCGGCCTGATCATTCATAGTAGCCTGTATGCCTGCTGCCTTAAATAAATGAAATTGAAATCAGTGGACACGGACGGAGCACCAGCATGAGAGTCGTTATGCTCAGACAGTCAGGCAGCCTGGTTGTGCTTAATATAAGTTTTGGTCTGACTCCCGGTCGGTCCGAATTGGCCCCAGTAAAACAGAACCGGCCCCCTGTCACAAATCCGGCCCCCACCCCATCCAGCCTACCGGGGGGATTGCCCGGTGCCCGGAATGACCAGTCCGGCTGTGGAAGGGTATGTGGCCTAGCGCTCCCGCCTTTAGAACCTGGGAACCCAGGTTTGAAACCGGGCCTCCATGCTTGTGTATACATAGTGCGATTCTAGGCTCTGGACAAATCACAATCTCACGGTTTCTAAAAGGTGAAATATAAGGTGTGAATTGTACTTGTGTAATTGTGTGCTCCACACTTGATGTACACAATCCACTCTAGTAGATTGTCTCCCATTCCCTGTTGCTTCCTAGCTTGGTTTGATTATACATACCAATGCTTATATACGTGACAGAATTAGAGTCGCCAATTGTAGGATAGAATGGTAATAAATATTGAGTATTGTCAGCATACAAATAAAAATAGAACTCGTGCCCAATAACGTGAAGGGGGCTACATAGAGATTAAGAAGCAGTAGGGACAGTACAGAATCGTGTGGGACCCCACCCCATACACAGGAGAGGTTTTACATAAAGCTTACTGAAATAGAACTATCTGCAGCTGGTCCTGAAGGAAAGATTTTCGTCTAATGGCAGAGTCTTCTAAGTCTCAGGTTTTGACTCTGTCAAACAAGTTACTTACCTTCGGTAACGATATATCTGTAAGAAACATAGGTTAGGTATAGATTCCTTACCTTAGAATTACCCCCACGCGTCGGACTCGATCCAGAGAATTTTTTCGACTGCAGTACCCCTACACGTCAAAAGGTGGCGTCGGTCGGCTCAGCGTTCGTGGTTGGCGTTGTGGTTGCCGGGATGACGTTGCGGCAGCTACTTAGACGCCTCCCCCACGCGCTGACGTCAGTTCTGTACACAACTTTCCACACCAGAAGCGCAGACCCATGCAAAACACTGACCACTGGTGCACATAACTAGGGCACTGAAAGGAAATCCTTAACCCTAGAAGTCAGTTTGCAGAACTGGGAGGATGGGTGAGGCGGTTAAGAATCTATAACTAATCAATGTTTCTTACAGATATATCGTTACCGAAGGTAAGTAATTTTTCATCTGAAAGAAACAGATAGTTATAGATGCCTTACCTTAGAATAGATACCCCAGCAAATAAAATGAAAACGCATGTTTTGGGTCCAGACGGTGGAGCCTCTATTCCTCCTTAGAAGGATGCGGAGGCGCAAAGAAGGTGGGCAAAGTGATGATTTGACCAATATGAAAAGAAGTAAACACCTTGGGATGAAAGAAGGTCTGGTTCTCAAGACGACCTTGTCCGGATGAACATCAAGAAAAGGAGGCTTTGAAGAAAGAGCTTGTAGCTCACTCACCCTGCGAGCAGAGGTGATGGCAACCAGAAAAGCAGTCTCTACAGTAAGAAGTCTGAGAGGACAGTTATTAAGCGGCTCAAAGGGAGCAAGAAAAAAGTTCAAGTCCCACGGAGGTATTATGAATGGAACAGGAGGAAAAGATGAGTAATGCCCTTAAGAAAGCAATTTACAAGAGGGGACTTGAAAAGAGAAGGCTGATCAGGAAGCCTAAGAAAGGCTGAAATGGCAGAGAGGTATCCCTTAAGAGTGCCCAAAACAGAGCCCTCCTGGGCCAAAGAAAGAAGGAACAGAAGAACCTCAGAAAGAGGGGCAGAAAGGGGATCCACAGCCTTTGCTGTGAACCATGGCACAAATTTGTTCCATCTACAGGTATATACAGTCTTAGTGGAGGGACGCCTGGCTGCCAAGATTACATCACAAACTTTGGGAGGCCACGCAAGGAGGTGGAGGCTGGACAGGTTCGGGTGGAGGACCTGCCCCTGCAGCTGCGACTGAAGATCCTCTCGAAGAGGCAGTCACATCGGAAGATCGATGGCCATGTTGAGCAGCTCGGGATACCAGACTCTTCGTTCCTATTTCGGAGCCACAAGAATTACTTGGGCCCGGTTGCGCTTGATCTTCTACAGCACTCTGGCAGAAGTGATATAAGCGGAAAGGCGTATAGAAGACCGCAACTCAACTCGCAATGAAAATCTTCGCCTAGCGAGTGTCGCCTTGGAAATTACAATGCGCAGAATTGCTGACATTGCACATACTCTTCGGAGGCGAATAAATCTAACCAAGGCTCTCCCCACTGTTGCAAGAGACCTTGCACCACCACCGAACAAAGACGACATTCATAATCCATCATGCACCCGCGGCTAAGTTAGTCTGCCCTGGCGTTCAGTGAACCTGCCAGGTGTTGAACCACCAGGGATATGCCCTGATGTTCCAGCCATGTCCAGAGGCGGAGGGCCTCTTGACATAGGGTCCACGACCCCACCCGCCTTGTTTGCTGCAGTACCACATGGCGGTGGTTTTGTCCGTGAAAACCTGTACTACTCTTCCCCGGACAGAGGGAAGGAATGCTTGGAGTGCAAGACAAATCGCCTGAAAATCCAGAAGGTTGATGTGGAGCCCGGACTCTGCCCGAGACCTGAGGCCTCTGATCTCCGCCTCCCTCATGTGGCCGCCCCATCCCAGAAGTGATGTATTGGTCACCACCGTGAACTCTGGTTGGGGAAGGGAAAGGGATATGCTGTCGACCCAATCCTGGTTCGTTAGCCACCACTGCAATTGGTGTGCAGTGCCCTCGGAGATCTGGACGCAAACAGACAGGTTCCCCATATATTGTGCCCACTGGAACTTCAAGTCCCACTGCAGAGCCCGCATATGCCATCTGGCATGGTCCACCAGCAGGATGCAGGAGGCCATCAGGCCCAGTAGTCTGAGGGTCATCCTGACCAAAACCCGGGATAGATGCTGAAAGATCGGAATCATAACCCAAATATTCTGGACTCGCTGTTCGGGAGGATAAAGCCGAAACTGTGTTGTGTCCAGAACCGCTCTGATGAAGAGGAGCTTCTGAGAGGGAGTCCGGTGCGACTTTGACACATTAATGAGGAACCCCAGCGAATGCAGGAGGTCGGCCGTGGTCTGGAGGTGGGAGACGACAGCCTGGGGTGAGCCAGCCTTCAACAGCCAGTCGAGATAGGGGAAGGCTGGAACCCCTGATCTGTGCAGATGAGTTGCGACCACTGCCATCACTTTCGTGAACACCTGAGGGGCGCTGGAAAACTGAAAATGCTCGTGGCCTACCGTGAACCGTAGGTAACGCCTGTGGACTGGCAGGACGAGGATGTGAAAATAGACGTCCTGCAAGTCCAATGCTACCATCCAGTCTCCAGGGTCAAGGTTAGACAGGACCTGAGCTAGCTTCAACATCTTGAACTTCTCCTTCCGGAGAAAGCGGTTGACGTTCCTGTGATCCAAGACAGGACGCAGGCCTTTGTCCTTCTTGGGTACCCGAGAGTAGTGGGAGTAGCAACCGTGACCTACTTCTGGGACAAGAACTCGTTCAATGGCTCCTTTGGCCAAGAAAGCCATAACTTCCTGTTGGAGAAGGGCCAGATAATCTTCTGACATGCGATGGTGCTGAGGTGGCATGGGTGGAGGCGTAGTCTCAAAGGGGAGGGAGTAGCTCCTTCGTACTATTTGCAAAACCCACCTGTCTGACGTGATAGTGCACAAGTGGGGGAGGTGATGGCGAATCCTGCCACCCACTGGCAATTGGTGGCCTTGAAAGGTTGGACTAGGAGGGTTTGGAGGCTGCTGCAGAGGGGGCTGTGGTGGACTGGCCCCAAGATTCCCAGTGGTGGTTCCCACGTACCTGGCCGCGCAGGGGCTGAACAGCTTGCCCCGGCCTGTGGCTCTGAGCGGGATGTGGTGGGGCACCCCTTCCATAGCCAAGAAAGGGACAAAAAGCAGACTGTGCAGGGCGGGTGGTGGAGAGGCCCAAGGACTTGTCTGTAGCCCGAGAGTCCTTAAAGCTCTCTAGTGCATTGTCTGCCTAGTCGCCGAACAGGCGATGGCCATCAAAAGGTATGTTCATAAGGGTGGATTGGACATCCCCTGAAAAACCAGACGACCTCAGCCAGGAGTAAAGTTGAAGGACTACCGAGGTGTCAATCGTACGGCCTAGTGAGTCAGCAGTATCCAGCCCACAGCGAATGGTAAACTTTGCTGCATCTCTCCTCTCTGCAACTGCATGGGAGAGCACAGCCCAGGCCTCCTCCGGGCATTGGGGCAGCACATGCGCCGCTGCATCCCACGCGGAGTAGGTGGAACAGCCCAACAGACATGCAGTGTTTACGAATGTATGACACCACAACGCATGCTTTTACAACGCATGCCATTACAACGCATTTTTACAACGCAAATACCATTACAACGAAAGTTAATACAACGCATACCATTACAACGCGAAGTAATGTAAAATATATAAAAGTACCGTTACAACGAAAATTAATACAATGCATACCATTACAACGCAAAAAAAAAAAATTTTTTTAATTAAAAAATAAATATGTAAAATACCTCCTGGGACGGGATGCAGAGAAAATAGGGATTTTGGGTGGGAAAGTGTATTATAATGTAGTAAGAAACTAAACATACATTTAAAAAAAAAAAAAAAAAAAGAACATCTTTACTAAATTAATAGTCCGGTATTAAAAAAAGTACTCTAATATTACACAAGTAACAAACAATATTAATATTAAAAAAATGATCAAAAATACCTCCAGGGACGGGATGCAGTGAAAATAGGGGTATTGGGTGGGTAAGTGTATTAAAACGATGCAAGAAACTAAACACATTTTTACGAAAACGAGCATGAGCACAAAATTAATACTCTAGTATTAACTTAAATACTCGAGTACTACGCATGTAACAAACATTATTAAAAAGTGAAAGTGAAGCATGTTTAAAAATATAATAATTTTAAAACAACATAAATAAATCACATACAGGGAAGCAATCCGGAAATCAGTTCCTAACACATAAACATAGCCGCCATTTTAAAGAAGAAGGTAAAATCAAGTTCTACCACGCTTTTCATGACCGTAATACCAAGCCACTGAAAGGCGGAGTAAACACTATTGAATCGATAAAACAGTCACTTTTAAAAATAAATTTTAAATATAAGTTAACACATCAAACAAATCAGAAAAAAAAAACATTACAACGGTTCTTTTCTCAAAATTTTTGTCGATACCCTCAAAAACGTATAAATACAACCAAGACACCATTTTGAAGCCAGTAGTTGATTGACTACCAGAGAGAACAGAGGGGTTGACCTGACACTCCAACGTTCACCAAGCAACAGAAACTACCAAAACAATACATTAGCTCTGATAAAAAAAAAGTAAGTATAAGACTCATAGCAAATAAATATATAGCATAAATGGGTATAATTTAGAATAATTTTTATTTGAAGTCTGTTTTTATTTCACCCCCGAAGAAGGGAGTACGCAAAAAAGTGACATATACACAGCGTTCTGCCTACAATACCAATAGGGCCGGCCACGTCAGAAGATAGAAATAGCATTCTGTCATGCCTAATAGTCACTGCCAATAAAACCTGGCCTCTAGGGCAGAGTGTAGACCAGAAACTAGAACTAATAAAACTACCGGACCAGAGTGGTCCAACTTACAACCAGGTGCCTAGGAAAAGGCAATAGAACAGCAAGGATAGCAGAAGAGAAGAAAAGGAAAGAATCAGGAAAGAGGAGAGAGAGGGCCTAGAGAACAGCGGACGGACCAGCGGGAAAAGAGTCCTCACAGGCCCCGTCAGCAACAGGAGCACCCGCCACTTGCCACAGTACGGACTCCAGGGCTATTACACCACAGGCCTGCGTGAGGTAGGAGGAAGCACAGCATCGTCCACTAGATGCAGCGCCCTCGGTTTAGGGGGCATGTTTCGCGCATGTTCGGTTTTGCACAAATAGGTCACCAGAGGTTGCCATACCGCCTTGAAGCATGTATTACGAGACTGCAGTCTAGCGAAGAGTAACTCCATGGTAATGACATGCCAGAGTCTCACAAACCACGCAGCAATGGGGGCGCCTCCGTCTTCTTCCAGTAGAGGGCAATGAGTTGTCTGGCAGAGCCCAGCATTTGTAGCGCTATAGTCCAATCACTCCGGGTCAGTGCTAACAGATTCGCAGGTTTGATTCCAAGCAACAATGTACTAGCGGCATCAGGCAGAGGAAACCCCAGGACCCCCTTAATGTGACTCAGGACCTCCTTCCAGAAGACGGTGATCAAGGGGCAGGACCACCAGATGTGTAGGAAATCCCCAGGCACAGCTCGACACCTCCAGCAGTCGAGAGAAGAGGTCGGGAACATTTTATGTAAGCGCTGGGGCGTGTAATACCACTGGGTCATCATTTTATATGCGTTTTCTTGTTGCGGTATACTACGGTATACTTTAGGGATATCCCGCCACAGACGAAGCCACTGCGCCGGTGTAATATCGGTCCCTAACATCGTGTGCCACCGCTGTTGATAGGTCTGTGAAGGCGGTACCTGAGGGTGTTGCAGTATCTGGTATATCTTGGAGATCAAGCCCTTTGGTTCAGTACAAGAACGGGCAAGGCGCTCGAACGGGGTAAAGTCTCGGGTGGCCCCCGGGTACGTTGCATCCGTCAGGACCCAGTGTCGCAGCTGGAGATATTGAATCTCGGCCTCAGGCGGGAGTCGAAATTCCTCCCTGCAGTGGACAAAAGACTTAAGGGTGCCTCCATCAAAGAGGTCTGTAAGGACCCTGCAGTCACCCTGAGACCATCTACGAAAAGCTCTAGTACGGAAAGCCGGCGGAAACCATAGGGTTCCCCTCAATAGGGGTGTGCGGGGAAGGAAAAGTCGTGAGACCTCTACGTACCGCTATTCTGTCCCATGTTTCCAATACTGTTTTCGTGGGCACCGCCAAGTAGGCGCTCGGGGACCGCCCTGCTTTATGGTTCCACGCCAAGTCCCAGATGGTATGGCCGGTTACAGCCCTATCCATGTGGAGCCACCCCTTTTCACTTTCTCTGGTGCCCCACTCAACCACGAAGCGCAAATGGGCAGCCCAATAATAGTCCACCAAATTAGGACATGCCAGCCCTCCACGGTCTCGTGGCGCCATAAGGAGTGCTTGGGAGAAGCATGGCCTCTTTCCCCCCAGATGAAGTTGGTTAATTCCCTCTGCAAACTCCGAATATTATGTAAGGGGATGGGTGTAGGTAGACACTGGAACAAATAAAGGAGTTTGGGTAGGATGGACATCTTTACCGCATTGAGTATACCCAACTAGGATGGTATCAGCGACTTCCATCTCCGCAGGTCTTCAAGGACCGAGCTGCGGCAGTCCCTCCAATTAACTTGCGACCAACCATCTAATGAAGGGGTCAGGTGTAAATCGAGATACCGAATGTGGCGTTCCGTCCAGCGATACGTGCACATCTGCTCCAGTGGGGGGATTTCGGGTTTGGGGATGGTAAGGTTGAGTGTCCAGGATTTGCTGTGGTTAATTTTCAGACCAGAGACACATTCAAAGAGGCAGATCGTAGAATGGATCGCTGGTAAGGACTCCCGGGGCTTACTGAGGGTGAGGATAAGATCGTCCGCATAGAGCGCCACTTTATGGTCCTGTCCACCCAACGGGATGCCGTGGATGTCCGGAGCCCGACGGATCATATCCGCCAGAGGCTCAATCGCCAAGGCGAACAGCAAAGGCGAGAGTGGGCAGCCCTGCCTGGTCCCTCTCCCTATGCTAAACGGTTCCGTTAGCTGTCCGTTCACGCGGACCCTAACCTTTGGTGCAACATAAGGCGCCATGATTCTAGTGACCAACTTCGGGCCAAGTCCCATCTTGCAGAGGACCGCCCGGAGAAACGACCAGTCCACCCGGTCAAATGCTTTTTCAGCATCCAACGAGAGGAGGCAGGTCGGGATCTGCCAGTGGTGCACCTTCCCCATCAGGTGAGCCACCCTTCGCACGTTATCAGCCCCCTGGCGGCCGCGTATAAATCCCACATGATCCGGGTCAATCAGGTCAGGCATATGGGGGTCCAGCCGCTTCGCCAGCCCTTTGGTGTATATTTTAAAATCGGTGTTTAGTAGAGCTATCGGGCGGTATGACGAACATAGTGTGGGGTCTTTCCCAGGCTTTAAGACTAAGGCTATTTTCACCATTCCCATATCCGGAGAGGGACCCTGTTCGTCAGTGTAAGAATTGAAGAGCCGGAGAAGGTAAGGTCCCAGCTGAGCCTGAAACAGGCAATAGAAGGAGAGCGGTAGCCCATCAGGACCCGGCGTTTTCCCCAGGTGGAGCTCACGAAGAGCCGAGGCCACCTCCTCCTGTGTTATCGACTCCTCCAGGAGCTCAGCTGAGTGGGGGCGCAATGTCGTCCCACCATACTGCTCCAAGACTTCCTCCACCAAGTCAGGAGGCGGCGTCTCCGCAGTGTAAAGTGAAGCATAGTAATCCCGGAACGCCTGGCATTTATCCTCAGCCCTGGACCCATTAGGTAGCTGAACATTCGCTATATGAGACTTATCAGCTCTGACCCGCAGCCTCCTCGCTAAGAGGCTCCCAACCTTGTCTCCCCCTTCAAAATGCGTCTGTTTTAAAGCCAAGAGGGAGCCTTCCGCCCTATTCGTACGCAACAACCGCAATTGGCCTCGAAGATTCACCAGGCGGCATCTCGTTTGTAGGGTAGAGCCGCCCCGGTCTTGCGCCTCCGCCTCCTTTAGGTCCTTCACCAGGCCATCCTCCACTGCTCTCGCCTCACGCGTTCTCGCAATCACAAGAGACGTAATATGGCCCCGGATCGTGGCCTAAAGGCGTCCCAGACCACTGGGAAAGGCGTCTCAGGTAAGTCATTATTCTCAAAATAGGAGGTAATGGCCTCACGGATGTCCTCAACATTTGCTGCATCCCGAAGGATGCTTGGCGGCAAATACCATTTCCGCTCCCGAGGGGGGCACTCACCCGGGTCCCGAAAGAGCAGTTCCACATGAGCATGGTCTGAGATTGAAATGTCAGACATCTCCACTCCCACTACATCCCGGACAAGGTCGTGGGACATAAACATATAATCGATGCCAGAGTAGGAGAGGTGAGCACTCAAATAAAAGGAGTACTCACGTTTATCCGGGGAGAAATACCGCCACGCATCAAACAACCCTAGGTCACCGATCTGCTTGCGAAGCGCCAGAGACATTGCTCCAGCCCCACTGAAGGAGCCCTCGCTCCGATCCATCTTCGGTCACCACACCATGTTCAAATCCCCCCCCAGAATTAGCGAGGGGCCACCCTGAGGTATCTGATCCCGCAAGAGGTCCCGGAGGAAGCGATCCTGCACCTGATTGGGGGCGTACACGTTGCATAATGTTAAGCGGTGACATCCCACCTCGACATTCACCCTGAGAAAGTGGCCATCGCCACCCCGGAAGGGCCTTCCTTGCCCCCGCCTGATGCCAGCCCTGCACATAATCGCCACCCCTGCTGTTTTCGTGTCCGCCGCTGCCCAAAAACTGAAGAGGGTATCTAGGGTGAGACATGCGCCCAGTGTCAGCCTGTAGAAGGTGGGTCTCCTGCAAGAAAATGATATCTGGATTGTGACGCAGGAGATAGTGCCAGACCTGTTTGTACTTGTTGGGCGAATTAAGACCCTTCACGTTAAGGGTCATGATCTTCAGAGGACTAGCCACATTCATAGCCACGCCAAGGTGTCACAGAGCCTATCATGATCCACACAACAATCATACCACTCTCAGCACATCCACTCCCAATCCAGAGCCGTACATCCCTACCCCCCACCCGTAGTCTACCTCCCCTACCCAGGCCCCCACAAGAAGAAAGGAAAAGAGAAAGAAAGGGCAGTAGGAAACCAAGAAAGGTAGAAAGAGAGAGGAAAGGAACTAAGAGCCACAAGGCCCTTCCATCAGGAGAAAACACTCGCGGCCAACCGGGCCGCAGAACACTGACCCCGTAACAGGGCATCCTACACCCACAGGTTCGGACGCTCTCCGGGATGTCACTCCCTAAGGGGCAGATCAAAAACAGAGCGGGGGTTGTGACGGTCTCAAAGGGAATCCCGCTAGGGTGCCCCCGCCGTCGCCGCAGCCCACAGAGTCGGAGTCAGGGATGGAAGGAAGGAGTCTCTCTGCCCCCCCCCCCCCCCCCGGAGAGCCCGACAGGATCAGGGGTATACCCCCCCCCCGAGGCAGGGGTGGAGAAAGAGACAGTCCATTGATCAAGGTGGGAGGGAGCCCTCGTCTAGCTCAGTCTTATCCCCCTCCAGGGATCGTATGTGGGCTATAATGTCTTGCTTGGCCTGAGAAGGGGAGAACCCTTCCGCAGGGGGGTACGGCGATGCGATGTACCGTGGTCCAGTCTGGTCCCGCCGGCTCCCTCTTCTGTCTGCGGGGCTGCGACAGGCTCGGCGGAGGGGTCGTTGCCAGGCGAAGGAGCTGTGCCGCCTCCCTGTAGGATCTCACCGATCTGCGCTTCGACTCCCACTGACAAATAAGGGCGAAGGGGTGACCCCACTGGTAAGTGATGCCCAAGCTTCGTAGCTTCTCAGTCACCGGCCGGAATGCGCGGCGCCGCTTAAGGGTGTTGGGTGCCAGGTCCTGAAAAATTTGGATCTTATGGCCGTTGTATCTCAGATCCGGGTTGTCACGGGCATTTTTCCAGATCGCCTCCTTTTCAGTGAAAAAGTGGACCCTGGTCAGGATATCCGGCAGGAGTCCCGTCCTCCCCGCCGGGGCGGCCACCCGATGCGCTCGATCCAACGTTGGGGGTAAAGCGTTCTCGTCTCCCCAGACCTCGTGCAGAAGCTGCGCCACGTAGCCCATGATGTCCTTCCCTTCTTCTCCCAACGGAATGCCCCGAATGCGGAGATTGTTGCGCCGACTTCTATCCTCCAAGTCCTCCTGCTTCACCTAGAGCTCGATGTTCTGCTCCTCGAGGGCCGCCAGGCGCTGCCACAGTTGTTCTTGGGCCTCCTTTTGCGTGTCCATTCTCCGTTCCAGCCCATCAACTCTGTCTCCAAGGTCCGTCACCTCCCTCCGAAGCTCCTTCACACAGCTGTGAACCTCGGACCGCAGGGAACCTATCTACGCTTTCAACTCAACCATGAAGGAGGACATGAACGCTTGAGTGACCGGCAGAGAGCTTTCAGCACCCCTGGATGGACCGTCATCAGCCGCAGGTGCCCCTGCTTTGCCCCACATGGCCACAACCGTATTGTCCTTGGGGGTTGCAGTCGAATCGGCCTTGCCGCCTTTGTTGGAGCGTGTCATCGCTGAAGGATTGTCAGAGCCGGTAATGCAGGCAGTTCCCCCGCCGACTAGGAGAGGAGGTCGGCTCTGCGTAGGTCTGACCAGGGAGATAACAAGGCCCCCCAACCTCCACCAAAGACTCCGGCCTCCCACCAGGACAGGACCCTCCTCCCACAAAACAAAGGTCCAGGCCTCCAGGAGGGTCCCCCACACCAGTCAATCGTGTCTCAGAGGGTAAGCAGTCAGCCGCTCCACTGGCCACCGCTGTGCCACACCTGACCGCCCCAGGCCAGAAAGAGTACTACTGGAAGGCAGTTCAGGGTCCGGTCCGCTCAGGCCCAAGGCTCCGCAACTGGTGGTTTCCACGAGGGGCGAGAGCGCAGTCCACACACCCCCGGGGCCGGGGTACTCCACAGCTAGGGGCCCGATGTAAAGCGGGGAACAGATCGCCGCCGCAGCTCCCCAGGGGGCCCCACGCAGATCAGCAGGCCTCCCAAGGTCGATCTCCCAGGAGTCTGAAGATGGTGGACCGCTCCGACCTCTTCTGCCACACCCCCCGGGAAGGTATCGCTCACCTGCGGACTTCCAGGTCTCTCTCCTCACCGGATCGCTTCACTGAGGGCTCCACTCCTCTACTGTAACCGGCAGAACAGCGCAGGGGGGGGGGGGGAGGGGGCCCGGGCCGGCCCCAACACACCGTGCAGCCGTGGTCGGCGCTGTCCAGAGCCTCAGTCTGGCCGTTGGTAACCTCCGCCGCCGTACACAGGGCCAGCACCACAAATCTGCCCCGCAGCGCTCCGAAGGCCTTCTAGATCCACAGCGCACACAGGCCTCTCCCGCACCACACAAAATGGCGGGTCCCTATGTCCAGTGAAGCACCCTCTGCCCCACCGCTGCTCACGCCGCACAGAGGAGCCGCCCGCAGGGCTCCTCGTTCTGTACCTCAGGGCTGCAGTTGCAGGAATGTCCACAGCACTCAGGGCCCAGCACCCGGGCCGAAACCTCAGGCCGCCGGACACAACAAAATGGCGGATCCTCCTCGCCCGATCTGCGTCGGGGACCCAGCACCTCCGCTCACCCGCTGTTCACCGGGGCAAAAAGAGGGCCAGCCGCAGCAATTCCGCAAAGTGTGACCTCAGCGGCTCTCCGGGAGTGCACCAGTAGCGCTCGCGGTCTCGCGCTCCCCTCCCGGACAGCCTGGGCGATACTAGAGGCGGCCCGGGGCTCCAAGATGGCGGGTCACTCCTCCGGGTCTCTGGTCAGTGCCGTGAAGAAGCGCTCGTCCTCCGCTCACCCTCCAGAACTCCCGACCGGACTCGGCTCCGATGCAGCAGCCCCCGCCGAAAAGCTCCAGGGGTGGAATGTAAGCCCTCCGACTCCGCTTTAATAGCTTATTATAGCTGGGAACGGCGGGAGCTCCGACAGAACGCGTCCGCTCACATCGCCATGCAAGCCACGCCCCCTTAGAATAATTTTTAAACAATAAATAAATTCATTTTTCAGTTTTCAACATACTTGAAAATCGATTCAAGAAATTTCTAAAGACAGATATTGTTTTTGCGAAAATAATAGTAAGTACATTTTTTTAAAACATAATAATTATTAAATGATTTTATGTACCTTAACAAGCAATTATGGTTCAAACAAACTTTTAAATCCACAATATGTAAATCGTTTATATTTATTAAAAAAATGGTTTAATGTCTAAATCACGAGGAAAAATTTAGTAAGCTAAAAAGTTTACTTATATCGATTTTCCAGCTTACTAAATCTTTTTTGCTGAAGAAATCATTCGGTACAAAAAAGATTGAAGACAGATCCCGAACAACTTATAACATCTTCATTTTCAAAGGTAACAAAACTAAACTGTGTAGCAGTAAATTATTTAAAAAAAAATGTTTGAACAAAAGCAATTCTAATGTTATCTAAACAGATTTGTAAACAACATAAAAACGAAAGAATAAAAAAATTGATCAAGGAAATAAATAATTTTCATTTTTGAATGACATTTAAAAACCACAGAATATGCAAATAACGTAAATTGTATTTTCTCAAAAAAAGAGTGTTAAAAAATTGATATTAAACATTTCTTTAACTCCTACCTCCAACAATAGAAAAACAGAAAGAATTTTTTTTATTGAAAACAGAATAGACACCATCTGAAAACCATTTTCTCGAAAAAAACGAAACCATCAGAAAACAACCAAAATAAACTAAAGGGTAAATTAAAATGCAAAAAAAATTGCATGTGATTAATTAACCTCTTTTACATCCTCAAACAGGGACCTCTCACCAAAAAAAAGAGACAAAACTAACACTTTCTATTTATAATGTGAAGAGTAATGCAAGTGTGTTAAATATTTTTACAACTGAAGAGAGTTACAGAAAAAGAAATAAAAGGATAATGCAGCAAGAAAAGTTGAAATGTAACTCTTCAAGAATGTTTCATTATGTAAAATGCAGGTGTTGCAGTTGAATAATTCTAATTTTTTAAAGAACTATTCGAACTCAAAAGTGGTTATGTTTAAAAAACTAGGGAAAGTGCATTTGTGTGACAAAACCTTGAAAATCCAATAAGTTTCGAAAATAATTTTTGAAACATATCATACATTTTTATAAACAAAGCAATAAATATGATTTTATCTCCAATTTCCTAAAACAGACACCTTCAAACAAAAACCAACTCCATTTGAAAAAAAGATTCAAAAGAAAACAGAGGACCAGATTTGTCAATTAAAGCAAGCCTCCACTAATCAACAACCTTTTAAAAAAGGTAAAAACCAATGTAAAAAGAATGAACATAACAATTAACCATTTTTAATTCCTCCTAGATTTAGCACTCGAAAAATAAAGGACACAAAACTAACATTTACTTTTTTAAATTGTAAACAGGTCTGCTTATTATAGAATCAACAATCCAAAAAGAAGTCCAACAAACAAGATATTCTGAAAGAGCCAAATAAACAAATATAAAGGTAAACAAAAGAACCACTTTTCAATAGTATTAAATATTAATAGTATTACCAATACTATTCTAAACCCTGGGAGTAGTAGAAATAGGGAACGTTTTGGAAAGTGTAAAGATTACAATCACTATTCTAACTCCAGGGAGGTGTAGCAGTAAGGTAAGTGTTGGATAGTGTAGGGGAAAAAAATAACTATTCTAACTCCAGGGAGAAGTAGCAGAAGGGTAAGTGTTGGATAGTGTAAGGGTAAAAATTACTATTCTAACTCCAGGGAGAAGTAGCAGAAGGGTAAGTGTTGGATAGTGTAAGGGTAAAAATTACTATTCTAACTCCAGGGAGGTGCAGCAGTAGGGTAAGTGTTGGATAGTGTAGGGGTAAAAAATACTATTCTAACTCCAGGGAGGTGTAGCAGTACGGTAAGTGTTGGATAGTGTAGGGGTTAAAATTACTATTCAAACTCCAGAGACGTGTAGCAGTAGGGTACATTTTGGATAGTGTAGGGGTAAAAATTACTATTCTAACTCCAGGGAGGTGTAGCAGTAGGGTAAGTGTTGGATAGTGAGGGGTAACAATTACTATTCTAACTCCAGGGAGGTGTAGCAGTAGGGTAAGTGTTGGATAGTGTAGGGGTTAGAATTACTATTCTTAATTCAGGGAGGTGTAGCAGTAGGGTAAGTGTTGGATTGTGTTTGGGTAACAATTACTATTCTAACTCCAGAGAAATGTAGCAGTAGGGTAAGTGAGGGATAGTGTATTCTTTAAATGGAAAAACATATTTATTCAAAATCTTTTTTTTTTACATTTCAGATAATGTTAGCAGACAAAACAGCAGAATACATCAAATCAAACAAAGGAAACAGACTGTTAAAACATGCTGGATACATATATTGCAAAGAGAGAATAACTGAACCAAGAAGACATTGGAGGTGCGTGCAATATTACTCAAGCCATTGCAGAGGCAGAGCGGTTACTCTAGGTGACACAGTTATTAAAACATCAGAACATAACCACTCTGCCTCTGCAATGGACATTGAAGTTAGAGAAACAATAAACGAAATGAAAGATATTGCATGCACCTCCAATGACACTTATGGTTCAATTTTAAGGGAGGTTGCTCAGCATATCCATTGTCATGAAGCTAGCAGTATGCCAATAATCCCTAATCTGAGAAGAATAATTCAAAGAAAAAAACAGGCAAGTAACCCACAGAGAACAACTCCTCAAACCTATGCTGATATTCACATTCCTCCTGAACTCTCTATCTATCTCAAACAAACCTTTCCTCCTGCATGATAACCAAAACCCTCCTAAACGTATTCTTATCTTCAGTGCACCCCTTAACCTTGTTAAATTAGAGAATAGTGAAATTTGGATGATGGATGGGACATTTAAAAGCACGCCCCATCCATTCAGTCAAATGTACACTATTCATGCTAAAATTAACAACAATGTAGTCCCCTTAGTGTACAGTTTGCTACCTGACAAACAATCCACAACCTACACTGAACTTTTGACAGTGATTAAATCCAAAACTGCAAACAAAAATCCTAGGAAAATAATAGCCGATTTTGAATTTGCAATGATCAATGTTATCACCAAAATGTACACGGATACCCAAATTCAGGGGTGTTTTTTCCATTTTTCCCAGGCATTCTGGCGTAACTTACAAAAAACATCCCTAGTTGTGGATTATTCTTCGGATAGCAAACTGCAATTTGAATTAAAAAAATTAACAGCACTTTGCTTTGTTCCTCCTGAAAGTGTAGACGAATACTACACTGCAATTACAGAATCTGAATTTTATACTGAAAACGAAGAAAAATTGGCACCCTTATTAAATTATTTTAAGGACACATGGATTGGGCATCTAAGCAGGTCAGATCTCAGGAGGAAACCATGTTTCCATGTGGAGTGGTGGAACTGCTACACGAGCTGCTTAGAAGGAGAAGCAAAGACAAACAATGCCATAGAGGGATGGCATAACTCCTTCAATCATACAATTGGTAAACCTCACCCTAACTTTTATCATTTTTTGGAAACTTTGAGGAAGGAGCAAAGTTTCCAAGAAATGAGAATCTCACAAGCATTAACTGGTAGTCTAAATCCACGCATCTCTAAAAAATCAAAATAAATATCTGAGAGACTATTGGGTACCTTACAACAATTTTCGTTGTGTGTGGCTTTAGACTACCTAGATAATGTTGCTCACATATTACATTATTAACTCTATCTTTAACATTACTTTCCTGTTTTGCCCTAAAATCATAAAACATTTCAATTCAATTGGCATTTTTAACAAAACATTTTTACAAAATTTAAAAGTCGGGTCACCTTACCTTCGATGTCTTCTTTCTTCTTTTTTTCTTTTAAAATCCCAAACAAATCCATTTTTTGTGGTAATCCATCTACATATCCACTCCAGTGCATGAAAAAGGAAATCCATTTTTTTTCTTCTTTTTAAATAAGCATTTTCCATAATTTACGAAAAGAAAAACACCATTCTCCAAAGATGGAAATCCACTTAAAGTGTGTAAAAATGGGACAAAAAAAGATCGAATCAGAATTTTCCAAACGTTATCCAAAACTAAATCCAATAATTCCCTCTTTCCAAAATCCATCTCCAAATCCAAAATCTATCCATCTTCTTTGATCTGTATCGATTCCATTTTTTTCATAATAAAACAATCAACGAATCTTCTTCGAAATTCACGACTCAAAAGATGTAAAAAAATAATCATTTTTTCAAAAATTATACTCCAAAAGAAATCCAAAACTTTGCATTCGAAAAATCCATCAGTGTTTGAAATCCACCATCAAATAAAAAAAAAAAAATGTAAAAAAAAAAAAATCGATCCATCTTCTTGCTTCTTTTACGATTCCGATTTTGAAAAAACCACATACCAAAAAAATCTTCTTTAAAAACCAATACTTAAAAGATCCCTTTTTAAAAAATCACGTCCTTGCAAAAAACATCGCATTCGATCTGCTTGTTCCGGTTTTTTCAAACACATTTTATAATTTCCAAAAAACATTGTATATACATTTTTAAACTGTACAATGATAATAAAATACAATAAACAACTACATTTCCAAATTTATTACTAATAACAGGTGACCCGACAACGGCATACTCTACCTACATGATCGGCGACATGCTGAAAGAGTGACAATAACTTAAAAACTAAAATATACTATTCCTCCCTATTGTCGCCTTACAATATATATACTTTAAAACATCAAACTGTTTAAAAAAATAAGTTGTAAATGTTTCCTACCTGAGTGCTGATCTGCTTGCTGTTGCATTGTCCATCGACGCTCCTAAAAATGGCCGCGATCAAGCACGTCTACTCGTCTACGTCATCCGGAGCAATAAAGAGAAAAAAAGGACAATTTATTTATGTTATACATAAAAGTTATTTAAATATTTTTTTATAATGTGATACATATGTTATTTGAAATATTTTATAAAAATTTAATAAATACAACTTTTTTTAATGAATTTTCAAAATAATTAAGAATATAAACAAACGTGATTTTCTTCGTTTTTTATTAATAATTTATGTTTATACTACTTCTAAAATAAATCTTTTGTTTTTAATATTAATATAATAATGTACTTACCTCTAGACTTGTTCCTTTTGCTTCTGATCAGTCCCGCATCTATCTTCATTTGAACATGAAAAAGAGTTCCGCGGCAAAGAAATAGCAAGCTATGAAAATAAATGAAGGACAATTCTTTACATTGAAATCAATGGTAAAGCGTGTGAAAGAACATAGAATATGTAACAAATATTTAATAAACAAAACTATTAATTAAAAAATATTCAATTAAACATCTTTTATCATAAAATCTTTTTGAAAATAATTTCTTTAATATTTTTTATTTTTGATATTAATATTATTAATTAAAAAAAAATTTTTATTTTTTTTATACATATACTTTTATTCTACATTTTAAAAACAAAATCTTTCTTTTTAAATTTTTTTAAAATGCATATTTTTTTTAAGATTAAAAACTAACATTACCTTTAAAATAATACACATAATTTTTTTATAAATATCAATTATTACTTATAATTTTTTTAATATCAAACATCATCATCATCATCATCATTAGAAAACTTTATTGCGGTTATTTATAACCATAAAAGCACATTCGTTTACAACAATTACAGATTCATCATAACTTAAGGTGGGATTTCGCTACATAGATCGGAATTACGGGCATAGCATGATGATAATAATTAAAAAACATTAAATATAAAGTATAATTGATGCACAGAAACACAATAAAAATGTAAGTTATATGTACAATTCTAAAATTTTTAAAAAACAACACAATGTTCTCCCGACCCCAAAACCGAAATTTCATACTCAACAGCAACCATTACAACATAGGGGGTACTATGCTCCAATAGGGGACTGTAGGGGGTCTAGGCCGACTTTAGCAAGTTTCTACAAATAATCCACATTGAAAATAGAAACTTTGCCACTGCAACCACATAAACGGGACTAGTATCTGATCTTAGGATCCTAAAAAAGGATGCATGATTCCTAATGCCCAACTTCCTACATAGTTGTATTATCCATTTTTCCCTGGGTTTTTTATATGCCACACAGAAGAGTACTACATGGACTGATGTTTCCTCCTCTGCGAGGCATCCAGCCCATTTACTTGTAACAGCAAATAGCGGTAAAGTACCATATCTAAACTGTAGAAAAAGCTTTTTCGCTAGAGTCGGCTGTATAATATCTAGCACCTGCTCAAATTGATAATGGGACTTAAAGTCCAAAAAACTGTGTGTCAAGCTTGATGGTCTCACCGACTGAAAGATTTCCATCAATTTCGACACCTTTCAGTGCCTTTTTGGATATCTCCGGGCAGGAGAACTCCGGATCAGTACAGAGGTTTTCCATCCCAATTGCACTAAAAGAGTGCCTTATAAAAGCTAGCCACGGTATACTTCCAGCCCCTAATGTAGTCATTACCGCTCTCAGTTCTTCCCTGTAACTAGCCAACTCAGGAGTACACCACAACCACCGCCAATAGAGCAGGGGGCGCGATGCGATGACATCCATGATTGGGAGAATGTTTAAGTCCATCCTGAACGGTACTAGTGGAGTATTTTTTGGTAACATCAAGAATTGCCTAATAAAATTGTTGTCTGTTAGCACAAGGGTGTTAGAAGGTTTGTGCCCCCACAGTTCCGCCCCATATAGGGATGCTGGCCTGGCTTGTACTTTATAGATTTCCAGAGGTGGGCCTATGGTTTTTAAAACGCAATTCTTTTGTACTTTTAGGATTCCCCCCATAGCATGCGTTAGTCTTAGGTTGGAATTGTCCATCTGCAGACCCCACCCCATTTTGTCATTCATTAATATCAAAAATTAAGGGGTCGATTCCGATCCGGTAAAAAGCGCTTCGAATTGCCGTTCGGAGCGTTTTTCCCCGTACGATTCGTACCCGTAAGCGTCCCCGTACGAATCAGCAAGTACGATCCCAACCAAAAGCGTCACTCCGTACGCCTCGTAAAAAACGCCGTACAAATCGAAAGTCCATACGATTTGCAGTCGGCTGACGCTCCACGCTACATCCGAACGCAAATAGACCGCGTCATCCGTACCAGGAAGTACGATCCGTGTTGAACACACTCCGTATGGCTCTTTTGCTACGAGAGCTCACAACTACCGTAAAACCAGAGTCCAGCACGAACCGCACCTCGGTACGCAACAAACAAGACATGAACGCCATCGTCCGTGTCATCCCAATCCTGTACGGCCACCACCTCATACATAGAAACCGACGACGGCGCAGACGGTGAGTACAACGTACCCCAACAACTGAAGTATACCTGTAAGTGACGCCACTCGCGCACATCACCATTGCACGCCTGTAATGTCTGGATATGTTGCGCCACACGCTACCGCATATCACCGTTGTAATAGTGGCGCACCTACGTCATCGACCTCGGGGGACGGTACGCTACCGCACATCACCATTGTAATAGTGAGACGTGCCGCACCTACGTCATCGATCTCGGGGTACGGTACGCTACCGCATATCACCATTGTAATAGTGATACGTGCCGCACCTACATCATCGACCTCTGGTTACGGTACGCTACCGCATATCACCATTGTAATAATGAGACGTGCCGCACCTAGGTCATCGACCTCGGGGTACGGTACGCTACCGCATATCACCATTGTAATAGTGAGACGTGCCGCACCTACGTCATCGACCTCGGGGTACGGTACGCCACGGCATATCACCATTGTAATAGTGAGACGTGCCGCACCTACGTCATCGACCTCGGGGTACGGTACGCTACCGCATATCACCATTGTAATAGTGAGACGTGCTGCACCTACGTCATCGACCTCGGGGTACGGTACGCCACCGCATATCACCATTGTAATAGGGAGACGTGCCGCACCTTCGTCATTGACCTCGGGGTACGGTACGCCACCGCATATCACCATTGTAATAGTGAGACGTGCCGCACCTACGTCATCGACCTCTGGGTATGGTACGCAACCGCATATCACCAGTGCAATAGTGAGACGTGTGGGACATACGTCAGTAATGCATGTGTAGGTTGCATCACATCCAAGTGATGTGTGTGAAACACACCCAGCAGTGCCCAGCAGCATAGGGTGTGTGTGGCTAAGACCCCCAGCAGTGTCCAGCAGTGCTCAGCATTAGAGTGTGTGTCTAAGACCCCCAGCAGTGCCCAGCAGCATAGGGTGTGTGTGGGTAAGACCCCCAGCAGTGCCCAGCAGCATAGGGTGTGTGTGGCTAAGACCCCCAGCAATGCCCAGCAGTGCCCAGCATTAGAGTGTGTGTGTGGCTAAGACCCCAAGCAGTGCCCAGCAGCATAGGGTGTGTGTGGCTAAGACCCCCAGCAGTGCCCAGCATTAGAGTGTGGGTGTGGCTAAGACCCCCAGCAGTGCCCAGCAGTGCCCAGCAGCATGGGGTGTGTGTGGCTAAGACCCCCAGCAATGCCCAGCAGTGCCCAGCATTAGTGTGTGTGTGTGGCTAAGACCCCCAGCAGTGCCCAGCAGCATAGGGCATGTGTGGCTAAGACCCCCAGCAGTGCCCAGCAGCATAGGGTGTGTGTGGCTAAGACCCCCAGCAGTGCCCAGCAGCATAGGGTATGTGTGGCTAAGACCCCCAGCAGTGCCCAGCATTAGAGTGTATGTGTGGCTAAGACCCCCAGCAATGCCCAGCAGTGCCCAGCATTAGAGTGTGTGTGTGGCTAAGACCCCAAGCAGTGCCCAGCAGCATGGAGTGTACGTGGCAAAGACCCCGAGCAGTGCCCAGCAGCATGGGGTGTGCATGGCAAAGACCCCCAGCAGTGCCCAGCATTAGAGTGTGTGTGTGGCTAAGACCCCCAGCAGTGCCCAGCAGTGCCCAGCAGCATAGGGTGTGTGTGGCTAAGACCCCCAGCAGTGCCCAGCAGCATAGGGTGTGTGTGGCTAAGACCTCCAGCAATGCCCAGCAGTGCCCAGCATTAGAGTGTGTGTGTGTGGCTAAGACCCCCAGCAGTGCCCAGCAGTACCCAGCAGCATAGGGTGTGTGTGGCTAAGACCCCCAGCAGTGCCCAGCAGCATAGGGTGTGTGTGGCTAAGACCCCCAGCAGTGCCCAGCAGCATAGGGTGTGTGTGGCTAAGACCCCCAGCAATACCCAGCAGTGCCCAGCATTAGAGTGTGTGTGTGGCTAAGACCCCCAGCAGTATAGGGTGTGTGTGGCTAAGACCCCCCCCAGCAGTGCCCAGCAGTGCCCAGCATTAGAGTGTGTGTGTGGCTAAGACCCCCAGCAGTGCCCAGCAGTGCCCAGCAGCATAGGGTGTGTGTGGCTAAGACCCCCAGCAATGCCCAGCATTAGAGTGTGTGTGTGGCTAAGACCCCCAGCAATGCCCAGCAGTGACCAGCATTAGAGTGTGTGTGTGGCCAAGACCCCCAGCAGTGCCCAGCAGTGCCCAGCAGCATAGGGTGTGTGTGGCAAAGACCCCCAGCAGTGCCCAGCAGCATAGGGTGTGTGTGGCTAAGACCCCCAGCAATGCCTAGCATTAGAGTGTGTGTGTGTCTAAGACCGCCAGCAGTGCCCAGCATTAGAGTGTGTGTGTGTGTGGCTAAGACCCCCAGCAGTGCCCAGCTTTAGAATGTGTGTGTGGCTAAGACCCCCAGCAGTGCCCAGCAGTACCCAGCATTAGAGTGTGTGTGGTTAAGACCCCCAGCCGTGCCCAGCAGCATAGGGTGTGTGTGGCTAAGACCCCCAGCAATGCCCAGCAGTGCCCAGCATTAGAGTGTGTGTGTGGCTAAGACCCCCAGCAATGCCCGGCAGTGCCCAGCATTAGAGTGTGTGTGTGTGTCTAAGACCCCCAGCAGTGCCCAGCAGCATAGGGTGTGTGTGGCTACGACCCTCTGCAATGCCCAGCATTAGAGTGTGTGTGTGGCTAAGACCCCCAGCAATGCCCAGCAGTGCCCAGCATTAGAGTGTGTGTGTGGCTAAGACCCCCAGCAGTGCCCAGCAGTGTCCAGCAGCATAGGGTGTGTGTGGCTAAGACCCCAAGCAGTGCCCAGCAAGCATTGCCCAGCAGCATAGGGTGTGTGTGGCTAAGACCCCCAGCAGTGCCCAGCAGTATAGGGTGTGTGTGGCTAAGACCCCCAGCAGTGCCCAGCATTAGAGTGTGTGTGTGGCTAAGACCCCCAGCAGTGTCCAGCAGTGAAAGCAGACACATACCATGGTTAACCTCATTACCATCAGGAAATAGACACATGTAACAATACACAAATGTGAACATCACACCAGCCCCCAGGCACACAGCAGTCACAGCCATAATCAGAAAACCAAAAGTACTGAACCAAAAATCCAAAGCTTTATTCAGCCGCATCAAAAGAAAAATTGTAAATATGAGCCCCTGCTCATAGAAGGCCAATGGCCAGTCCAAACAAATTTGAAAGAAGGTTGTGGCATCCTGGATGTTGCCACACCCACACTTGCCTGCACAGAGAGTTCAATTGTCCCTGGAAACAGTGGGGCATCATCTTGGGAATCCTCCGGCACCGCAGGGACATAAGAGGGAAGGACAGGTGTAGTGGGTGCAGGTGGTGTTGATCTTTCCACACTGGCCGGTTCCTTGCCAAATGTGGCTACATATACTTGGCTGCACACTTCAGCCAGTTCAGAAAAACTACCACCTGAACCCGGGGACACATTGGGGGTGGAGGTAGAGGGCTGTGAGTCTGTTGTCGTGGGTCTGTGGGTGCGTGTGTGACGTGTGTCCCCTCTCCCTATGGGTGTGCCTACATCCCCTTGAGATTGGGTGCGTGGAGATTTGCGCTTCTTCTGGCGTGTGGGTGTGCTGGGTGTGTCTGTTGTTGTGCCTGATCTGTGGCGTCTGTGTGCATGTTGGGTAGGTATGGGAGAGGCGGAGGGGGATGGGTCTGAATGAGGGGGGGGGCAGATGCTGCTGGGTGGACAGTGCTGCCGTCAGTGATGACTCTATGGCAGCCACACTCCGACGTAGATCAGACATGGCAGATGATATGCCCTCCATGAACGACAACAACTGTGTCATTATATGTGTATGTCCATGGAGGACAGTCAACATGGATGTCTGACCTACTAGAATCTGCTGGAGTAGGTCCACAGACTCAGCACTGAGGGCAGCAGGGGAGATAGGGGCAGGGGCTGGGGTGCGGGGAACAAAGGAGACACGGGGGCTAGCACGAACCCTAGGGACCTTAGCAACTGGGAGTGTGGAGATGGTACTGGAGGAGGAGGGCACAGCCAAAGATGTTGAAGATGGCATAGCTGCATTCCCCCCCCCCCTCCGGAGAGTCTGAATCCGAGCTGTCCACATGGTAGGAGGTGTCGTGCTCATGGGGTCCGGCCGTCTGACTCTTCTCACCCTCCGTGCCACTGCCTCCCTCTGACTACTCAAAGCAGGTGGCACTGTCGCTGGGTCCCTCTGCCTGGTCCGTGCCTGTGTCTCCTCCAGATTCTGGTGATGATGCTGTTGGCAAGGAGAATAAGAAAAACATATCAGTCACCTGTACTCATCAGACATATCAGCTACAATTAATTTGGGCACATTTCTAAACATTGCATGCATCATGAGTCACATGCCACTTAACTCTGCACAATGCTAATCCTAGTCTTGGGCAATTGTAAGAGACACAACGTTCAATGTATAGTAGGATGCAAGTAACAGCCAAGGCAAAAACTTGTATGAATGATGAGCCACTGCCTGACAACAGGATAGCTGATGATGAATCACAGTTCATTTGCCCACCCTGCCACCCAAATCCAGACCTGGTCATGTTTGATTTGCTTTGATCCTGTGCCACATGGGAAAAGTCCTCCCCGAACTGCCATGTGATGCCATCCTGGGACCTGAAACAAGTGTTCCATCACCTCACACTGGCATCACAGCTGTCTACACCCAAAGTCACATTGTGTGGCTGACCATCAATATTATTTACAAACAACATGAAACAGATTTTGTGAATATGCACACACGCACTGCCCAGTGTGAGTATGCACAAGGCAAAATTTTTGCACATGTACAGTGTGCACCTGTGGCTAACACATGACAATTAGAAAGTGTACCATGGACAAAGGCCACTGAGGCTGTCTCGTGCAGAAAACACATGTTGAGACTCAAGATCCGTGCCAAAATATGAAGAAGGGCAGACACAGTGCACATGTGGTGCTACATGTAAGGTAACAACAGGTGTCACAGACCCACCTCCAACATGATGATGTGCAAAGGAATATGCATACTAAGACATTGCAGCATAGGAGTACATGTGAAAAACAATCAATAGCCAAAGCGCTGGTCAAACGTGGAGTAGGGCAAGGCATGTAAAGAAGCAGCAGCTGATCTGGGCCATTCTAATGCCAAATCATGAAGTGCCTGTCTGACCACACCACTCCAACTGTGGGAGTGTTACCATGCCTCGGAGCACTGCAGGTAGCATGTGACACACATGACAACAAACAGACATGCACTTACCCCCTTCTTGCTGCTGTCCCTCCTGCAACTGCCTGGGAACACCACTTCCAGGACCCGGAGCATGTGGCGGGTGAGGTGGCGGGTGCCGCCATGGCGGCGTGGAGCTACTAGCTTGAGCTGTACCCTGGCGATGCGGCGGGTCCAGCACCAGATGTCCTGCCACCTCTTCCTGATGTTACTGAGCCTCCTGCGAGGCCCCCCTCACTCCTGACATCCCTGGCGATGTCCAGCCAGATGTCACCCTTCTCATAGGCAGATACCTGTCACAAATATAAAGTTAGACAACATCAGTACACCTGGTCCATGTCCCAAAGACACACACTTGCACCAAATAGAAGATGACAACAGGGCATAGGATGCTGACATCACTTGCATCAATGTCCATGTGTATGTGGCCTGTGAGCAAACAACAATGCACTACACGCCATAGAAAGGCTACAGATGCCATAAGGGGTGCAAACCACTCTGTGAGCATGGCATACACTGAGCAATATATGCTACAGCTTGGTGCACTGCAGCACGTGACATGCTGACACACACCCTACTACACCAAATAACCATCTTCAGACCACACATGCACACCCTGGCACAGCTCATCTGCTTGTCATTGTCAACAGTGTATACAACATCACTTACCATATGTCACACCTGCGTAAGATGTGACACAGGCCTCAAGCTAACTGTCCAAGTCATGCACACGGTGCAGCATACTTGTCTCATCACATGGGTATAGCTGCGGCATACGTCATGCACCAGTCTTGCAAAACATCACCAACACAATTTTCCTGGTGACAAAGATCTCTCACACTCTTCAATGTACATCACTTCAAAGCATGCTTTTGTCCAACAGGCACACATGTCATGAACAAATCCATCTACAGTGAGTACATTCATCTGTCATTTGTGGGGGAACACTGCAGTAGCTCCGGAAAACATCCAAAATGAACATGCAAGGTGTGGCTCAGCAGAAAGTCTGATTCACATTGCAGTCAATGTCACAGTTAGCACAATGCTGAGGAGCAGTAAACATTATTACACCACATCATTAACTGCATGTGTGAGACCACACTGTACACACCAGCACTCACTCAAAACAACATAGCATCTCTTAACAATACATACACAATGGCTGTAGTGTCACACACACAACAGGTGCACAGCCCAAGGTAGTGCACACATGACTCACCTGCTCCTCTGGCCTCCCATACAGCTTGCTGTAGTTAGGCAGGAGGGCATCCAGCAGGGCCTTGTTCAATAGGGAAACGATCCGTACACACGCACGTTCATTCGGGGTACGCTCTGCTCTCGTATAGCTACAATGCAAAAGGGAAACAAGCCGTACACACGCACGTTCACTTGGGGTACGCATGGCTCGCGTATAGCTACAATGCAATAGTGAAACGAGCCGTACACAGGCACGTTCACTTGGGGTACGCATGGCTCGCGTATAGCTACAATGCAATAGTGAAACGAGCCGTACACACGCACGTTCAATTGGGGTAGTGAAACGAGCCGTACACACGCACGTTCACTTGGGGTACGCATGGCTCGCGTATAGCTACAATGCAATAGTGAAATGAGCCGTACACACACACGTTCACTTGGGGTACGCATGGCTCGCATATAGCTACAATGCAATAGGGAAACGAGCCGTACACACGCACGTTCATTCGGGGTACGCTCTTCTCGCATATAGCTACAATGCAATAGTGAAACGAGCCGTACACACGCACGTTCATTTGGGGTACTGTGCGTTTGACATGCTCAAGTGAATGCATGTGTAGGCTGCGTACATAAGCTCATTCATGTCAACATTGGGAGAGTTATACAAGGAAATCACTTGGCAGGGATGTAGGTGTAGGCTCATGTTGAGGATGTGGATGTCGATATTTGCATGGCATCCTTACATCAGCAGGCCCTATGTGTGGCAGATAGTGATATAGCACAGGGAATATGATATTGTGGCACAGTGGATGTGGGAAGAGATGTTCAGACATGTCATTAATCACGGTGCAAATGTGTTCCACATACATTCAACTCTTCTCACCCGAGTAACATCTAGAACATATTGTGATGCACATCCACACTGGTATGCCACAACATTCAGTACAGTCATCTGTCACATGATAAAAGCAACATGCCCACTGGCACCGATGTTAAATTGACACCCAGCATGACCGTGTGTGACCACGTCATGTGTGTGCCATGTGTGAAATTGTGCATGCTGTTTGTATACTGTCAAGTTCAGCTGCTGTAGAAGCATCCATGATGGGTCTTTGCCGTAATGACAGGGTTACACATGTACGCACACCATGCCACTGGTGCAAACCAACTGCTCATATGTGTGATGAGATTATAGACCATTTGTCCACAAACATACATATCTGCTGTCTGATAATGTACATGTTGCAGTTGTAGCAAATGCACACCTCAAGCACAATATGTCTGATATGTGTAAATGATGGCATTCCATCCATTCCACAGACAACAGGTCTATCAGTTATCATGGAGGAGTGGCAGCCAGCTGGCACATGTGTCCTCAATGTGTAGGCCACGCCACACTCATAAATGGTTAGATGCGTTGAAGCAGTGTTGCATGTGCCATGTCCATTGTAATTGTCATTGTCTGTAAGTTGTACTCTTTTCTTCCTTTATATGTTGTGCAGGGCATCCCCTCTGGCAAGGCCGTTGCCAGACTTGGAAGCCATGAGGGAACGTGATTGCATACGGCGTTACCGCTTCACACGACAGTTGATCAAGGACCTGACGGACAGGCTGGAACCACACCTCCAACCACGACACAGGTATCCAACTGCGCTGACACCCAAGGTAAAGGTGATGGCAGCACTACATTTCTTTGCCACAGGTACGTTCCAATTTACCATAGCTGATGTGGGGGGGATGTCCCAAACTATGTGCAGCAGGGTTTTACGGGATGTATTGGCAGCCATGTTGGTGCACATAGATGAATTCATAACATTCCCTACTCCTGCACAGTTGACAGATGTCAAGGGGAAATTATATGGCCTGGAACGCATGCCACATGTAATTGGTGCTATTGATGGAACACATGTTTCTCTGGTGCCACCACAGGCTCAGGAGCAAGCGTTCCGCAACAGGAAACATTACCACTCGATAAATTCCCTGGTGGTGTGTCTTGCCAACATGCTGATCTCCCATGTTTGTGCGCGTTTTCCAGGATCCTGCCATGATGCATTCATCACGAGGCGTAGCAGGGTACCACAGATGATGCTGCAGCTGCGCAACCATCGGGCATGTCTTGTTGGTGGGTAAAGTCCGTTACTCATGTATGTCATTATTTCCTTGACTGCATCATATTACACACTCATTTCCATGATGTCAATTTGCAGGAGACGCAGGATATCCAAACATGCCGTGGCTTATGACTCCGCTACGCAACCCCAGAGCGTCTGCAGACCAGCGGTACAACAATGCTCACGGGCAGACCAGGCGGGTGATCGAGCGAACATTTGGACTCCTGAAGAGCCGGTTCAGGTGCCTGGAAAGACAGGCGGAGCCCTCCAATACACCCCACTCAAGGTGTGTGACATCTTCACCGTGTGCTGCATGCTACACAACATGGCAGTGGAGGAGGCCGTGCCACTCATCCTAGATCCTGATGAGCTGGAACATCCGCCTGTGGAGGATGAAGGACTTGGCCAGGATGCCAGTGACGAGGCGGATGAAGATGATATCCGGAGTCAGCTCATCCGTAACTTCATTTCATAATGGTGGGTCCTAGGTGCATACGTTATTCAGTAAGTTATTTTGCAGAGTTTTACATAGCGCAAACTAGACCCGAACCTAATCATGTATCAGAGCGCTTTATATAGCACCAGTTACGTTGCACGAGGACACACATTCATTTTTATTAGGCACGGGGAGATTAGGTGATTAGGCCAGAATCACAGGAGGTTTTGACGTCGTTACCGAGACTCGAACACAGATCTCCAGGTCCGAGGTCGAGCGCCCAATCCGTCAGGCCAACTGTTCACGCATGTACCATAGAGTTGAATGGGTAGCATGCTGTGTCCAGCTGACTGTATGCAATGTCCCTTTGATGTTTGTTGTGCAGTGTCACACAGGTGCAGATGTAATGCCACACACAGACGTGCTATGAGTGAACTTGGAATGTACAAGTATAGCACAACCTTAGGCAATTCTACATTACCATGTCTGAATGAAATCATTATGTACTTGACCCCTTGTGTGCCTCTCATTCCCAGGTCGCCCTGCCTGTTGTCCGTTGGTGTCATCTTGGTCAGCCTGCTATTGCTCATGATGATAGCAACGTCAGAAAAATCAACAGACCATGCATGGACATGTGGAAATGTCAGTTTGGGTAAGGACTCATATAAGGCTTTTTTGCACTGGTATGGTTTCAATTGTGTGGTACATGTTCATGTGCAAGTTGTTGGACCATGCGTACATGCAACAACATCAGGTTTCCGATTCCATGTAGCTCCACTCCCATGACAGGATAGTCACCCTATCTGACAGTCATCAGTTGTTGAGTTTTGACTCTGGTGAATGCATCAATGTGTGTAAACATTGACACTGAAACATTGCATATACCATGGTTGGACATTGTGTGGGAGATCACAACCACGGACTCTGTGGGGGATTGCAGCCTCACTGTGTGCAGCAGGATGTGTCTGGATCATCCCCTAAACCCTGTGGGCCAGTACACTTTGGTTTCCCAAAAACCATGTCCTGTAGGTGTGGGCCGGTGTATGTCCCTCATGTTAAGACAACTGTTGTGTGAGTCTGTTTGCATGGATGCATTGCCCCTTGTGCCAGTATGTCATGTCACTGTCATGTCGTTACCTCAGTGCAGGTTGAGAATACTGCTACGCTTGCTTTCACAGTGAGTTGAAGTTCACTTTCCATTCCCATGATGCCAAGTATGTTGGGCTGATGAAATTAGAATGGTGGGCTGAATCACATGTAAATTATTCCGTGGCACCAGTGGAGTGAGGTTAATCACATGATTATGTTGTCCCGTGCAGCATCTCATGGTGACGGTAGGGTTCTTTCTGTGGCCTAGCTCCTCATTACTTGCTTTAAAATTAAATTCCACCTGCTTGTCATGTTTAGCACAGTGAGGCTCATTTGCAAGAGCAACAGACTGGCTCCAGAGGGGCTTCATTGGATGTAGCACATTATATTTCTCATCATATGAGATGTTTACAGCTGTTGTGGGTGATGTCAAGTTTGCCTTCATGGCCCTTACGGATACACAGGGCCAATTACAGATATTTGACTTTGCGTAAGTAGCACTGCCATATAATTTGATGTATTGTTTTGGGACACATCATCATACACTGTGACTTAGTTGTTGTCAACATGGATCTCATTGCATAGTAGCAGACTTGTGAGCGTTACACCTGATTCTAATGGATGACAGACAGGACTAGATTTCATGTGTCTGTGTACATGCATCTGATCTTATGTCATAGCATTATGTGTGATCTCAAATAGGGTACAGTGGTTACACTTCACAGGTGTGACTGGTACAGTGTATCTCATGAGGTATTTGTTGAATCTGTGACATGAAAATGCAATCCTAATGCTTGTTTGCCTCGGTTTCAGATCTCCCTCCCTGCAGTTCCCATCCTCTCCTTCCCTCGCCTGATCACCCTTTTGTGTCTGTCATATGTACTCAGACCAAGGGGCTATTTGGAGGTGGAACCCTTTCAGCATCGCACCACTCTGATGAGCAAAGGTACGCACAGTCCCTGGCAGTCGTGTGGAGAATCTTTATGCAGAATTACAGGTGACATCATTGCATGACTGTTATTGTGTTCTTGGCAATGCCAATGGCCATGTACATTGGATAATGCTGCATGGCCTCCCAAGGAACTTCATCATGTTGTGTATGACGTGTGATTTCCACTGAACATTGTGCCTCCTTCCTGTCAATACACGTCTTTCTAATATGCATGTATTCAATATGGCATAATGTAAAGTAAGAGTTCATATGTGGATACGTGTACAGTGACAACATGCATTGTGTTGGTAAAGACAAAACTTCTATATTGAGCATGTGGTAGATGGCTGTGTAAGTGCTGTTTACCTTGCTACCCACTACGTGCAGACTACACCTGCTGACACTGTGTGTCCTGTGCCCCACTTGGCCCTAAGGGGCCTGATCCTGTGACCGTGATATTTGGTGATTACTCTGCCATTTTGCTTGCAGTGACCCAGAGTCACCCACAGCCACAATGCAGCTCCGAGTGGCCAGATCCTGGACAACACACGCCTACAGGATACTCCTCCTTCCATCCATTTGTAGAGCATGCTCCTGCCAGCCTACACACAGAGAACACCACACGTTCATCCACCTGGTATCACGATACCTCAAACTCACCAATCACAGCTTCTCTGCCTGTGTGTGCAACCCCTACTGGCAAGACTATGCTGCCCCACATGACAGTGTGTCTACGTACAACCAGGCAATGTGCCTCGTACAGCACACACACACCTTCCATCTGCACAATATAGTACTGTGTTACATTGTCAACACCACAGCAGCACACCTCGCCTTCCTTACAGTAACGTGGCAGTACGCAACCTCAGCACACCACTTCAACATGGACGTCACAGACAGTCAAATAGCCACCGGGAACACACACCAAAACCACGTCTCTGTGGTGTGGTGTGATGTGGCCAGTCTGGTGATGAGACTTCTCAGACGTGGCAAGGCGTTCTGGATGCGTAGCACCCATCACATGGGTTTGGTTGTTGTTGCTGCATAGGGGACGGTCACGTGATCAGGTGAGCTTGTAGAGAGTGCAACTGGCCATTGCCCACAGTTTGTCCTGCCACCCTTGGCCTGTGCACCATTCATCACATCTACAGTATAGCTGCATGCTGATGATAGTTCTCATACATGAACACACAGATACTGTTACTCCCTACGTGGACACCTACATTTTAACCCAGATCTATACACCTACAAGAGAGTCTCCTGTTCCTGTCTGAAATTGCAATATTTCTAGCCAAACCCCCCTACAGCATTTAGTAACCATCACGGGTGTGTATTGGCATCCATGTATTTTGTTATTAGTAAATTTCGACCTATGTGTGTCCTCAACCTGACTCAGATCCAAGTGTGTGGATGGCTGCGGTTTGTTCAATTGTCTAGCATTTCATATATTTCCACACACATATGTTTCAGACTCTGGGTACAACATTACTACAACAATGCATATGATGTTTTGTTGTAGTTCTATCTAGGACCCTAAATTCGATAGTCCTGACTTATGCCCTTATGTGGTTATAATCAATAATATCCTTATAAAGGCATAAGAATCATATCCATATTTAGTCATAGCCCATGCTGTCCAAATTAAGCAAGGCTACTTCCCCAGGCTCCTAGAAAGTACAGTGAGTTCTGTAAACAAAACAAACCTCCAGCAACCTGGGAATTCCCCATTGCTTTTGTTTTGATTTCGTCCTAGAACTCCTGTGAGCACTCTAAGAACGGCCAGTTCTTAGTGGCATCTTTATTGACATCTTATGTCCAACCTTGCGTCAAAACCCGGCACCTTTCAGGTATAAATATACCAACGCTGCCTTAAGCAAACACACGGTGGTGGTTTTGTAGCAGAGCAGCTATCTACTTGCCCGAGAGCCCAGCTGATGCGAGAGCCCACGGACGCTGCCCCTCCTCTTTGACGCACAGAGACGCTGTCTTTTCTCCTGCCGAGAAATCCAGCTCCGGTGTTTCCAGATACCTTCGCGGGTTACTGGGATATCGAGTCCTGAGAGAGAGATACAAGACCTCCTGCTTTCTATTAACCCAGGTACGGAGCTGACTAAAACCTTAGAGAGAATTCTTGATTCAGATTCTTGGCAAAACCAACTTAACTTAAACTGCTACTTACTTACTCCTTCCCACGTATTAGGCTTAGGTCAGGTACACCGGGGTAGGCGTATTTAGAAGCACCAGTTGAGTACGTTAGTCAATGTATATAAGTATGTATATATTTTATCTATTTTAAAGTATCTTATGGCTAAGAAACCATATCAATGCTTTTACAGTATTATTTCTTAATCCTCCTTTTACTGTACACACTTTACTTTATGCTAAGTATTGCAATTCATTTCTCTTGTATGAGAAAGAAGACTGCTCAATAAATAACAACCTTTTATTGAAAACGCCTGTCTCTCTTTTCTCTGCACTCTGGTGAATCTAAGTATGCACACTTGACTGAGTGAAATAGCTGTCTATTGTTTTCACACGACTCTAGATATACACTCTTATTCTGAGGGAGCAAAGTTGTCATGTTATATGGTTGTCAGAAGCTAATCTCTTCTTGTCTATCGAGGGAGGTTAAACTCCTCCTCCTTTATTCGAGAAAGTTTCTAGTGACCTCTGAGCTAGCTGGCAAAAGCTTAAGTCTAATATAGTCAGTAGAGACCTAGTCGACCTCAGTCCTACGTCTACACTGCTGAATATATTATTCCAATGCGCAGAGCCTATTGGGAATATAGGAACTACACTACAGTTTCACAGATTTATTAGGTGATCTTGTGCAGGAAACGTGAGCAGGTGCTGTACAAAAATGGGGGAATCCAAACTTCACAGCTGGAGATGAGATGCCTTACAGTTTCAGTCAACAGAGTGAAGGCCACGGTGCGTGGCATCATTGGGCAGACTGTGACCAGCAAGTCCATGTGGGAGAGTCAAATAGGTGATGCTGTTGCACACAAGGGCAATATGCCAGGCAGGTGTCCTGGGAGTTATGCATGGCCCATTGCCTCTCAACGTCTTCGCCGTGGACGACCCACCTTCCTTGGGGGACTCTCACATGCAGGCCTTGACGATGCATGGGACGCTCAGTCAGACAGTTCCTCCTCCTCCTCCCTCCCTGTGGCTGGAGTATGACTTTGCCTTGAGGTTTGTGGCCTGGTGACACAGGGAGGGTGCTGCATGTTGGCAGACATCTGACGGAGAGATTGGCTCATATCCCGATGCACCGTCAGGAGCTCCGCCAGTGTTGCCTCCACCCGTTCATGATGTCGTACTTGCCTGGCATGTTGCTCGGCCTGCTGTTGTTTCAGTTCGTTGAGGGCCTCCACTACCTGGCTGACCTCCCTGGTGTCCCGCCGGTATGCCTCCAGGATGGTACTCAGTTGAGACATACCGGTGACTGCAGATTCCTGGCCAGAATATCGCCTCCGCCTTACGCCACTCCCACCACCCTGACTCACATGAGCACGGCCTGAGCTTGTGGGCACATCGGATCGACGGGACCCCCGAGTGTTGGCAGGGTGGATGTTGTCTGCCACCTCTAGGGTGCCCGCCGAAGGGTGTCCCTCAATTTCAGACTGGCTCTCTGGTGGATCATGGGCAGGGCTCTGACCTGTCTGCTGGGATGTGGTGGGAATGGGTCTGGTGGTTGGCACAGATGTACCTGATCCAGTTGCTGCAGGGGTTTGGGATCCAGAGTGGCCAGGTTGGTTGGGGTCATCCACGGTGTGTTGAGGCGTCGCTGTCGGTAGGGTCAGGGTCATGTTGAGCCTGGGACTGGGATCCTTCTTCCCCCTATTTGGGGGTGGTTTCCACACGTTGCCCTGTGGGTGTGAGAGACAGACACTGTTAATGCACTATCATGACACATATTTTTGTGTTCCACATTGTCAGCATCACAGTTAAACCTGCTTTATATTGTTGGCATTGTTCACTTGAGTATGTGTATGTAGTGGGATCCAATTAACAGGTGCTCAGGGGTAGTAGCCATGTTCCATTTTCTGGAGAATGACTGACACAGCCATTGCTGTGGCTTGTGTTGCCGGCACAACATCGATGCAGCTGTGCTCGGTTTGAAGAAATATTCACAATACAGTGTAAATCCTTATGTCAGCGTCAAGCATGCCCAGGGTTTGACAAGCACGACGCTAGAGGATTGCGACCACAGGGCCCGGCCCCCACCCCATTATACGTAATCAGGCGTGTGGGCGGGGGGCCCTGGAGGCCCCCCGCTCAGACAATTGCTTTCGGGTCTAATGACGCACTTCCAGGTGTGAGGGGGCGGAGACTGGGGCCTATTTAGGTTCAGGTCACTGTAGGCACCGTCTCTTTGTCCCCCTCCTACTCCGGAACAGCTGTGCTCGCTTGTGGTGTGGCACACACCCCATCCCTACAAAGTGTAATTTAACTTTAACTTGTCCCGGTCCCTGTGAGCAGCGGAGTGCGAGCGAGCGAGGGGCCGGTACAGCTGAGTCCACGAACAAAGGAGGCAGGGGTGAGAAGCGCTGCGTGACCGTACAACTCACAAGGTGAGTTGTGTGTGCTCGGGGGGCCAGTAGGCAGCTGTGGGGAGCGGGCAGGGTATTATTGGTAGGGTGTCTGTTGTGTCCTTGGCTTTTGGCGGCCCCCCGTGTGCGCTGATTCCTTGCCGAGCTAAGCAGCGAGCCTGGGAGTGGCCGGCCGCAGGCTGTGGGTGCGGAGCTGCATAATTGCGGGGCAGCAGCGCTCGGACATTTCAGAGTTTGTTTAGCACAGGACAGGCCGGAATGGAACAGACAGAGGCGCATAGGGCGTATATAGCACGGGGCTGTTGACAGGTCATTTCCAGTCATTTTGGTGCCAAGGGATAGAAACAAAGCTTGATAAGCAGCTCAGTGACGCGATAGCCTCCAGGACAGTGAATTACTGCGCTAGAAGAGCAGGAGGACAGAGCTATCATGCCAGCTAATAAAGTGAGCCATGAGAGAAAAGACGAGGACCCTGAGATTGCCAAGCTCCTTAAGTTGGTGCTGGCAAAGCTGGGCATATACAGTGACATGAGTGGTGATGAGGAGACGGTGACCCAGGAGGAACCAGTGCCAGTGGGTTTGGGGGACCGCCCACACAGGGAGGGAGGGAGTACCACCCAGAGCAGCCTTCCCCCCTTTGGTTAAGAAGCCTAAGGTACAACGCAAGGTGAAGGGGGGTGCTAGTAGAAAGAAGGACACAGCGCAGGGATCAGGAGCTGGGGATGAGAGTCCAGTCGGTCCCATCACCCCCCCGCCCCAAGTGTTATGCCAGCCTCCCCTGCCAACGTTTGCAGAACAGGGGATTAGAGGGGGGGAGCACCCCGGTAGACCCAGCGGAGTCAGTCCTTGCTGAGATTAGGGGAGCCCTGAGGGCATTTGCGCCAGTCCAGACATCAGTAGTGCAAACCAGCAGGAGTACTGGGGGGGGGGGGGGGGGGGGGGGGGAATGCCATGTTACTGTAAGAGACAGTGCCTATTTTCTTGGATTCAATTCAGCTACTTTTGATGGGTTTTGCTGTTCCATGATGGCCAAAGGTTTCCAACCACCCTGGACCAGTACACCCACTTCTAGCTCATGGCTTTAAAACGTGGCACTTCTCCAGGACGCTTCACCTTGTCACTACCCATGTCCATGGTGCAAGTTTAGTGCATCCACAACGTCATGAGATGGGTCAAGTGCATTGTGTCAGAGGCACAATGGACTTGAGATTCTGCACTGTGCATGTTAATTATGTATGCGTAATGATATCAGTTATTGTTTTGTTGGTACCGGACAATTGTGACAGCATTCCACTCCATTGCCTGTACCCAGGGGATAAGTTTCTGTAAGGGTTGTGTGTGTGACAGGCCATGCAAGTTGTTTGAGTCTGATTTGCAAGCGTCCATCCTTCGTGGTTTGGCTGTGCCCCCATGTGGCATGCTGCCATGATCGTGGTTGTGGGTTCATACATAGGATGTCTGACCTTGTCCTGGTGTGTGTGTGTTTGCACTGGTCACAGGAGGGCCTTGTGCTGCCTACACCAGGGCCCATTGTCTGCTATCATGTGCGTAATTTCACACTCCCTGTGCATTGGGTATGGTGCTTGGGTGTGTACCTGGGACATATGGGATGAGGGCAGCCTCCTACCCTACACCTTCCACACTATCACCCTCCCCCTTACAACCACCCCCATACCGTTGGGCTCTGCTGGGACTCATTTCCACCCCACCCCCATACTGTTGGGCACTGCTGGTACTCATGGCCACCCACCCCCATACCGTTGGGCACTGCTGGGACTCATATCCACCCCACCCCCATACTGTTGGGCACTGTTGGGCGTCCCACCATATTACATGAGTTGTTTGTATACTCATCAGGCTCCACAGCTCCTTGGATTCCGTGGACTCCCACCGGTGGTAGCAGGGCCATGACTTTCTCCTCCCAGGGCTGGTATTGTGGAGGTCTGCGGGGACCACCACCTCCAGTGTAGTGTGCATTGGCATAGTCTTGGTCCATCTTCTTCTTGACCATCCTCCGCAGATCATACCACCTGACCTGGCATTCCTGCCTGGTGCGCCTGATGGGTGCAACAGCATTGACCCGGTCTACGATCCTCTCCCACAGGCGTGTTTTCTGAGCTATGCTGGTCTGTCTGACCAATGCGCCAAACAGCTGTGGCTCCACTCTGATGACTTCATCTGTAAGGACCTCCATCTCCGGGTTAGTGACCTTTGGATTCTTTGGTGTAGTCATGGTGCGGGGTGTATGTGATTGAGGGGGTGATGGTGTGTATGGATGGGGGTGTGTGGGTCTGATTGTGAAGGGGGTGTTGTGGGTGTAGATGAGATAGGGTGTATGTGTGAGGGTTGATGGGTGCAGTTGTTGATGTGCTGGCAGTGTCTTCTTTTGCAAAAAGGTATGTTGCAAAGGATGATGGGTTGTATGTGTGGACCCTTTTATTGGTCAATTAGTGGGTGTGGCTTATTTTGTATTAGTGGTGGGTGTGTTATATGGGGTGGGTGTTACTTGGGCCCTTTGTTTGCCTGTTTGTATGTGGCCAGGACATTGTTTCCCAATGGTGTGTACACAGGAGACATGTTTTGTGTTGTTGTGCGACTCGTTTGCCGACTCCTTGTGCTGGTTTTGGGGTTCACGTGCGATTTATAATTGTTATGTGTGCGGGTCGTACTTGGTGTGTGTGACTTATACGGGCTGTTGGCCGGTGGGGGGGTTCGTGTACGCTTGATCGGGGGTGTGTGTGGGTCGTATTTGTTAGTGCGTGTGACTAATACGGGCCGTTGGCCGGTGGGGGGGTTCGTGTACGCTTGATCGGGGGGTGTGCGGGTCGTATTTGTTGGTGCGTGTGACTTTACGGGCCGTTGGCCGGTGGGGGGGTTCGTGTACGCTTGATCGGGGGGGGGTCGTATTTGTTGGTGCGTGTGACTAATACGGGCCGTTGGCCGGTGGGGGGGTTTGTGTACGCTTGATCGGGGGGGGGTGCAGATCGTATTTGTTGGTGCGTGTGACTAATACGGGCCGTTGGCCGGTGGGGGGGTTCGTGTACGCTTGATCGGGGGGGGTGCGGGTCGTATTTGTTGGTGCGTGTGACTAATACGGGCCGTTGGCCGGTGGGGGGGTTCGTGTACGCTTAATCAGGGGGGGTGCGGGTCGTATTTGTTGGTGCGTGTGACTAATACGGGCCGTTGGCCGGTGGGGTTCGTGTACGCTTGATCGGGGGGGTGCGGGTCATATTTGTTGGTGCGTGTGACTTATACGGGCTGTTGGGGGGGTCGTGTACGCTTGTTGGGGGGGGTGCGGGTTTTATTTGTTGGAGCGTGTGACTTATATGGGGCGTTGGGAGGGGTTCTTGTACGCTTCATCGGGGGGTGTGCGGGTCGTATTTGTTGGTGCTTGTGACTGATACGGGCCGGTGGGGGGTTCGTGTACGCTTGATCGGGGGCGTGTGCGGGTCGTATTTGTTGGTGCGTGTGACTAATACAGGCCGTTGGGGGGGGTTCGTGTATGCGTGTGCGGGTCGTATTTGTTGGTGCGTGTGACTAATACGGGCCGTTGGCCGGTGGGGGGCTTTCGTGTAGGCTTGATCGAAGGGTATATGGTTCGTATTTGTTGATGCGGCTTGCTATTACGCGATATTTTCCGTACGAATCATTCTTCATGCGCGACTACTTTGGTCCGTACAAATCGCGTACTGGGTTGCCGCAGTGCATCGTACTTGTCAGTTTGTACGGCTGCTTTACGAATCGTACAGTTTGATTCCTGACACCTAATCGTACGGGTCTCCGATTGCGGTTCCTACGGATCCCTGAGAATCGTACGGAGTAAGACGGAAAAGGATCGTACTTCGCAGTTCGGAGGGAATTTTCACATTCGTACGGATTCGGCTACGGATCCGAATCGTACGGCGGGATTTTTTCAAGGATCGGAATCGACCCCTAAAATGTAAATATCTTTGAAATTAAATTCATACTTTTTAATTTTAAATAATATATTTTATTATTAATGTCATTTTTAAATTTTGAATATTTTTTACACATGTTTTTTAAAGTTTGTTAAATAAATTCTATTTTTATAATATATTTTTATTATTATTATAATTATTTTTTAATTTCAATTTTATTTATTAACTTTTAAAATAATTAACAATAACATTTTAAAATAAAAGTATTGTTTTATTTAATTTAAAACGTAATTAGTTTTAAACAATTTTTTTAAATAATGAGTATTAAATACATTTTAAAATAACATCTACTATTTATTATACGAATATTATTTTATATTTTTTTAACTAGTATTTTTTTTAAATATGTGTGTATTAAAATACAAAACAATATTAAAATAAAAGTACTATTGAGAATATTTGTTGAGTATTTATTTATTAACATTTAAGTACTACTATTTAATTTATGTTTATTAATTTTAAATATTTTGTTTATGTAAAAATGTAAACGTTTCTTTATACATTTTAAAGCACTTCCCCACCCAAAACCCCTATTTTCCCTGCATCCCGTCCCAGGATGTATTTTACAAAATACATTTTTTTTAAATTCGAAAAATAATTAATATTAAAAAGTATTTTTTATAAATAAATTATTAAAATAAAATAAACATTTCAGATATTATTTTAATTTAATAATTAAATAAAAAAATAATTAAAAAAATACGTTGTAATACATGCATTGTAATAGCATCTGCGTTGTAATTGCATGCGTTGTAATAGCATGTGTTGTAATGGCACTTGCGTTGTAATGGATTCGTTGTAATGGATGTTCCCCGGTGTTTACCGACCGCAGTCCCAAGCTGGAGGAAGAAAACATCTTTTCCCCAAGGTGGTCCAGGGTTTTGGATTCCCTATCAGGTGGCGCGTTAGGGAATGCGCCTTTGGATGTAGAGGCTTGGACCATCAAGCTCTCATGGTGTGGGTTGTTGGGAGAGGAAAGTGGGGTCGCCTGGAGCCAGGAAATGCGGTGGGGCAATCATCCTAGCCACAGGAGCCCCTGTGTTGGGCCTGGACTATGTGCCCAAAAGGATGTCAGTGAGGGTGTCATTAAACGGTAGCAGGGGCTCTGAAGAGCTCGCTGCCGGTTGAAGCACCTCTGTCAGGAGGTTAGTCCTGACTGCCACCGTAGGTAGCTTGAGGTGGAGAACCTTGGCTGCCCTACGCAACACCACGGCGTAAGACGCTCCCTCCTCCGTAGCCACGGTAGGAGGAGACAATATGCCAAGGTCTGGGAAGGTATCCAGTTCCTCGCTCCAGTCCGGTTCGTAACCTAGCTGGTCTGTCAAAGGGTCTCCAGACCCCTCCCAGTACTCCTCACTCTCCTCTGGCTGCCAATCTGGTCTCCAAGAGTCAGGATAGAACAGGGGCACAAAAGTACCCGCAGGCGCAGGATCCGGCATCAGTCCACGCCGGTCCGGCTCCGTGTCTACATTGGGGTTGAGGCCGAGGTCGACACCAGCTGGGGACACAACCAGCGTCGGCTGTGGACATGGTGCCGGTGGAATCCGGTCCAGGGGAGGTGTAATCAGGTTGACTGGTGCCGATCTGGATTTAGGCCTGGATCCAAGGGGGACCTGCGGTGCAGGGGCCGAAGCTGCTGGCGTGGAAGGCCCAGGGCCCCCAGCCGACTCTGCTGGACCCAAAGGCGCGCCAGCTGAGTTGGACTGCCCAAAGATGTCATGAATCGCTTCGTAAAAAGCTTGAAGCTGGGCAGGGGTCGCTCTGGGTCCCGGGAAGGGAGGGAAACTGAGTCAACCCTTGGGGCACCACCTGCATCCCTCGTCACATCGGCCGCAACACTTTGAAGAAGACTGGTGGTGGTGGCTTCGCGACCCATCGCCTGAACCCCACACGAACGGGACATTGAATGGCGAAGAGCCGAATGCCGGGCCTTGAGAAGCTTTCAGGACTGCTCCCGAAAAGACTTCTGATTCATGGTCCGACAGTCAGAGCACGACTTGGGGTCGTGGTCGCGCTGCGAGCAAAACAGGCACACACAGTATGGATCAGTCACCGACATCAGCCAGCTACAGGAACCGCAAGCCTTGAAACCAGGCATCCCTGGCGTGCATTAGGAGTCGAAGACTCGGAGTCGAAGACTCAAAATCGACATTGACAAAAGTCGTCAAAAAGTCAGTCAAAAAGTGACTGGAGGTACCGCTCTCTCCGGATCTGCACTGGCTGGTGCGGAAAAAAAACAGAACTGACGTCAGCGCACAAGGGCGGCGTCTAAGTAGCTACCGCGACGTCATCCCGGCAACCACGATGAACATGGAGCCGACGACGCCACCTTTCGACACTGACGAAACAATTCTCCGGATCCAGTCTGACGCCTGGGGTAATTCTAAGGTAAGGAATCTAGAACTGGTTCTTTCAGATTAATAGAACGGAGTAGAAGATGGTGTTGAAGGGCGTGGAGAGGTCCAGTAAAATAAGAACTCCGACCTCTCCCTGGTCGGCCATCATTATTAGCAGGCCTCAGACGGATTAGTATGAATAAACCCCATACTTTAACTAAGCTCTTACTGTTAAGGACCGTTTTTCCCCAAAATCTTCGTTGACAATCGTCTCCACAATATCCAGATTTTCTTAATAGATGTACTGTTTCAAATATTTGGCAATCATACCACAGACTTACAAATCCCGAAGGTTTTCAGGCCTTTTTAACTGGTTGACGTTTTAACAGTATATCCCACTTCACAGCTCTGCAGTTAACCAAAATCCGTTTCCTTTAAGTTGCAACATTTCTTGTCTATGGTAAACATTTCCTAAATCATTTTCTTTGCTTTCATTGCTAATTTAGTGGTAGGTCTAGATTTGTTGCATATAACATCCTCAATCCTGAAATTTTTATATTGAAGATATTCCCGGGAAGTCATAGTCTCTGAGCCTTCAAGAATAAACCTGCAACTCTTTATTTTTAAAACACAGCAATTACTGATCTATAGCTTGAAGCAGAAAGTTAAATAGACAATTTCACAGCTGATAAAGATAGCTAGGCCATAAAACGTATCCGCTTCCGGTCTACTCTTTATTCGCAGCCCCCGCCTGTAATCTTGTATATCCAGGTTGCATGTGATTTCACAGAAAAGCAATTGAATGGAATACGAATACTGAGGAACCATTTAAACTAAATAGGTTAATGGAAAGTTTCTGTATGAATGGCATTTAACATTTCAAATAAAACAGATTCATAGAATGTCTTTTTTTTTTAAATGAGCTTCATTCAGCATACTTATCTTTGGTGTAACTGAAACAGTTGCAAGTCGCTGAACACTCACCACCCCTATGCACATCCATCGCAGCCCCTAAAAATGCCTCTTCACACATAAACCGCACCCATCCCTGACCCCTATACTTCACCCATCACTGAACACTCAGACCTTTCTAACCCTAAATTCTACCCATCCCTGAACCTTAAAAAAGCTCACCACACCTAAATTTCACCAGTCTATGACCCCTAACCTTCACCTATCCCTGAATCATTACAGCCCATTCTACTCCTAAACTCTACACATCTCTTAACCTAAACCACCTTACTAGCCCTAAACTCCACTCATCCATGAACCCTAAAAACCCTCAACACCACTGAAAACCACCCATTCATTAGACCAAAAAGCCCTCACAACCCCAAAATCCCCATATCTGACCCCCTAAAACCATGTCTACATATAAACTCCACCTATCCCTGAACCCATAAAACCCCACACCACCCTAAACTCTACCCATTCCCGAACACTAAAAACACTTCACCACCTCAAAACTCCACCATCACTGAAATCCTAAAAACACTCACCAGGCCTAAACTCCACCCATCCATAAAACCTACATAACCTCAACACCCCTACACACAACCCATCCATGAACCCTAAAAAGCCCTCACTGCCCCTAAACTCCACTCCGCTATGAAGCATAAAAACCTCACCACCCTTAACCCACCCATGCTTGATCCCTAAAAAACCTCATCAACCCTAAACTTCACCCACCCTTGAACCTTTAAACCCTAAAAAACCCTCATCGTCCTTAAACATTACCCATCCCTGAACACAAAATACCCACATCTTTACAGAAGTATGTGATTTTGGATGTTTCCTTAAAATGGTCTTTCAAATAAAATGTTTACTTTAATTTTCGATTTATTTGTATTTTTTTTAATTTGGTTTTCCATAATTTGGTTACCTACAAAGTGGTTACTCAGTTTATATTTTTCCATTAATGAAAATAAATCAGTTTATTCACTGTTTTGGTTTCCTTGTTCCTGTCCCGATAGAATGCGAGATATAAACCATAATTCACTCATTTGGTGACTATATACCTATCTATACACTAGTAGGAGCCGCTTAGCTACAGTGGACACTGCTAAAGAAAATTTCTTTAACATACTGAAAAGATTTAGTGTATGAGAATGTTTAATGTCACAGAATATGTATTGAGTTGCATTTTGGAATGCACCACACTGCTGTCAAATTTGACCAGGAAGACTGACATAGCTCCTTTCATGTGTGCAATGTGGAAACATGACAGAATCTTCCACACCTTAGAGCAGAGGTCTTCAAACTGGGGGGCAGGTTCCCCTGAGAGGCGGTAAGGGACCTCAGGAGGGGGGGGGGGGGCAGGCTCTGGACCAGTCATTATTGGCCATAAGAGTATTATACAAAGCTAAAATTGTGAAACTTGTAAATACTGTAAAATAGAGTTCTTTAGCCAAGTACTATTGAAAGTTTTTATGAAAAACCAAAAAGTATTGTAAATTTTCCTTTAGGGTGAATGCTGTGAGTGAATGTGAACGCAGTATGAAGAGGTATGAAAGTAGAAAGAATGAAAGAATGGTGATATGTTGAAGAATGTTTTATTGAAAAAACAACAAAAAAATGTTGAGGTGTAATGTGAACATTTTAAAATGTGTAGAATTAACAAATTGTTTGATATGTGAAATTATTCAAATAAAAAAAGATTAATTATAGACTAAAAAAGTGGTCTATGGTACATATTGTTGGACTTTCAATATGGCTGCTCTAGATTGAAAGAGTTTTCGAATTACGTAGCAGTATTGGCATGTGTGTAGTTCTTTATTAAATTGAGGCTTGGCCTTACTGTGGGAGCCCAAAGCCAGTGCTGTTTTCAGGCTCTGGCCAAGACAAGCATCATGCTTTGTTTTAAGTGATAAAAAATGAGCTGCAGTAAGTCACTTTGTAATGGGCCATAACTAACAACTTAGTCATTTTATATCCTGACTGCATGTGTAAAAGGGGTAACAGAGCTTAACTGCAATTTAGACCTGTTTAAACATTGCCAAGCTAATATAATAATTGTAAAACATTGAGGGTGGGGGAATGATTTTTCTTTTTAACACGAGGGGTGCGGCATTAAGAAGTTTGAAGACCACTGCCATAGAGCATATGCTAGCACTGTAGCCACAGTAAAAAGGCAACATTACTCAAAATGGTCACATCTAAAAGAACATCATCATAATAACTTACTGACTTTTTTTTCTTACAAGCTTAACGAGAACAACAACAAAAAATTGGCAGGCACAATGGCAAATAAAGACAGCACTATTTATCATTATTCAACAATTCTAAAAATACGTTTTGTTCTTTATTCATTTTTCAAATATATAAAACTGAGCTCAAATTTACATGCTTGTACAAAGACATACAAATGTTAAAAAAAACACGTTGGCTAAGTCGGAATGAAAATTCATGTTTAAAAATATACATTTCATATTTTGTCAAAATGCGGGATGTACTTTGGGTTACATTGTAAAGGACTGAATGCTCTAACTTGCAAGTGCTTTTTTCGGAGAATGAAATACAGCAGAAACGAGAGTAATGACAGCATATCTGAAGGTGGGGAAGGTAAGGAGCAATATGAAGCATATTTCATTGGAAAGTAGTAACTATTTGTGCAAGGCATAGTCACCAATGCACACTGGTGGGCACAGCTCATACATTCGATAACGTTTCAAGATTTAGGAGCACTAGGTACAAGTGTTGACACTTTGCAGAGGCATTTTGCAAGTGGATGAGGCTTCCATGCAAACAGTTTTCGATAAAACATAAGTTCCATCAAGCCTACAGCGGTTCCATCAGTTGTGAGGTGTTTGTTATGAATTGGTGTCTAATGTGGTTTTATTTAGTAGTTTCTGTGACAGCGAATACACCCTGATATTTCAAACTCCATGGATAAATGTTTCTATTTAGTGACATGGTGCTAAATCTAACCATCAGTATTCAAAAACTGCAATAAAGAAAAAACAGAGAATTTGGGACAAAAGGTAGTGTCAGTTCTGTTTTCAAATAACAGAAGGTATGAGGTTATTCATATAAAAATCATTACGTTATGTTTTCAAAACGGATTAAAAAAAACGTTGATTTATATTGATGTGCATAAACAGAGTCCATAATATGTTACCCCGCTTCGAGGGTTTTATGCACAATTCTCTGGAGCTTCGGACTGTAGAGGAGTGAAAATATAAAATCGGGACAGTAACTATGCCCAAAAAAAGGAGCTAAAGACAACACAATATAGAAAACCATGAATAGGAAAGAACCGATACACAGGAGGGTCAGTGCATATTCAGGATAAAGCCACTCGTAGTTAAAACAAAGTACAAAAAATCAGACAGACCATGTAATTTTGGTACAGATGTTCGCCCTTTTAAGAGTAATAGTTAAAGCATACATGTCTGACATCCTACTTCAAACAGAGCATCGTCAGTGCATATGTGGAATGGACAAGTGCCCGGCGGATAGTACAAAATGTGGAATAGAACTTGCCCACTTGACCAGTTTACTCTAGTGCAGTACCCAGTCTGTACAAATACAAAAATAACTGCACTAAACACAACTATTTTTAAATAGACAATTTCGAGCAACTTCATAATTGCACTCAATACGTCTCACTACAGTACTTTGACATGCATGAAGATTCAACTCAAACTGAAGCAACAACTGACTAGTTGCCTCATTCAAGCCTTTAAAATCTACAGTACTATTGCTGAAGGGGGGAAAAGACACGCTTGTTCTGTGATATATTAATGTATTGTGTTAGTCAGATCCTCATTTCATATTGGCTAGTGCAATTCAAGAAGGGACAATCCCAGGATAGGGTAGGATTCTCAGTAAAACTACATAAGGCCCATTGGAATTGGAGCCCGATGCAGTCCTACTTAACACTGTACCAGAGTCTGAGCCACATTGGTACCATCTCTGTTTTTGTAGCACACACCCCGGCCACAAAAGTAGCACATTACTGTAATCCTCCCCCCAGAACACATTTGCATCAAATGGATGTAGTATGAGAATCTGAACTTTACTTTCGCCATATTAGCACAAATAAAACCAAAGGGATGGAATCAGAACAAATGAGATTCCGTGTCTACAGCACAGGAAGATAATTACAGCTGTGTCAAGTCAAAGTATACCAAATCCATTTTTTATGGCTTTGGTCGATATTGCATAGACTGACCAAACTAAAGTATTTCTAACAGTGGTGCATTGACAACAAACAACAAAACAGAAACAAGCAGTCACAAACACTTTCTGAGCTTCATAGGAGCAAATCTGCATTGGTGATGCAGAAAAATAAGGCAAAGAGCAGTGGAGACACCTATGCAAAGTAAGTACAGTTTCAGGTAGAAATGACAAATAATGTAGTACAATGCAATTAATGAAGATGTGAGAAAGGATAATTATCTACAGCTACTTGCAATCATGACCTCGTGTTGAATACTTAACACTTCTACATTTGATCTGCAAATTCTCCTCACTGGGAACTGGAGTACAAAAAGTTAACTATGAAAAGAGTGATACTTAGACAGATTTGGGGGGAATACTGTAGTGGAGCAAACAGGAAAACGTTGTCAATATGATCGCAGTCCTGTTGTCTGAAACACAAGTCTCAAACACAATAAGATTAGAAAGGATTCAATAACCACATAAACAAGAAGTGGCTATTTAAAAATTAGCTATCTAGAGTAGATATGAGGATTATTTCTCACAGCTCTGTGTTTGAGTTGCATTGTACAGTGAGAAAATGTCAAGTACAAATCCTTTAAAATAATAAAAGGAATCCTAAAAGGAATTTAAAAGAACTTTACACAAACTTAAGATCGTAAGGAGAAACCCACTCTGCTCATAAATACTAAAATAATGTCCTTCAACCTTATTGGTTTTTCTGAAGGCACCAAAAAGTCCATTCCACACGAGGTAGAACTCAAGCCTTCCTTGTGTCGTAAAACATTTTCGCAGTCTTTGTCGAAGGTAAAATTCATAAATGCTCAGGAGGAGGAATGTGAATTTCGACTCAACAGTTCATCATAAGATTTGTTTGGTGACATCAGAAAGGAAGGACTCAATGTTCCCACATCTTCATCTGGATCTTCCACAATTGCAAAAGAAACCTCGTGACCCATATGGTTCTGTGATTTGTGGCAGTCAGCAGCCACAGACATTGATGAATTGAAAGCGGCACCTGAATGGTTTTCTTGAGTGGGAACCATGTTCTCAGGGTCTGAGCATGTAAGTTCCTTGTGGAAGTCTATTTCACAGTTCAGAAGTGTTTCTTCTTTCCACTTCTTGATAGCCACCTTCTGTTCATCGAGTGAAAGTTTGCAAAGCTGTTTGGCCTTCGTTAACGGAGTTGGACATACTGTGCCCTGAAGAGCTCTGAAGAGAAACCTAGGATAGAACAAATAAAAAGAATCAAAGCTGTGTCACGTGTTTGCAATCCAAGCAGAATCAAAGCTGTGTCACTTGTTTGCAATCCAAGCACACAAAAAAAATAACTGTTAACCCTCTTTGCAAGCTGACTAATATATCATATCAAACAGTAAAAGTTGTGCAGGTTAAAAAGTGTAAAGTAATTTGTGAATGCTTAACATAATCCTCATTACCTCCATCCACTCTGTTATGAGCAGGATTTTTGGGGCCCACTGTACTTCCCCAACTATCTGCATCAAAGCAGGCAACATTAATAGCTGCTTGTGCAACAAATCTGCATGAATAATACTCGGGGAATTAAAAAACACATTATCACAGGAAATGACATCCAATTATAAAACTAATCTCATTTTACTGGGGATGTACTGACCTCAACCCAGACCTGCACACAGAAGGATAGAAACGTTTTGCCCATTTTATTCAGTGAAAGAATTACCATTGCCTTGTCAGACAACAACTAAGATCAATAAAATATTAATTTGAAGACCCACACGTCGCTCAGGTCACTTGCTTTTCATGAATCTAAGAGCACTGCCTCAAGTTAGATTAAGTCTTAAAAGAGTCCCAAATTTTAACATTTATTGAAGGCTTTATTCAAACAAAACACTCCCCTTCTATATCTATACATATAAAAACGAATGTATGTCGGTCTGTCTGTCTGTCCTTACTACACAATTCATCCGATCGCCAGAAACTTTGGGAAGTTGTTGAGTACACTCCCGTGAAGGTTTCTGGAATGCATTTTTTTATAAATATCGGCCCCCCAGGGCCCGCATAATCTTTCGAATACTGATGTACCCACAAGACGGAAAAACAAAAAATCGTGTATCCACAAGCACGCGAATAAATAAATAGAATTAAAACGACACTTTGAAATGTTTTCCATATTAAAATGAATAAGTTTCAATAAAAATGACAATCTAAATTGAATGTTATCATAACGCGTTTCATTGAATTTCCTTTCTTAGGAGATCGCAGGAACGCGCGACGTGTAAGCTAGTACATTTATAAAAGGCCAAAGAATTCAGGGATCCTCAAGTTTGAAATTTTTACACTGGATTTCTTTGAGGAGGACTACACCTCAAAGGTTTTATACATTTAAATTCCATACTATCGTCCATCACATATTTTTGCCAGAAAGAGGTGAACGTTTAAGTTTGGAAGCTTTATGACCCCTTATGTAGACATGAAAGTATAACTCAAGATCATGAAGGCTCTTCAGAGAAGCATATTAGTATGGGGAAATACAACCGCAGCTTTAGATTGCCATATGCGATGGGCTGGAGTTACAGTTCTTAAAATATGGTTACATATATACACATTGTAAATAGAAATAAAGGGTCTGGGTATTACCTAGGTAGAAGAGCTAGAACAGTAGACATGATAATGACAAGATAAAACATGGGATCTTGCATATGCTTCTCCATGATCCAGTATGGGTTGGCTGGAGGGTTACAGGTAAGACATGTTGCTCCAAACGCCAAAGTAAAGACAAAGTACATGCAGACGCTTCCAAGCATAATAATGGAATGTATCCAGGTCTGAAACAAGATAGAAGATACACAAAAATGAACATTTACAAAAATATTTTAGCAAATAAAAGTGATATCAGTAAATATGTAAAAAAGTTACTTATTTGTACTTCTAGGTCCGCACTGTAGGAATCTTCATTAAAGTAATAAACCAATGAATATTTCAGTAAGGATGTAGGGTTTCCAGAAAACTTCCTTTACATAAATAAATAAATTACTAATGGTGTAAAGGGAGCCTTTTCTTAAATGCAGAAAGAAAAATAGCAACCTTTCTGAGACTGAATTTTCAAATGCTTTTTTATCCAATTAGCAGAAAAAGTATGCAATGATGCCAAAAAGAAAGTACATCCTCTTATAATCCTGTCTTTACAAATCAGTACACATATACACTCACCTAAGAAACACAGGTAAATTGCAGTTATGATTACGAATGAAAACCCAAAAACTACTGAAGTGCGCAAGTTATGGTTAGGACCACAATCAGTGCCTCACACAAAAGCCATGCAAACCATATCTCACACATGCATCTTTAAGGAAATAGATGCAATAAAAATATTCAAAATCATTTTACAGTTGAGCTTATATATCACATCACATATTCCACTCTGACAGAGACAACTATGAATGTGCTAACATTTATTGTGTGAATTATATCCTGTTATTCAACTGCAATTCTGCTTCGGTGCTATTTGTTGGTATAAATATTATGATGCCATAAGCACTGCATTTGAGCATACTAAGTGGAGTAGCATGGCCAGAGCGGGTCATAGAAAGAGCATCCATCACAGAAAAGTGTTTTTTCGCTGTTTGATACCAGAGGGTGCCACATCAGTAAAAGTGAAGAAAAATCTGGTGTTTTTTCAGTGTCTACTGAAAAAAAGGATTATGTTACTTACCCTGTAAGCCTCCGTTTGTGGCATGTAGTGCTGTAGATTCACAAACCTCCATACTCTTGGAATCTAGTGTTGGATTTGGAGTTGTGCAAGTTGTTTTTCTTCAAAGAAGATTTTCGAGTCACAAGATCGAGTGACTTCTCCTCTCGGTGATACTGGGCATAGACTCCTTTGTTGGACTGTTTTCCAGCAGGCGGGTGAGAAAGGAGTGCAAGAAGGGTTAAGAATGAGGATGTCCACCTAAGTATGAAATGCAAGTACAAATCTACAGCACTACATGCCATAAACAGATGCTTACAGGTTAAGTAATATAATCAGGTTGATGGCATGTGTGGCTGTAGATATGCATGCTCTGCATATACTGTAAAGGAGCCCATCCCAAAAAAGCAGTGGCTAGCCTGTGAGACTTGAAGTAGTTTGAAAAAAGAGTATGTTGTACTGCCTGACCTACATTTGCTTGCTGGCGCGCGAAAACATCCACACAGTAGTGTTTGGAAAAAGTGTGTGCGGTATACCACGTAGCTGCCTTAGAAATGTCAGCTTTGCGAATATGTCCTAAAAAGGCCATAGTAGCTCCCTTTTTACGAGTGGAATGTGCTCTGGGAGAAAGTAAAAGCCTTTTGGCTATAATGTAGCACGCTTAAATACATTTGGCTATCCACCTGCCTATGCCAGATTTGGATATGGGGTTGCCTTTATGAGGTGGTGATAAGGATACAAAAAGTTTATTTGTTTTACTGAAAGTTTTAGTTCTATGTTGAACATGACCACTCTTTTGACATCGAGGGTATGAAGAGCTTTTTCCGCTACTGAATCAGGATTAGGGAAAAAAACTGTGAGCTCAATGGACTGATCTAGGTGAAATTGAAGAACCACTTTAGGTAAAAAGGTAGGATTAGTATGAAGAACCAGTTTGTCTTTATTTATTTGAAAGAATGGTGCTTGTAAAGTTATAGCCTGGAGCTCACTAACACACCGGAGTGAGGTAATGGCAACCAAGAATGCTACTTTCCATGAAATAAACTGTAGGGGGCATGAGTGAAGAAGCTCAAAAGGGAGATAAATTAGCCTGGTTAGAACAATGTTAAGGTTCCAAGAGGGTGCAGGAGGAACCCTAGGAGGGATGATTCATTTTAGACTTTTCATAAAAGCTTTGGTGACTGCTTTTTGAACAATGAGAGATGCAGTCTATTTTGGAGATAGGCAGCTATGGCAGCCAGGTGTAATTTAATGGAAGAATAGGCTAAATTAGCATTTTACAATTGCTTGCTTGAGGAGAATGTCCACACATTCATGTAATAAGTTAAGGTAGCCAAACTCTAAGATCTCAAGAGCCAAACTGCTAGATTGAGAGTTTTGGGATCTTTCCTTGATTTTGATTGAGAAGGTCCAGCCTGTTGGGGAGTTTCTCGTGTGGAACTACTGAAAGGTCAAGTAGTATTGTGAACCACTGCTAACATGCCCAAGTGGGAGCTACCGGGATCAAGGGCAGAGATGTTTGCCTGAGTCCCCAAACTAGAAATGGAATGAGAGGCCTAACACAAGATGGCGATCGGGATGGCTGCATAACCGCTTGGCTCCGTGAGCCCTCCCGCCCCGCACATATATCCTGGCGATAAACCTGAGCAGTATTTGCTAATCTAGGTAGGGGAAGGGAAGCATTCACTTACCATCTGCTTTTGAGGCTCCACCGCGCAGTAGACCCGAAGAACTGTCTCCGTCTCTTTGGCGGCCTTCGCGGTGCTGAGGCCGGGATCTCGAGTGAGGGGAGTGTCCGGCCGTGATTGCGACACCAGCGGCCTCTGGTTGCGATGGGAAGCCGGTTGGAGAGAACCTGAGATCTGCGAGCCGGAAGAGATGATACCAACCCACTCCCAATAGTGGGTTACCCTGCGGGAGGTGCGATATAGCTGGGACGGAGAGAGTCCATGATGCCCAGTTCCCCTTCGGTGTGATACCCGGTTATGTTAACTGCCCTCCCTGGGAACCGGTGGGTGACTCCCGGGTGGCAGGGAGCTTGTTTAGCCTTTCGGTGACTCTCCTTTCTGCTGCCTGCCCTGACTATTGCGATCCCGCTGTGAATCCTGCTGATCCCGGGGGTCGGACCCGCTCCTGAGGTGCGGTGAAGGGGAAAGAGAACGTGACGGCTGAAATGGCGGATGATACTTTCCCGTGCGCCCCTCACCCGGGCAGAGAAACCGGTGCACAAGAGAATCCCGGGGTCTGGCTATGTGAGAAACCGCCCACGCCCAAACATATAATGGCTGCATTAACAACCCTGCAGACAGCCCTGATCCGGGAGGCCCGAGATTTGGGACAAAGGATGGCCGCCATTGTTGTCCCGCCATCTTGTAATGGCACGGATCGCTCTCAAGGAGGCGCCGATGTGTCTGCCTCTGCTTCATCGACGTATTCCCCGGATGAGTCTACGTTCTTAGAGACGTGGATAGATTTGGTTCATGAGCTTACAGTGGATGCACCTGTGGCGCATGTGATTGTCTCACCGGGGCCTTTCTCTGATCGGCAAGTGGAGGAATGTAAATGTAAATGTATAGGCATTTATATAGCGCACTACTTACCCGTAGGGTCCCAAGGCGCTTCGACCGCTGCGAAACCCTTCCTGGCTTCCCTGAGAGATGGTCCCTTAATGGGTATCTCCAGGGTGAGACCAGGCATCCCCGGCGGTCTGGTGGGGCCGTTAGTGAAGATGAGGCAAGCTAATGCCCAGAGTTGCCGAGTGTGATCGCTGATCAGAGTGGGCACCGAGGCGAGAGAATTATCGAGTCCGCTGACCCTGGTCCAGAAACCTGCCGCGCCGGGAATCGAACCCTGGTCCCGGGCCGTCCTCTGCTCTCGGGTCTGCCGCCTCTAACCAGTGAGCCACACTACTTCACTCCAGGAACAGCATCGATACACGGCTTGGGCGGCCCCGTCGGGGTTTTGGCGCTTCCCGCATCGTGTGTTTCCCTTTCCGTGTCTGGCAGGACTGTGCTTGGACTCGAGACTGTTGGCGGTTTTGACATTGTTCCAATCAGACTTCCGCCGTGCATCGTAGGCGAAATTTCGGTGGCTGGGGTCCTATGGAGCGGCGACACTGCCTGACCCTCCCGGTGTAATCGGAGCCTTTGTGCTACTTTGTATCCCGTGTGAGGGATGGTTCAACGTTGGTACTATTGACAAACGAGGCCAGGGGTGAATTCGATTGGAACATGGAGGGACTCATGGCTGGTTGATGATGATTTGAGGGGCGCTTAGCGGGGATGTCATTGATTGCGTTATGCGTGATTGCTGCTACCTGTACTTCTTCTACCATTACTGTTTATACGTTCTTTGCACGCGGAGGTGGGAGGGGCCGGATGACCAGATCGAGGGCCCTTCTCCTGTAATTTTTTTCCTTTTTCTTCTCTGTATTTCAGGTCTCTTATTTAGGGCGACAGGCACGCTGCTGGGGGGGTAGGCCGTAGCCTTTTGCAGGGGTGCAGGGTTGGGGGATGGGTTTGTTATTTTGTGTTCTCTTTGTTTCTATGGCCCTTTGCCCTTTTCCTTTTTCGATGTCGTCTTCCATGTCTCCCATATTGTGTTTCGCCTTGAGGGGTGGGGCTAGTTCGCCATGATTGCTTGGTGTTTATTGTATCTATCCTGACTCATATACCCCCTCCCCCATCTTTTTTATCTATGTACATCACTGGCGTAAAATCTTTTGCTTTAGTTAGCTGTATTTGGGGTGTGCGTGATTATGCGACATTGATTTTCATTTTATTTTTCGTTATTATAAAATGAACCGTCTCAGATCCTTACTATCGCATGGTACTTTACTTATATGATATATCCTGGATGCTACTCAGCTTTTGAACTCCGGACAGCTGTATGTTTTTATACCACATTACTTTTTAATCGATTTGAATAGCGGCCGGCCGGACTGGTTGTAGGCCCATGTTTGTATCTCCGTACTAAAACAATAAAGGTTTGTTAAAAAAAAAAAAAAAAAAATGGAATGAGAGGGAGGTGCTATTTTCCAGCCAGCTTTGCCATGAGGGGAACGGATAGACACTTACCCACATCTTGCCTTGATCTCTGCCATGAGGGGTATAGCTGTTCGTGCTCCGCTGTTGAACCGCCACACCGCCGTGAGGGGAACAGCCAGGCGACAACTACAATTCCCAGAAGGCCCCGTTTGGCGCCAGTGAAGGACGTCATCGGAGGGTGCCAGAGGCCCTCATTGCCTGCGCGGCCCTTCCGCAGCACGGGAAGCGCACCCGGGCCAAGTGCGGGCCCGTCCACGCCCGTCAGAGACTGGAGGAGACTCTGCTGAACTGATTTCCTAAGGTGAGCCCTCTCTAACTTTGTTTTACCTCTCACCTATATTTGACTAACGTGATCATGGGGAAGCGAGTGGGCCAGCCGGCTCTAAAGCCCACCGCAACAAGCATGGATAGCATGCTGGAAAGAGCGGTTAGTATTGTGAGCAACGAGATAGAACTGACCGAGAGGCGTGTTTCCCTCGGTTTGGGAGTACCCCCTCTCTTTCAGTCTTCCATTTTGGAGGGCGCCAACCCGAAAATCAGTGCACCAGACAGTTTTATTACCAGCTGTGCGATTTCTGGTGGCGGCACTATATCCCAAGCTCTTTCCCCAGATGTGGTTACATTAGACACTCCGGTGGACACTGAGGCAATTACTGGGGCGAAACGCAAAAGGAAGCTAGTTAAAGTGCCAAGTGCTAAGAGGAAGCAGCCCATCTGCCCTTGTTCTTCCCGCACAGCATTGAGATCCTGAATACGTCCCTCTTTAAATTCCTCGACAGCTTTCGTCCAGGTGCACACTCCAGCTATTGACTCGTCGCTCTATTGGAACTCAGACTTAGAATGGTTTGCTCCTTTCTGGAAGTCATGGATGTGATTTAGCTGTTATTGGTCAAATTGTAGATACCATCACTGAACGTGTTAAAGGCGCACTCAACAGTTTCCTTGCCACTTTGAAAGATCATCTGTCCATGTCTCAGCTTGCGTGCCCTAATAATACTCCGTCTGTCCAAATCAATTCTACTGCGTCTATTGCTTCTGGAATGCCATCTATACCATCTAACATTATGTCAACCTGTACAAATACTTTGATTGGTGCGCCCAATTTGAATCCAGCGAACATTTCTTGTGATATGTGTAACAAAATTAAGATGTGTTTTGCACCTGAGGGTAATGGTGGGGAAAATGGCACCACTGATAATGGTTGTGCAAATCGCCCACTTGCTAAGAATGTGACTACCATCACGGCCACTGCTAGTATCCCCACTATGGCCCAACCTAATATTCATGCTGCTGGTAGCACATCACGAGAGGGTGGTACTGACATTACTAGATTGTCAGACCCCATGAGTAGCAGGGAGGTGTTAAATTTACCCCCAGAGGCGTGCCCTTATGTTGTGGTTTTGGCGGGTGTGCCCCCATTAAGGCCAAATCAGACAGAATCATGGGAGCAATTACGCCATAAGAGTTTAGACTGGCTATCCAAACAAAGGGTTTAGGGCGTCACTTATTGACCACATTATTATGGTACTGAGAGTTGGTTGGGTGGGGCAGTCCCCAAAACGTATTAAGGGCGACTGTATAGTTATCAAATTTCGCAGACCATCTTTGGCTAAATCAATATTATGGCCCCAGGAGGCCCAGCCTAATTTAAACACCAGTATCTGGGCTCTGCCATTGGGGTATTATTATAAACCTTCCCTGGAGGCATCACTTTTTGATACGCCTCATACCGCCCGCCCCCTCTCCTTACACAAAAGATTTTTGCCCCTATCTGGTTTGGATAGCCAGGATTGACTGTCTTCTCCTCGCACAGTATTAGAATTAGCAGAGCCAGTCCCCCCCCACTTAATTGCACTCCCGCCTTGTGAACTAGATATCCTGACCACACCTAATGTCGAATCCAGTCTTAAAATACTGAGTTGGAATGTGGCTGGTCTCGCGTCCAAAATGAATTTTCCTGACTGGTTGGAGTTAATCCACAAACAAGATATTGTAATGTTCCAAGAGACCTGGGCCACTCAAGAGTTCTCTCTAGAGGGGTTTGAATGTTTTAATATCTTAGCCCCCACTCCAGATTCTGGACGCCCAGCTGGAGGCCTCTCAATCTGGATTAAAACTATGGCAGGGGGACGTGCCAGGGCGCTTAACACCAACGATGATAAATATCAGGCTTTAATTTATAAATGGGGGATTTTGTTTTATTTAATTATTTTTTACAACAATGATTTTAAGAGTGTTCCCAATATTTATTTTATTTGCGGGTTTATAACGCGCTTGAATCACCCCTACCGGAGTATCTCTGTGCCCACAACACCAGAAGCATGTTCAAGAGTAAATGGATAGCATGTTAGTTATGAAAAAGGAAGGTTTTAAGCTTCTTTCTGAAGCATAGATGTTCAGAGCATTGCCTCAGTTCAAGGGGAAGCTTATTCCATAGAATAGGACCAACTACAGATAAAGCTTTTCCTCCTTGTCTGGCCTTTCTAGCAACAGGCATTCTCAGAAGAAGTTGGTTGCTGGATCTAAGAGACCGCACCGGGTTGTATGGAATGAATTTATCTCTCCAATGCGGTGGCCCTAGTCCGTTTAGGCTCTTATGTATTAAACAACAGGTCTTAAATTTTACCCTATTGCGGACTGAGAGCCAATGAAGTTTATCCAGGAGAGGTTTAGACGGTGTTCTGGGCGGGGCGTTTAATACCAGCCTGGCAGCAGTGTTTTAAATCACCTGCAGTTTGGCTAGCACTCCATCATTGACTGACAGAAAAAGGCTGTTACAATAGTCAAAACAACTAAGTATCAAAGCTTGTACCGAGGTTTTCCTGGTGAAGTCGGGTAACAATGGAAAGACCTTTCGCAACAGTCCAATGACATGGAAGCAAGAGCCCACCGTGATATTACAATGCTGTTTAAAAGAAAGTTCCCGATCTAAACGCACTCCTAGATTCTTCACAACCAATTTGGGGTCTGGGACCGGGCCAAAGTCTTGCGGCCACCAGTCCGGTGTCCATAAAATCTTTGCTTCCCCAAAAAGTAAAACCTCCGTTTTACCTACGTTGCACTGTAGGCAATTAGAAGACATCCAATTTGCTACCGCTTTCATACCACTGCATAAAGAAGTTTTCACTTCGTCGGTAAGGGTTTTAAAAGGAAACAGGAGCTGGGTGTCATCCGCGTATGACACTGGGATGAAACCAAACTCTCAAGATTTTAGCCAGGTGGGCCACATAGATGTTGAAAAGAGTTGGGCTTAAACAAGAGCCCTGTGGCACCCCTTGGTAATCTCTGTTTCCTCTGAGCGAAATGTACCCATACTAACCGATTGTGTCCAGTTAGATAGGAAACTTCTTAGCCAGGCCAGTGCTGTGCTTACAAGACCGATCTTAGCAAGTCGTTCGAGCAAAATCTTATGGGATATGGTGTCGAACGCTGCCGACAGATCTAACAGCACCAGGACTACTGCGTGACCCCTGTCCTGGTACATATGTAGATCATCTGTAACTGAGAGTAGTGCCGACTCAGTACTATGCCTCGGCCTGAAGCCGAATTGCGAATGATCTAGACTGCCGGCTTGTTCGATATAGCTCGAAAGATGCTTGTTTACATGTCTTTCAGTAAGCTTTCCCATGAATGGAAGTAGGGAAATTGGCCTAAGATTAGACAAATCCGTCCAAGGGATTGTGGTATTCTTCCTAATAGGTCTTACTGATGCCTTTTTCCATGCCATGGGCACTCGTCCTTCCGTCAGCGATAAGTTCACCAGACGCTGAATCCCTGTGTCCAGAGTCTTAATCACCACCGGCATCATTTTAGCTGGAATAAAAGCCAAAGGACTGCCACTCTTAGTTTGACTCACTAGGCATTGCACCTTGTCTAACGAAATAGGAGGGAATGCACTGAGAGTGGCTGAACATATTTCTTCTTCAGCTAATGGGGATGATGTTCCTCCCATAGAAAACCTGTTGGTGTTGACGATGGTATCAGATTTTATCTATCTTTGTTGTAAAAAATTGCGATATTTCATCGCATAGCTGTTGTGAGGAAAGTTCAACACTCTCACAAGCTACTGGTTTCACAAAGGATTGAAGTATTTGATATAGTGCCCTGGGAGGATTGCCTGCGGCAGAAAGCAGGGACGCAATGTGGTTCTTGCGAGCGGTCCGAATAGCCTTATGATAGAAAGTGAGAGCTGACCAATAATATTTTCTGTCCTCCATTTTGTGTGATGTTCTCCAAACCTTTTCCAGCTTTCTGGCGGCCTGCTTTAAGGAGCGTAGATGTTCCGAAAACCACACTTCCTGTTTATGTGCAGGCCGTGGATGAAACACCCTCACAGGGGCAATAACATCTACCGCTGTACGAATGGCCTGGTCATATTTAGCTAATGCCACATCAACTCCCTCTGTAGGATCAAGAGAAGGCTCAACAAACTTCTCTTGAAAAGCTTCAGAGGTCACCTTGTGCCATTGTCTCCTAGTGTTAGGTAGTGCTACAGATCGAGGGGGAACTTTGCCTAGATTTAATGTATTCAATTCCATGATAAAATGGTCTGTCCAATTTACCTGGGTAGGAGGAAAGCAGTTGATATTTGGAGAGTTCGAAAAAATGAGATCCAGGGTGTGTCCAGCCTGGTGTGTTGGGCCTATATTTTTCTGTGTAAGACCAAGTAAAGCAAGATCTGTCAGTAATGACTGAGCATCACCACACTCCTTCGTCTCACTATGGACATTGAAATCCCCAAGAAGTAAAAATTAACTTCAGTAACTATGTGTGCGGCCAAAATTTCCAAAAAGGTAATGGAAAAATTTGCACAAGGGCCCGGAGGGCGATAAACTAAAGCTCCCTTACGACCTGTTTTATTTGGCACATTGATAACCTTAAAAATCATCAATTCTAGTTCAGAAGTACTGCATTCTTCTATAATTGAGATAGAAAGGTAACTTTTATAAACAATGAACTTTAAAAATATGAACTTTGCTGATTTTTTTAACTTCATCTCTAATCTACAGACATCCAATGGCGGCACTAAACAGGAGGGTATTTGTTTAGGGGGCAATTTTAATGTCAAGCTGCCGAGGGGCATTCACTCTGCCATCCACACCACGAATATGGCACCATTATGTAACAGGGGGGCCTGTTTACTAAACCTCCTAAGTATTAACAACTTTACAGATATAATGGATCTTGCAGAAGTGTAGACAAGAGCAGGCCATGTAGAACCAACCTATAGAAGCAGGGGCTTGACTTCTACTATTGATTATATTATTATCACTGCCCCCTTAGAAAACTGCGTGCTGAAAGCAGAGGTGATTCCCACACTACAGGGGGATCACAACCCTGCTAATCTAACTGAGTTTTACATTTAGAACGACTTATGATATAGAGTGCGGTGCTAGGGATTTGTCCCCCTCTACTGATAATCTCAGACTGGTCTGGTGTGGTATAGACAACAAAGTCACATTTGGCAGGATGATAAGAACTCACTCCGAATTGATTGACACTTATTTGTCATTTAAGGAACATAACCCGGAGGTAGTTGACGCTTTCTCACAGCTTTGCGCAGGCATCAAAACGTTGTTGTCTAGGCCCAATAAGAAAACTCACCCGAACCCAGGTTGGTTCGATGCTGATTGCTCCTCAGCTAATAGAGTCCTGCCCAGGGTGATTGCTAATAAACCCAGAGATAGCTCCCTTATTAAATCACTTAGACTATGTTATAAAAGAGCTATAGCAACTAGAGAGGAGGCAATTACAAGAGAACATTGGGAGAACATTGGGACAATCTAGCACAATCTAGCACGGCCTATTGCGCTAAAAAATGGCAAGGATTTTTGGTCGGCCGTTAAAGGCATGAGGTCTCTGGGGCACCCGATGTCTGCTATTAGCTGTAATATCTCTAGTGAGTCGTGGGAAGCGCACTTTAGTAAGATCTATTCCGCTCTGGCCCCACCTACAGTTACAAATGAGTACACAATGACTACCAGGGTTCTGATTGACCTATCGGAGGTAGAGGAGGCTATTGATCAGAGTTTGGGAGGCAAAGCCCCTGGCCCTGATGGCTTGCTCATCGATCATTTTAAAAGTTACCCTGATTTTTGGGCTCCCCTATTGCTAAATGTTTTTAATAACCTAATCAATTCCCCTATACCCCATAATTGGTCCTTCAGTATAATCGTGCCGATTTTTAAAAAGGGGGAGTGTTCAAACCAGAGTTGTAACAGGCCGATCTTCCTGATCGATAATACGAGGAGTGTCAGATCTTACATTCCTGTCAGTTGGGGTTCAGGAGTAATATCGGCACTGTTGAACAATGCCTTAACCTCAACTTTATTATCGGTAAATATAATGTAGCTAAGAAAACACCTATATATCTGGCATTCATGGAACTCACGTCGGCCTTCGACTTTGTTAACAGGTCCCGACTGTGGACTACTCTTTTAAACTATGGTCTGGACGAGTCCCTCGTATCTTTTTGTAGCTTATTTGCATAAAGACCTACACACCGGGTGCGCATCAGTAGGGATAGGGAGGTCTCTAAAGTTATTGGAGTTGGTAGAAGGGTCAGGCAAGGTTGTGTCCTGGGCCCTCTTTTATTCTATATATCAACGATCTGAATAAGTCTCTGGTAACACTGACCCAAGATGTCCCACGCATGAACGGTACTAAACTCCCGGCCCTGTTATACACAGACGATGAGGTGCTGATGGGCCACACCACAAAAGCTCTCCGTATACTGGTGCATGGTTTTGTAGATTTCATGGCCGCTCTGGATCTATGCACTAATTTTTAAAAATCTTTTTTGAATGGGGTGTGGGTCAAAGAAGTATTTTAAGTCATCAATAGTTTACAGAGCACTGCACTTTCCCTTATCCCGGTCTGGTATTTGCCTCAAATGGATTGTGGGCGGACCACGTGGCTTACTGCAGGAGGAAGTTCACAAACTCTACTAATATGATACTTGGGATTCCAAAGCCGAGGAATACAGAGGTGGTATCTGCCACCGTTAAAAGTTTTAGACTCCAATGCATACCTATTGCCACCTATGGTGCTGAAGTTTGGGGCAATACCAATAGTGGCAGCATCCAGGTTGAAGAGAACAGATTCGGTCGCAAAATCCTGGGTGCACCTATTTCTTCCTCTAAATATGCTTATCATAGTGAACTTAGCCAGCCATATAGCGAAGATTATATTAAGGCTCGCCCAGCATTATTTTGGCTGAGAGTTTGGAGAAACCCCGCGGCCCAACTAACTAGAGAGATAATATCAGACTGTCTGAAATGTGACAAGGGAATGAACATACCTTGGTTGGCCGGGGTATGTAAAAGTTTAACTAGTGTGAATTATGAACATTTATTTTTAAATCCTTCAGACCTTGGCACCACTAGTAATAAATCCCTTCAGACGGTTCTTTAAGCATCCTATAGGGATGCTAGATTGGACAAAGAGCGCAAGAAAGTGTCAGTCGCTAGATATATGCGTATTGAGAAGGTTTAACGCGCACCTTCTAGCTACTTATTAAAACCGATTAGCCTCTGGGAAAGGGGGTTACTTTTCCGGCTGAGGACTGACACCATGAAATTTATGCTCTCATTTCCCGCGGGGTTTACCCCTAACCGTGACATTTTGCCATGCCCATGTAATAGCCAACAGAAACAATCAATGTTGCACTTTCTATTTTTCTGCTGGTATTACTCAATACTCACTAAAAGGTTTCTACTTCCGTACTTTAAAGCCTTACCTGAGACTGATTATAAGGCTGCATATGGGAAGGTCATTGTCTAAAAGGACGATGAGCTAACCTTTCGGGTTGGCGCCTTCCTGAAGGCGGCGGTGCGCACTCATAACTATATGTGCCCCTGCTGAACTATTGCACTTTATCTTGTTGTTTTAATCTGTAAGTCACGTGCTATACTAATGAATTTTGCTCTCTTTTATCCTGTGTATTGTATTACTGGAAGACTAATTTTAATTTTAATTGGATGTTTTAACTGCTTTCTTGTGGCTGAAATTTTTCTTTGAATATGTTGCTGTCTGTCTGTACTTTTATGGATACACAATTGCACCCAAAAAAAGTTTATATTGATTGATTGAATGAGAAGGAGAGGTGGAAAAGCGCAGGCAAATATCCCTGACCAACTCATCTATGGTGTGTTGCCCTTGGATAATGGATGTGGATACCTGGAGGCGAAGTATGGGCATTTTCCATTTTCGGCTGTGACGAAAAGGTCAATTTGAGGAAACCCCCACTTTTGAAAGTAGGGATGGAGGACTTGGGGGTGGAGTTTCCACTCTTGGGTCTGTTGCTGCATCTTGCTGTTCAGGTCCGCAAAATTGTTGTCGGCATCCGGCAGAAATTATTCCAAGAGATGAACGTGGTGGTGAAGAGCCCAGTTCCATATGATCGGAGACAGTTGTGAGTTGAGAGGACTATGCCCCCCCCACCCCTGTTTTTGTAAATAATACATGGCAGTCATATTGTTCGTCTGGGCTAGGAAAACCTTGTGAGATAGTTGAGGAAGGAAAGCTTTTATGGCTAGGAAAATTGCCTGAAGCTCCGAGCAGTTGATGTGTAGGGATTGATGTTTGCCATCCCACAGAGCTTGACTGTGAGCTCTTGTAGCTGGGCATCCTGACCCATCTCTGAAGCTTCTGTGGTGAGAGTGAGGTGAGGAACAGGATCCAAAAAAAGGCCGCCCCTGTAGCAGGTTGTTGGTGTTCCACAATTGCAGAGAACGGTGAGTGTGGCAGTCTATCAACATTAGATATTTGAGGCGACCCTGTGACCGAGACCACTAGCGAGCCTGATATTGTGGTAGGGGACACATATGTAACCTCGCGTGGGGGACCATGGTAATACAAGAGGCTATCATCCAAGCAGACACTTTAATGTTCGAACTGTGAGAGATGAGGTGAGTTGGAAATGTGGGAGAGTTATTCGAAAATTCTGAACTCGAGCTGGATTGGGATTTGCTATTCCGGACTGTGTGTGGAGGATTGCTCCTAGATATGGTTGAATTTGGAGAGGCTGACGGTGAAACTTGGTAACATTTACTGTAAACTCCAAGCTGTGAAGTAGATCCAGTGTCAACTGAGTGTAGTTTTGGCACTGAAGGTAGGTACTGGCTTTGAAGAGTCAATCGTCCAGGTAGGGAAATACGTGAACATTTGTCTTCTTAGATGTGCTGCCACTACTGCCAAACATTTTGTGAGCACTCTAGGTGCTGTGGTAATCCCGAAAGGTAGACCTTTTAATTGGTAGTGTTTTCCTGCTATGACAAACCTGAGGTATTTGCGGTGAGCAGGATTTATGGGTATATGAAAGTAAGTGTTCTTTAGGTCTAGTGTTGCCATAAAGTCGTCCTGTTGTAGAAATGGAATGGCTTCCTGTAGAGTAACCATATAAAAGTGTTCTGATAGAATGTAGTGGTTGAGAGGTTTGAGGTCAAAGATTGGTCTTAGTGACCAGTCCTTTTTTGGAATTAGAAAGTGTAGAGAATATACAGCTGTGCCTTGCTGTTGATGATGGACTGGTTCTATGGCCCCTTTGAGAAGAAGGGCTTCGATCTCTTGTTTGAGAAGTGTTAGGTGATAACCTGTGAGTGTGAGGTGCAATACTGGGTGGTGTTGTATTGAGCTCCAGACAGTAGCCATGTTGGAGAATGGCTTGTGTCCACTGGTTTGTGCTGATGACTGGAAGGTATCAATACCACCCTGCTCCTTAGGAGACCCGCTTAGTTCAGATGTTCTTGCTTCAAGCCAGAGGTCCAACAGGCAGTTCTCAACATGCACTTAGACCCACACATATTGCTGGACACACTCATGATCTCTTATTTTCCAATACAGAATCCACTAGTATCTCCGAGGTTAGGCCCTATTCCTGGACAGAATGCTCTTTAATCTCCTTCACCCTTTTCCTTCCAACTAAACTAATTGGCCTGGCTACTTCATCAGTGGTGGCAAAGAGAGTATGGAGGCTTATCACTCCCGATACATTTCAACACCATTTCTCCATAAAGAATCCAAGTACTCTCCCTGTGCTAACGGGAGCAGAAAGCCTCCAAGCTGAAATATCCAATACACTGGATCAATGTGCCCCCAGATCTGTTTATAAACTTAACAGAAGAAAACCATCTGAAAAATGGCATTCGCATGAACTCAGGATATTAAAAAGAAAGTGTAAGGTACTCAAACATAAATGGAGACTATCCTAGCAAGATGAGGATAGATTACTATACAAAGCAGAGCTGAGATCCTATAACAATGCCATCAAAAACACTAAAAAGAGCTACTTCGCAAACCGGATAAAAGAAAACAGCAATTCACCCAAAGAGCTCTACAAAATAGTGAAAGATATGCAAACCATCAAGCCAGTCCCAAATTCTGCCACCCTCGGTAGTTTGCAGTGAGAAAATCAGCAACTACTTTGATGATAAAATCTCTGAGATTTATTACTCATTCAGAAACCATCCACCTTCAGGAATTTTGCTCCCTTTACAGAAGAACAGGTAGCCAAAGCAATGAGTGAAGTTAAATCAGGGTCCTCTTTAGCTCCATGCCCTCATTTTATTTTCTCTAGGATTATACCGACCCTGTGTCCCCACGTACCTCGCTTATTTAACAACTCACTGGACACTGTTGTATTCCCAGAGACCTGAAAAAAAGCCACTGTAGTCCCATTACTAAAAAAAGCAGGCAGGGGCATTCATAATCCGGCAAACTATCGACCTATCTCTCAGCTCCTTTACCTATCCAAAGTGATGGAGATGCTGTTTAATAATCAGCTGTCAAACTACCTTGAATCCAACGAGCTCTTGGATCCCCTCCCAAACTGGCTTTAGAGCCACCAACAGCACGGAGGCTGCCCTCCTGGCAGTCTTGGATAACATTAAATCTTCAATTGACCAGGGCAAGGCAGCCATTCTGATCCTATTGGACCCGTCTGAGCCTTCGACACGGTGTGGCATGATTTATTACTGAACACCCTACATGAAAAGGGCATACACTCTAAGGCCCTTCAGGGGTTCTGCTCCTTCCCTAAGTAACAGAACACAAACAGTACAAATGACCTTTCACCTCCACCCCAAAAACAATTAAGTAGGGCGTCCCAGAGTGAGTTTCCCTAAACCCTGCCCTTTTCAATGCCTACGTATCATCTCTGGCTAAATCAGCAAAAATTGGGATTTAGTATCTGTTCCGATGCAGACGATGCACAACTGCTGATAGCCCTTGAAGAGACACATGAGGACACTAGGATTAAACTAACCAACTGTCCCTCAGAAATGGCGGAGTGGATGTCAGACCACTGCCTAAAACTAAATGCTGATAAGTCAGAGAGCCTACTCTTCAGAGGAGCCCATTTAATCTGGAACGCAACCTAGTGGCCCCAATCATTTGGATCTGCAACCGCACCCAAACAGGTTGCAAAAAAACTGGGAATTTTTATTGACAATGAACTGACCATGCAGCACCAGGTCAACGCAATATGTGGGAGAAGCTTTGCCACATTAAAACTTCTAAAAATACTTTTCTCGTGGATACCCTTGAAATGCAGAAAAAACATCCCCTAGGCTCTGCTCATAAGTAAACTGGCCTACGGGAATGCGCTCTATGTGGGCATGGCAGACTATTTTTTTTCACCTCTGCAGGCGATCCAGAATGCAGCTGCCAAACTGGTATGCAACAAAAGCAGGTAGAGCTCAGCCTCAGAATGACTGAGGAAGCTCCATTGGTTGCCAGTTCGACAAAGGTCAAGATTCAAGCTCCTGGGTCATGCACACAATCATACCATCATTGTCCTAGAGTCCTACATGATAAAATCGAATTCTATGTTCCAACACGGAATTTAAGGTCTGGCAATCAGGTGCGGGCAAAAACAAAACGCATTAAGAGGGCGAGGGCAGGGGGCCGCTCTTTCTCCCATCTGGCAGCAAGTATTTGGAATGAACTTCCGCTGGAACTTCGTCTTACCGAGGACTATATGTCGTTCAGAAAAAAACTAAAAACCCATTTGTTCCCTAAGGTCCAATTAAACAACTAGAATCTCGAACGTCACTCTACTCTCACACCTAGGTGTTGCTCTCCCAGCGTCGTGATATCCACTTAGATAAATGTTGCGCTTATAAATAAATAAAATAAAGGCCTATGTGCAGTATCACAGAGATGAGTCGGGGTAGTCTTTGCCACATCCTGAACGGCCGCACAGTGTCTGTAAGCAACTGGGGCACTTACCTGCATACCGGGGATCAGCTAACATCCAGACGCCACCGCTACTCGCTCCGCCGCCCCGGGACTACATCTCCCGGCTTCCCCAGCGGCGGGCGCTCCAGTGACGCGATTACAGCGCCAGGAGGCGCATTAAGAGCCGCGGACCCTGGTGGAGCGGGGGGGAGTCTTTGCCACATCCTGAACGGCCGCACAGTGTCTGTAAGCAACTGGGTCACTTACCTGCATACCGGGGAGCAGCTAACACATCCAGATGCCACCGCTACTCGCTCTGCCGCCCCGGGACTACATCTCCTGGCTTCCCCAGCAGCGGGCGCTCCAGTGACGCGATTACAGCGCCAGGAGGCGCGTTAAGAGCCGCGGACCCTCGCGTCGCGAGACACGCGCGGGACGAGCCGGGCAAAGGGCGGGCCGTCTGTGGCCGTCCGGGGCAGGAGGAGGCAGGGCTGGGCCATACCCCCTAACATCCTGCAAGTAACAGACGTGCGGTGAGTGGTATTCAGGTTCGATATATCATCCTGTGGTCATTTGTTGAGAATGGGGAAGAATGGTGCCATTGCCCATACGTGTTAGTCCTTGCAGGGGTACCCCCATTGGAGAAAAACACATCTGAGTTATGGGTACAATTAAGAAATAAATGTGTGGACTGGATGGCCAAGCATAAAAGGTACAGGAGGCCTGACATGCGTGAAATTTTAATGGTCCGCCGGCTGGGATGGGTGGGACCTACAACAAAAACTATTAAAGGGGATTGTATTGTTCTCAATTTTTCACACCCAAGGTCTGTTGGATCCATACTTGCAGTCAAGGAAACCAACAATCTCTTTTCCACTAATATCTGTGCACTATCCCTTGGATCCTTTTATAAACGTCCCCCGACACAACACCTAGTTTCCAGTTCCCTTCCCCAGCATGCAAACCAATACTCGGCCATCTCTGACTTAGACACCTTTGACTGACCCTTTGACATAACCCCTCTCAATAGTCTGGTGCTGTCCAGGGACACCGATGAGACTGCTCGCGCTGACCTTGAGGTGCCCAATTCCCGTCAAATTGCCAGTTCTAAATCTACAGTGAAGGTCCTGAGTTGGAACGTGGCAGGCTTAGCCTCAAAGTTAAAATTAGTGGACTGGGTAGATACGATAAGAGCATATGACATCCTTCTGCTCCAAGAGACCTGGGCCCCCAAAGAATTATATCTTGAGGGATATGAATGCTTTAATATCATTCCCGCCAAACCTACCTCCGGCAGACCATCAGGGGGCATATAATATGGGTTAGCATTGCCTCAGGTGGCAGAACTAAATTAATCCCTACTGGGAATTCTAATTTTCAAGTCTTAATCTACACACGGGGTGCATCTATTTGTTTTATTAATTTTTATAATAATGATTTTTTTAAACTCCGAATCCTAATTTTGTAGAACTTTTTAATTTTATTTTGGATCGAGACAACCTACTGGGAAAGTATAATTTGGCGGGGATCTGTCTAGGGGGTGATTTTAATGCATAGATAGGAAAAGGTCTTAATGGGAATCCCATTTACTTGACTACACATAATCCATGTAAGAGAGGATATGAGTTAATTGACCATCTAGTGAACTCAAGTCTCCTAAATGTGATGGACCTCGCCCCTATTAACACCATCGATAATCCACTCCCTACGTATAGAGGTCCAGGACGAGCCTCAGTCATTGACTATGTTTTTATATCCCCCTCGTTACAAGACCACCTTCTTGTGGCAGAGGTAATGCCGTCCACCTTTGGAGATCATAATCCTATAACCGTCCTGTTAAAGGTTGCACGGCGCTCCAACCCCAGGAAAGAACTGGGAGCAGGTAATCTACAACTCTCTACTGACACATTGAGAGTTAAATGGAGGGGCTTAGATTACAGGGAGATTTTTACGAAGATGGTAATAGCATATCCCATCTTATGTGAGACATGCCTTTTTTTTGGCAGACCCCAATCCTGAGGTAGTCTTTGCCTTCACTGAATTATGTGCGGGTATTAAAAATCTGATCTCTAGAACATTGGGCGCACACAAATCCGATCCCAAATGGTTTGATAATATTTACTCCAGAGCTAATAGGGAACTGAGATCAGCTTTGACGGCCCAACCCAAAGATCCCACCCTTATTTGTGAATTGAGATCTAATTACAACAGGGAATTAAGATTCAGGCGAGATACAGTCCTGAAGGAACACTGGGACAATCTAGCTTGTGCTGCCAAAACTAATAACACAAATATCTTTTGGTCCGCACCTGAATCCCTGAGAACTCTTGGGAATCCCTCTACCCCCCTTGACTAACATCTCTAGCGAAGCTTGGGTTGCCCATTTTTCTAAGATATATGCCTCCCCACCACATTGTGATAATTCCCTGGAAAACTTGACTCCCACTAAAATTAAAATATCTCTAAGTGAGGTCGAGGAGGCAATACTCCAGAGTGCGGGCAACAAAGCCCCAGGCCCGGACGGTGTACCTATAGACCGTATAAAATTAGAGCCGGAATTCTGGGCCCCTTTGTTATTAAATGTTTTTAATAATCTAACTACAACTGAAATCCCCAGTACATGGTCAACCTCTTATTATTCCGATTTTAAAAAAAGGATCTAGATCCGACCCTAGTTGCTATAGGCCCATCTCATTAATTGACAATACCCTCAAAATACTAGGGAGAGTTTTATTTAACAAGATCAGGGCATGGGCAGAGGACGAAAACACTCTGAATAAATGACAGTTGGGATTTCGCAGCCACCTTGGCACAGTGGAACAGTGTCTGAACCTCAATCTAATAATAGGGAAATATACTATAGCTCGACACAGTCCGCTGTACCTGGCATTTATGGACCTCTCGTCCGCCTTTGATTTTGTTAATAGATCAAGGCTTTGGCAACGTCTTTTGGATTATGGTTTGGACAATAGTTTGGTACATTTTTTGGCCTATCTCCATAGAGATCTAAAAGCTAGAGTAAGGATCAGTATGGATGGAGCAGTATCAGGAGACATAACGGTCGGTAGAGGTGTTAGACCAGGGTGCGTCCTTGCCCCTCTTATTTATTTTATACATTAATGAACTTCACAATGTTTTGTCTAATCAAACTCCAGACGTCCCTATAAAAAAATGGCACTAAACTCCCCGCCCTACTCTATGCAGACGATGCTGTTTTAATGGGTCGCACACCAAATGCTTTGAGGATTTTAGTTAGGGGATTCGTAGATTTTATGTATAGTCTTGACCTTTGCACCAATTTTAAAAAATCGTTTTTAATGTGTTGCAGCTCAAAAAAACGCCACATCAATAGGATCACTTTGGACCAAGATTCATTGCTATGCACTCGCACTTTTCCCTACCTGGGCATTCAATTCTCTGACAACGGCTCCTGGACCCCACACTTGGCCTATGGACGGTCTAAATTTATTAAAGCTATAAACTCAGTATTGACCCTCCCTAAGCCAAAAAGAGTAGAGGTGGTACTTTCCTTATTAAAAATTTATAGGACACAATGCGTTTCAATTTGGGGATATACAAACCTAAAAAATGCACAGGCTGAGGAGAATAGATTCTGCATAAGGCTTTTGGGAATACCAATCTCATCGCCTACTTTTTTAAGCCACACTGAATTAAAACTGGCCTATTTGGAAGATTAAATCCAGGTTCGACCTGCGTTGTTTTGGATAAAGGTCTGGAAAAACCCCGAAGCGTCTCTGACCAGGGAAATCTTGGCTGACTGCCTAAAATGTGATCAGGGATTAGAATTCCCTGGCTGGCTCAGGTACGGGCGAGCCTGGCATCAGTCAACCACAAGCATATTTTTGATAGCCCTGAAGAATTAGATGGGATTAACGGGAAGACCATTCGTAACATCCTTTACAAGCATTATGGGGAGACCAGATACAAATTAGAATCTGTTTAAAGCACTGGGAAACAGTATATCCAAATAGAAAGTGACACTGAACCTATTCTGCGCACACCAGCCGGTTATCTCCTCAAAGATATCACATGTTGGGAGCGTAGCCTTCTTTTTCGTTTAAGAGCAGGATCTATAAAATACTTACTGTGTTTACCCATGGGCTATCAGCCCAACATTGAGAATTTGGCTTGCCCAGTCAAAATTCAGGGAAACAAACAATGGTGCATTTTCTGTTTTTTTGTTCCATTTATCAAAAATATAGTAAGCTCCTCTTGATACCATGTTTTAGAGCTAAAGGTACAAAGGATTTTAAAGTGGCATATAGGACTGTTCTTCAGCTTAAAGAGGATGGCATTATATACCGTGTATGCACCTTTTTAAAAATGGCCATCCGTTCCCGCTCTTCTATGAATTAACACCTATCAGACCCACATGCATCATATATATCTGGAGTTGGTTTATATTTGCACTTTGTATAGTCACACCTCATCTCATGCTGCTATCTGTAAATATATGAGTCGTAGTAATCGATGAATAAATGTCTATCTGGTAAAGATGTATTACATGTACTTAGTGGTGTCGCATATTTGCACTTTGTACTGTTGCACTTTATTTTGCGCTGCCATTTGTAAATACATGAATCATAGTAACCCGCTCATGTTAACGTTTCATGGGTGACCTTGTATTATGCACTTTATCTAGATGGTCCAATAAATACGAACTATGCACTCAAACTTAGCACTTCAGATAATGCTGCTAAAGGCTAGCAAACTATTTTTTAGCCGATGCCTGTGAAATGTACATACATTGCTGCTATTTTTAAAGGTGTTCTCTACATATGTATATATTAATTGATGCTGCTATAGAAATTTACCCAAAAGTTGGTGATGAAATGGACAATAATGCACTTTGCACACTATCATGCAAGTATTGCTGCTATTGTTAATGATATGGAAATCTTAACAACGTTTTTATACAATTTTATTGTGATTTTCTTTATTATCTTGACCATGTACATGATTATGTGTGTACTTTTATGGATAACGAAAGATCCGAATAAAGATTAGTGACTTGGCTTGACTTGAGTCACTATCTCGTGACTTGAAAATCTTCTTAGAAGAAAAACAACTTACACAACTTCGAATCCAATGCTAGATGGCAGGAGTATGCAAAGCATTTGAATCTACAGCCACACATGCCATTGAACAAAATATTCCCTTGAAAGGCGTTTTATCAATTATAGTCTGTTTTAAAATGCCCTGGTGGCAATCCGCCAGGTCCCTGGATGTCTAGAACCGAATTTCACTCCTATTTAGGCTGCACAGCTCACATCATATTTATTTATTTATTTTTGGATTTATAAAGCGCATAGCTGCCACAGCGACGAGGTGTCCCAGCGCTATCAGAAACCCCAAGGCCCAGAGTCAGTTAGTGAATGGCGACAGAGATGCTACTTACAGGGAAAAAGGCAGGTTTTCAAGGTCTTACGAAATGCCAAATGATTCGATAGTACTCTCATGGAGAGAGGGAGTGAGTTCCAGAGTTTTGCGGCCAGGTAACCAAAGGAACGACCACCAGTCCTCGCTCTCCGGATGCGTGGAACACGGACCAAAGCAAGATCAGCAGAACGCAGCGGACGGCCCGGCTCATAGTACGCCAGCAGATGGAGTAACCCCGGCGGGGCCTGTCATGCCAAAATCTTATTAGAGTAACACAGTTCCTTAAACTGGATACGATGATCGACTGGCAGCCAATGAAGTCTCGGGAGCACGTGGGCAACTGAGTGCGATCTAGGCAGAGTAACTAAGAGCCGAGCCGCCGCATTCTGGGCCCTCTGTAGGTGTTTGATTCGCGCTTTATTGGCGCCCAGGTAGAGACAATTAGCATAGTCCAGCCTGGACACAATGGATGCCTGGATGATAGTCTGTCGCACCTTGGGGGGGAAAGAACCCAAGTAGTGGTCTGAGGCCACGTAACAATCCAAAGCAGGTCCCTGCGACAACCTTTGACTGTTATTGAAAGGACATGTTACTGTCGAACCATACGCCCAGATTCTTCACTGCCTCTTTGGGGCAGGAGGCGGGCTTAAGGTGATGCGGCCAACATTGGTCGGAACACAGTTCGCGATCCCTGCCCCGAAGGAGAATTTCAGACTTGCTGGTGTTCAACTGCAAGCAGTTGGCCGCCATCCAGTCCGAGATTGCCAAGAGATCGTCCTTAAACTTGACCAAGTTGTTATCGCACTTCTTCGAGAAGGCCAGCACCAGTTGGGTATCGTCGGCGTAGGGCACCAGGGACAGACCCCTGCTCTTGGCCACCTCTGCCAGGGGTCTGACGTACAAGTTGAACAGCAAGGGGCTCAGAACGGAGCCCTGCGGTACTCCCCGGTGTAAAGCAGCCTCCCGAGAGTGATATGGGGGAACTAGTACCTGGAAGGACCTGTCCTCAAGAAAAGACCGAAACCAAGCCAGTGTCAGGTCTCTCAATCCCACTTCCTTAAGGCGATTCAAAAGGATCTCATGGGAGACCGTATCAAAGGCGGCACTGAGGTCTAGAAGGACCAGTGCCGCAGAATCCTCAGTGTCCAGACTCCCTCGAATGCTCTCTGATACGGTGAGAAGAGCAGACTCAGTGCTGTGCCGTGGCCGAAAGCCATGCTGAGTTATGTCGAGAATGGCGTTCTGCTCAAGGAATCCGGCCAGGATAGAATTCACACGAGATTCCACCAACTTGGCCAAAAAAGGGAGCTAGGAAAATCGGTTGATAATTCCCAGGGTCACTCGGGTCCAAAGAAGGCTTTTTTTTAGTAGGGGGACCACTTAGGTGTGCTTCCACGCTCTGGGGACAGAAGCTGAACTCCGAGATAGATTGACCAGCTCATGACACGCCGGGGAAATCGAGGAGTATAGTTGACGAAGGAGGGCAGGTGGCAGAGGATCCGCTGGGGAGCCAGATCTAATTTTAAAGCTCAAGGTCTCGTAACCAGACAGGGTCAGAGGAGGAAAAGGGGACACACTGACTGCCCCTGGGTTGCCAGGAACACCTGACAGCCCAACTTCGGACGGGGAAGGCATCGTCGGTAGCCCCCTGTAGATCAGCTCCACTTTGTGCAAAAAGTACTGGGCGAGCTCATCGCAATGCTGGTTGGAGGTGATAGAAGAAACCCTCTTGAGCCCTGCACTTTTCATATCGTTAAGCAGTGAAAAAATAGTTTTAGCAGGGTTAGAGCTGGATAAGATTTTATTGGCCACATAGTCAGCACGGGCTCTGCGGATACCTTTGTGGTACTGCTTGATGGCTGCCCGATACTCTGTCTTGGCTGACGGCTCATAGGAGCGTCTCCACGCTCGTTCTAGCTGCTTAGTGTTTTTTCGCCAGCGTCAGTGAACCAAGGATTCTTAGGCCCACGGCTCTTGCCCCCTCGTCTGGCTGGGATACAACTGTCCAGGCCCGCTATCAGCCAATCTTGGAGACACAAATTTGCCTCCTCCACATCGCATTGGAAGTTGAGGCCGGTGCTTAATTAGCCAGCTAGAAAACCGGTCCGGGTCCAATTTGTGCCATGGACGTTTGAGCGCTCGAGTTACGTGTGGCTCTTCTAATTTGACCTGAAATTGCAGTGAAAATGAGACCATAAAGTGGTCAGTTCAGGCTTGCGGGACCGGAGGGGGAACAGTCAGAGAGCTAAGGTTAGAAAAGATGGGGTCCAACAAGTGCCCCGCCACATGGGTGGCGTCAGTGACATGCTGCACTAACTGGAAGTCTTCTAGGTCCTCTAGGAAGCAAGCAACCTCAGCATTGCCCCCACTCTCGAAGTGAAGGTTGAGGTCACCCAGAATGGTAAAGTTAGCTGACTTACTAGCCAGATGACCCAACCGTAGTTAGTAGGTTGTTCCTGAACATGCTGGATGGACCTGGGGGTCTATAATTTAGCAGGCCGGATATTGTAAGGTTGTGAGTCAAACAAATTTTGAATAACGCGCTTTCGCAGCCCGCGATGGTTTCCTTGCTTAGGCTGGAAGAGTAAGCTTCTTTGGTGATTATTGCAAGGCCTCCCCCTCTACGCGAGTACATACCGCTGTGGCAACGCTAACCACGACTTCGCCACTGAGTCGGGAGTGAGCCACGTCTCCGTAAGGAAGAGGGCGTCAGGAGACTCATCGGCCAGGAGATCTAGCACCTCCGCATGATGTTTTTCCAGCGAGCAGCAATTCAGGCTCAAGAACCTGTACGTCATGAGGCCGGCAGGACAGCCAACGCTCAGAAGAGAGCAGCTGAAAAGAACAAAATGGACAATGAAAGGAGGGCTCATTAAAAGCCCAAGGTGAGGAGGTGCAATTAGAACTTAGGGAGACGAGCTCTTCCCGAGAGTACCTGAGCGGTTTTGCAGTTAAAGATACAGGGGTGCGGACGGGCGCAGACGGGCTTACCTTTGGTGCGCCTTCGGCGCGCCCACTGCGCGCGCCCGCTACGTGGGTGCGGTAGTGCCTGCATTTGTAGATTCTGGGCCAGAAGAACTGCTCCGCTGACCGCGCACTCCCCCCAAGATGGCGGACCTCGCAGCCAATCGGTTGAGCCACAAGAACAGCCCGCCCGCGTCTCAGGAATGCCTCCCGCTGTTCCCCGCAATTCCCGGAGCACAGGTATGTGCGTATGTAAGCTAGTACTAAAAGCGACAATAACAGGATTTAAAAACAATTTAGCAGCTATTAGAAAAACAAAAGTAGACAGCACCTACACTCTCGGCTCACGCCTCAGGAGTCATATGGCTTCAGCTCACTGTTAACTGCATGTTGCTGTTTGATGTCCAGCTAGCTCACAGTTGAACACAGTAAATAGGTGGTAGCCATTTGAGGAGGATTGGGTACGCAATCCTTCTGAGAGGCCACCACCTGCTGTATTCAGCCATGTGCCCCGGGTTTTAACTGAAGGCCCTCTCTTCTGGCCTTGGCTTGTGCCCAACCCACTGCAGGGGTTTGTCGCAGTACTTGCACCCAACTCTCCATGGTGGGCCAACACTTGCTTCACATGGTAATGGGCCTACCATCTGTGGCCAGGCTCGATTGGGCAAGGTCAGACCCAATCCACTGTGCGCAGCATACACCACTGCGCATGCCCATGTGCCCAACCATACACATGGTTCCAAGCCCTACTGTGCTTGGCATTCAGTTGTGAGCAACATGGGTTGGCCGCAAGCCCTTTCCTTTGGACAGGAACTATACCCAACCCTTTGTGGGTGGCCAACTCCTACCACAACATGGCATCCCGCTGCAGGCAGCCAACCCCCACTGTGTGAGGCCTTCACCAATGTACAAAGGGGAAGCCATGTCATGACCTTCAGACAGGCCCTTCCATATGTGGTTTCTAACTCCCCCCATGTTATTTGGCCGTGTACATCATGGGTTGGCTCATGACCTGGCCTCCACCAAAGCACTGTGTCCAACTGACCCCAGGCAGCCGAGCCCCACTATGCACAGCTACCAGCCATGCGTAGTGGATATTGGCCGCAGTACCAGACCAGGTGCAATAGGGTTGGCGGCAAAATGTGGCTTCACAAACCAGAGCACCTGGCAAATACCAGCAGATCATGGCCTTTGGCCATATGCAGCGAGGATTGGAACAACAGACTAATGGGACTAAGCTCCCGCCTTCCGATCCACCACAAGTGGCTATTGGCCAAAGGTAACAGTAGAGCACAGAATACTTTTACCCCATTATATGTTTTTATGGATTTGTAGATTCTAGAACATCGCTGGGTCTAAAGGACCAAAGGAAGGTCTTGGATCTGCGGATCCAGTGATAAGTATTTAATATTTCTTTTTTATTCCGAGACGGGGACCCTGGGGAATCTTTTGAGGGCCCTGGGGGTGAGGGTATGCAGGCCCTGCTCCCTTATACCGTTTATCTTTTGAGTTTTTCCCAGCAGTGTTTCTAATGCACCATGATGGGTAATGATGGCTGCAACAGAAATGTTTCTGTGATGGTTAGTCAACCAGAACATGTCAGGTTGTGTGAATCAGATCTTGATTTGCGAATCCATAATGCAGGATAGGAGAAAAGGCTTCCTCGCCTAATGGTGTGCATTTATTTTTAATTGGATTTGCAAAACCATGGAGAATCCGCGAATTAACAGTCCAATCACCTCTAAAATAGAACCTCTTCACGCCCGACTAGAATATTTTTTTTAAACACTAAATCCATAAAAACTATTGAATGGATTTACACCAATAACCAAATGCGCTTGCCCGAGTAAAGTTCTACCTTCATATCAACGTAGGTAACATTCTGTTTAGTGTTTTTTCCTGTATTCAAGAGCAAAGAATCCTACGCAAATTGAAATGAAATAGCACTTGCCACAACACCCTTTTTCTCGTCCCCACTTGAGGGATCTGCCTAAACCTTGCCATGAAAGATCTAAAGTAGAAGTACCTTTTTGGGTAAAGTTTTGTGCAGATTCGTCGAACGGAGCTAAAGTTATTAAGAAAACAAAAATGCCTTTCGTATGGAAACTCGGACTCAACCATAACTACGCTAGCCCTATCGCTGCCACTAATATATGAAATTCATCTAGTGCTCACCAAGTCCTAACACTAGATATATCTACACTTGTGAAAAATAACACACACAAACAACTAGGTCATCATTTATTACACAAAGAAATCAGCCAGTATGCAATAGGCTTCATTGAAAAGTGCCCCTTACTGCTTCCATATCAAGAAAGAAAGTTGAATAAAGTGCGGATAAACAAGGGTGCATCATTGGATGATCTTTAGGAAGTTCCACCCCCTACATATACAATCAGAGGTTTTGTCAGTTTGGTACAGAGCTTCTGGGTTTGTGGTAAAACAGCTTGCAAAGATCAACAGAGATCTCCACTGCCTGGAGAAAGGAGAAGTGCAGCTAATCAGTGTGAGGATTATAAAGCCATTCCTAACTAGAATGAAGTCCATCATTCCATAGAGAGAAATATTTTAAGATTGAGGACATCTTCTGGTTGAGTGGCTAGACACCAGTATATGTCTCCATATCTCGGATTCTCATGATGCTGTATATCTTCTCCTTTAACAACATACCTGATGCCATGTTGATAGTTAATGGGGGAGGGGAGGGGCATATTGCTCAGCACCTATAGCCTGTCTGACTGGAAATGTCGGGAGTGGCATGAATGTCGGAGCCCCCCCTCCTCTCCCTACCCCCCGAATGTCCTGTGTGAGTCCTTTGATACTGAGATCTGAAACTCGCTGGAAGAAGCCCCTACCCAGACTGCTCTAGCACATGGGCGTAGGAGACACTAAATTTCTGGGGGGGACAGGGACAACCTTGTGGACTTTCCAGTGACCCTATACAAATCGCCCATTGTGCGAGACCGTACGCGCGTTAAACGTATACAATCGCATAGTTATGAAGAGAAATATTGAGAAAGGCAGGCAAGTAGTCACAGTCTGCAAGTATGCTTTATTTTTATTTACATTCACAATAAAGACCAAATGGGAAAAAAATATGTATATGAATCTTGCATCTTCATGCACCAAGAAAACAAAGGCGGGACAAAAAAAGGAATAATAAACTAAACGCTCTTAGCGACATTCCTACATCTCAAAATGCAATCGGACAAATTTGAAATTGTTTTTCTTGCTGCAGGAATCTGTTTTAAAATTATTAACTTTATTTTGAAAAGCCAAATAATTTCTTGCGCCGTTCATTGCAGAGTCCATCATCTCTCTTATGTTGCTGCAAAGTGGAGGGCCCTTTGCAAAGGTTGACTGGTCACCTTTCTCATTGCTGCATTTGTATGTTACACTGGTACTAACAAGGCAAAATCTTTGCAGAGACTGGAGGTATGTGTAAAAATGTCAAAATTCACTGGAAGTAACTTATTCCTTAAATTATTAATTGTTCCCCTAAATTAAGAATTTTAACCAAAACTAAAGTCATGTGTTTTTCACATGTCTTATAAAAACACATGTAATGTGTGTCACAGAACATATCCAATCACAACAGGATTTTGGTTTTCTGGATCATTCTATTTTTTCATGTCAGCTGATTTCATTGCTGTTTTAGTAGTAGTAATTCGCCCCCCCCCCCTTCCCGGACGATGTCGCTGTCATGTCATACCTGTGAAATAAGACCAATTAAGTACGGAATGGCAAGTTTCACTGTTGTCTAAGCAGCATGCCAATACATTTAGTTCACAGCAGCACCAACCCACATGGCTGGGCTTCACCTTTGAGGCTTTTGGATACAAAGCAAGGGTGGGCAAAGGGACTAAAGTGATGAGCTCAAGAAAAAGGCCAGATACCAAGGAACAGGAAAAAGTGGCTGAATGCCAGCACAGTCCCACTTTCCTTTGCAGTGTAGGGTGTTGCAGTGACAAACAGCCTACAATAACACCAGTGTCTGTGGGGGGGCTGCTTGCATTCTTGGGTCTGTGCTGAGCACCCCCAGCTGCTCAGAGGCCCCAGCTGACGTTGTGTTATGTACTGGAGTCTGTCACCAGGCAATGTCGGGCCTAGACAGGCTGAAAGACATGAAACCTATTGAGTGCAGTGCATTGAAGGGTGAATGATGTCTGTGTGAGTGCAGGGTGAGCAGTGTGCCTGTGTGAGTCCAGGGTGAGTGATGTCTTTGTGAGTATAGGGTGAGCAGTGTGCCTGTGTGAGTCCTGGGTGAGTGATGTCTGTATGAGCGCAGGGTCAGCAGTGTGCCTGTGTGAGTGATGTCTGTGACAGTGCAGGGTCGGTGATGTCTGTGTGAGCGCAGGGTGAGCAGTGTGCCTGTGTGAGTCCAGGGTGAGTGATGTCTGTGTGAGTATAGGGTGAGCAGTGTGCCTGTGTGATTCCTGGGTGAGTGATGTCTGTGTGAGCGCAGGGTCAGCAGTGTGCCTGTGTGAGTGATGTCTGTGACAGTGCAGGGTCGGTGATGTTTGTGTGAGCGCAGGGTGAGCAGTGTGCCTGTGTGAGTCCAGGGTGAGTGATGTCTGTGACAGTGCAGGGTTGGTGATGTCTGTGTAAGCGCAGGGTGATCAGTGTGCCTGTGTGAGTCCAGGGTGAGTGATGTCTGTGTGAGTGCAGGTTGAGCAGTGTGCCTGTGTGAGTCCAGAGTGAGTGATGTGGATGGATGAATGCTGGCTTAGTGATGTGTCAGGGAAGGGTGGGTAATGGGTCTATGAGTGCAGTGTGACTGTGCCTATGCGAATGCAGGGAGAGAGATGTATCTGTGCAAGTGCAAAGAGACTTGTCTGGCTACTTCCAGAGATGTATTGGCCAAGATACCTCTTTCTCAAATGTGCTTAAGAATGCACTATTTGCCCACTCTTTTTTCAAAATGTTCTCGTGGGAGAACCCCCGAATCCCCCATAGGTGGTTGGGCCTTGCTCGCTGCGCGCGCTCGTCACAGTGCAGTATTTACGCCTCACCACTTTCAAATGTCACCAGCCGCCCCTGCCTTTTAAATGAAAATACACTATGAAAATTACAGTGTAGGCATAAGGTGATCACATATCATTTCACACACTGACAACTCTGAATACACAATGTAATACAGCAATGTCTAGCACCATCCCCTAAATGAATATAAAAAAAAAAACTTTTGACCTAATGTCAGATGTGTCAGTACGAATCTAGTTATACTGAAAACATTGACAGTCTTAACTATCACAGTAGTTTAAGGAAGAAAGTCTTGAAAATTTCCAAAAGGCTTCCTCAGAGTTCTTAAAGAACACTACAGCACGTCAACACAGAGCATTATATAAGTGTCCAATCTGCGGCTGGGCTGCGCCGCGCCGGGCCCGAGAAGAGACCTGCACCTGGTGTGCCCAGAGAACCAAAGGTGTGTGCGGAGCTGCGACTGTGTGAGGTGACCTGGGGCCGCGATGTATACACTCACTGCACTGACAGCATGCCAAGAACAACGGTGCGGGACGCTGCTCACAAATGGACAGTGACAAGAATGACAGAACAGAAGGTAGCGCTAGCAACCCCAGCCTATGCGTTAAAAACACACGAATGTCCATTTTCGCACAACAATCTCCAAAATCTTTCCCCATCTTCCTACCTCGCAGATATTTCATTCACCCCTTGAAAGCCTTGTAAGCAGCCGTCTGATTAATTCCCAGTCCTTATGAGGTTAGATTTCTCACGTCCGCGCTCATAAAACTAAATCTATTTTGTAAGCATCATTCAGATAATTAGAAAAGTATCACATTTAAGCAAGAATATTGAGCCACAATGCCCGTGAATAGCCGAATTTAGAGACCGGCCTGCAAACACTAGTCTGCGGTGACATTTACACAATTCCAATCTAATAATTACAGAAACACGGCGTGAAAGGGCCCTTTGTTATCGGGAGTTATTCAAAGTGCGGAATTAAGACAGAACATACATGGGCACAATTTAAACTAAATGTAACGAGGAGAGGGCTTTCACGCACTATAAATAAAAAAAATAAAAAAGCAGCACTGGCAGCAGAGGTGAGGGCGAGGCAGAGCCGAGGCTCAGGCTGCACTCCAGACTCCACTCAGTCACAACTTGTAAACCTCACACCCCCACCACTTTCAGTGGCGTAACGAAACTGGAGGGGGCCCCCCTGCAAAGTACATATAGGGGGCCCCCCACGCATCACTGCCAAGGTGCTAGGTTGCTTATGTGTGACATTTCAATGGCTGAAGTGTGCTTATGCGTGACTTTGCAGTGCCTTATGTGTGACACGTTGAGTGACACTTTATCGCAGGTCAAAGTAGCTGTGCCTGTGTAATAATGTTAATTTCAGAATGTCCTGAGAAACCCTGAAAGAGTGGAGAAAAGGCGTATGTAGGTAGGAATGTGCTTGTTTCCTGCAAAAGGGACAAAGCCTGGTGAGTGTTGCATGTGTCCCAGTCTAAATTATAAAAAATATAAGAAAATACCCCAAGTAGCAGGCTGGCTACACAGGGATTTTGCCAGGATACAACATCTGTAGTAAGCTCTGGTGTCACCATGTGCTGAGTTCAGCCACACATACCTGCAGTAAAAAAAACGCAGAGACTGTAACAGCTAGGGGATGGTATGACCAAGACATTACAAACACAAGGAGATGATGGACAGACACTGAAACATTTCAGACACTCACCCCCAGTCACAGATCTGGGTTGAATCCATCATCGTTCTTTAGCACACTTTGCCACCCCAGTTCGGAGCCAGCCATATGCAAATCAGTCTTAACCCTGTGTGTCATGGGAACTGTCCAGACCGAACTGCCAAGCCAGGTCTTTCCTGGACCGGAATCAAGCATCCTGGGAACGGTTTCGGGGTATCACCCATCATCCGCTAGGTTAGCTTGAATCCAGTGACAAAATGAGCAAGGGACCCACGTCTGGGCATACCCTGCCGGCTGAGGGCAAACAAAGCAAACACAAGGAGATGATGGACGGAGCACTGAACATTTTCAGGGTAACACCCCTCATCAGCCAGGTTAGCTTGAATCCAGTGGCAAAGTGAGCAAAGGACCCACGTCTCGGCATACCCATCCCATTCGGGGTGACAAATACAAAAAGAACAATTGATGGACAGAATACAGAAACAATGTCAGACGTGGGTCCCATGCTCTCCATGCCACTGGAGTCAAGCTATCCTGGCTGAAGGGGGGTGAAACCCCGAAACTGGTCCTAGGTTGCTTGTTTCCAGTCCTAGGAATCCACCCACTGTCATCTCTCATTCACAAACAAACTGGTTGTGTTAATAATGACGTTTTTTTTTCAGGCAATGAAGTTAAATATACAAGGGTAGCACTATAACTGCCTTTCCACTTTCTGCCTCCTTTCCCACCACATACTGGAAGTCATCCACCACCATCCATATCTGGGCTCCCCATCCTCTCTCTCCTCCAGCGAGTCTGTATCTTCATGCCCAGTGTGTCAGCCATTCAGACCTGGTGCTTTGGTGAGGAGTCAGTGCTTTTGTCACATGAACAAAGTAAATAAACTCTTGAATCTTGCCTCTACAAAGTTGATTGGGGAGACCGAGCCAAAGGGACAGAAAAAAACCAGAAGCACTCCATGAAGGACTACAAATCCTAGTGTGTGAGTGAATTCTATGTTTGATTATTTTTCTATCATTTCTTGTTGCCTCAACGAACACATTAAACAAAATGGTAACCAAAATCTAGCAATAATTGGGGTACATTGGTCCAATCACAGGCTTTTGCCCCAGTGCCACAGCACCTGCTGCACTGATTATCGATGGGCCTGCTCCTTCCTGCAGAATCCAATGATACTGGCCTATGGCCTAGTTGTGTGCGATACAAGTGATATTTGGCAACACCAAGAGAACCCTCATCCCGTGATTTCGGAAACCTTAACCCCTCCTGCCCAGATATCGGATAATTCCTGTCCATTTCATTGGCGCTCTTTTTGACTCACCCTCATATGCAATAAATAAATTGAAGTTTCTTTAAAACAACTAGGAGTTTCCCTCAAAACTAGAAAGCCCAGAAGGGTTTGTTGTATGTTTGTGACATGGGTTATTACATCAATGTATTTTGTGGTTTCCCTCTCTGCCACAGCCACAGAACTTTACAGAATGTATTTTACACACGTCACGGTTACAGAGCAGTCCTGGATGTTATCGGCTTGATGAGGATGAGTAGGAGAGACAGCCCCGCTGACATCTGAGCCTGTTTATTGTACATTTGATAAAAAATATCCACAAAAGGCACGCACGGTCCTGCATCACCACAGTCCTCCCTACCCCACAAACACCCATTGGAGTTTACAGATACAACATGCAGAATCTTTGTGTTTTCCCAAAGGCACTGACTCCATTGGTTGTTCTGCAAGGGCTGGGTGACCTGTGTTCATCTGACAGCCTTTCCAGATTTTTAAGGCTCATAGTCTATTTTAGGGGCAGATACAGAACCTTTAACTTTTCACTGAACACAATTCATTGGCCATCCTATGAATATTTGCCAGCTACCTTTTACAGGAACCTTTCACATATGAAAATAAAAAATGTTCAATAAAAAAAAGCTGTGCAATATTGTAGGGGGTGGCTGTTTTGAATTGGGGTGGGAAGCTGTGAAGTATTTCCTTTGCAAATTTCTCAATTCCTGAGAAAACTATCATTATTACCAATTGTAGTTGTATGTTGGTTTTCAAGTTAAAATAAGACATTTGTCAACCAATTAAGTTGCTTAATGGAAAATTAATCTACATGCAATGCACCTTCATTTTTAGTTCTAACTACTGCTTTGAAAGAAATGTTTCCGTTTTGTGGGTAAAATGACACAAACGTTAATGAAACAAGAACCTCCTAATTGGGCAAGTAGGCCAATAATCTGAATCTACGGAGACTTTGCTCATGTAATAAAAAATGTGCTACCCGTGCTTTGATGTGCCTGAATAAAATATCAGGAAATTCTGATATCCAATACTGTCAGTATACAAGAGAATTTCGTTTCAGGCTTTGGCTTACTTGAAATTTTACAGTGTTCTGCTGCTGATTTTCAGCAGAGTCCACTGTGCAGATGCTCTGGGAGCTGCGATGGCTGACCTGCCTAGTTCCTGCTGCTGCAATCTGGGTGTTCAGTCCAGGCTGCCAACATGTGCCCTATGCTCAGAGTTCACCCAACCCTGGAGAAAGGGCTGAGCAGAGTTCTGGGCGCAGCGCTTACCTTCTCACTTAAGAGCTGGCTCTCAACATGCTGCTGATGCTGAGACAGCCGTCCCTGCATCTGGTACACGTGGTCGCCCGGGTGTGGCAGTGACACTGCTGTTAAGTTTCTGGGCTCTCAAGGCACCACCCATTACATCCTGTTCCGTCAGACAGCACGATTCAATCACAGCAGCACAGGGGTCCCGGATTCGAACAAGATGTGACAAAAGGCATGATAGAAATAAAATTGTAACAATCCGGGCCCAGAGAAGAATTCCATGGCAAACATAGTAATCTGTCTCTGGGCCGGCTTGTACACCCCTGGAAACATTTAAATGTGTAAACAGACGAGCTGTGAATGCGCACTTGCCGGAATGACTCTTCAAAGCTCCTTTACAAAGGGACAGGGGCACAAATGCGTGATTATCTTTTTTATTGCAGTGATTCGGGACGTGACTTCAAATGCCTTAGGCATGATGCTTGGCAGGGCTGGCCCACGCTGCCTACCCAGTCTGGTGCTCTTGGGCCTTCCCGTGCACAGTGCTGAAGGGGGCCCCCCTCGAGCTCGCCCCCCCCCCCCGCACTGCATGGGCTGCGGGGGTTATTGTTACGCCCCTGACCACTTTCAGATGTCACCAGGCGCCCCTGGCAATGCAGTGTATCAACCCTTGCCCCTACTTACAAGTTAACCGAGCGTCAGAGCGTGTTGCTGCCTGCAGCCCTTCTGTCTTCAAGCCTGCAACAGAGAAGTCCGACGACGAGGTCAGGTCAGCCAGCAAATCAACCAGAGCACTGGCTACAGGCAGCTGATGTGAGAACTAAATCATTCCTGGAGCCTCAGGGGTGCTGAGCCACACAAAGAGTTCAAAAGGGCAGTGGCAGGGGGGCGAGTGGCCTCTGACGTCACCTTATGCTGTGACTATCGGATCATTGGCGGCTCACAGACAGGTAACTGGAGAGGCGCCAGGTCAAGTGCAGGGCCATTGATCCGATAGTCACAGCATAAGGTGACGTCAGAGGCCACTCGCCCCCCTGCCACTGCCCTTTTGAACTCTCTCAGCGCTGATGGCCTGCCAATCTCCCTCTCAGGAGGTAGAGGGGAAATTTGTTTGACCCCGCGTCCCCCCACCCTTGTCCCCTGTGTCCCCCCCACTCCAAAATCTGGGGGGGATATGTCCCCCGCGTCCCCCACAGTTCCTACGCCCATGCTCTAGCACACTCATAACGGTTTTCTTTACAGTACAGATATTAGTTTTCCTTTAAGGCAAACACATTTGTAGTGCGTTCATGTTCTCTTTAACACCTCGAGGTAAAGCACACATTCTTTGATTGAATGAGAGGATACTGCACACGCCGCACACAAACTTAGTGTGTGGACGATTGGCAGATTCCTTCCTACCAGAGGAAAGTCACTCCATAAACAGGGTGGGAATTTAGTAAAAACGTGTTCCAAACTCTTGGCTTCATGATTCAAGTTGTTGTAATGCACTCCAAACCCCCAAGGGTGTGGAATGGAAACAGTGAGTAAGGCAACGAGAAAGCTGAGTGACTGCAGCACAAAGATGGAGCGGAGAAAAAATCCTCTCAACAAAGGGAGACGAAAACCATGTCCGTGTTCTTAGTTCCTTCTTAAGTGACAAAGAAAAAAGAAACCACTGAGGCTGTAGAGCAACTGCCACTACAAGGCAGGGACAGGGTAGTTTATTGGCTCTTTAAAAGAGCATTGGCGGCTTTTCACTTCCTTACGGATGTTTACCTTGCTGCATTCCATACTCCTGCAGAATCTCTTCACTTTCATTAAGCAGACAAGTTACGTTTTGCTGACATCTAGCGGTACTGTCATGCAAGTGTGGCACAATCCAATTTTAGTACTGTGGGGTTGTATTAACGTAATAATATATTTATCATCTGCCTTGTGTGAATCCAGCAGTGCGGTATAGACAACTTAAACTTAACATGGGTAACAAAAATGAAATATGAAATAGATCCGGAATTACATATCGAAAATGCTTTTCTAGGGGAATAATTTACTGAACAATGAGGCTGGTAATATGTTTTTTCTTCATTAGAACTATTAATGTGAAATGATATTGTAATGTAATATGCACCAGTATTTTACTTTTTAGAAGTGCTGCACGTATTCAATAGTCCGTGAGTCTTTTAAATTGTTGTCAAACAAAAATGTAAATGTACTTTACACTGCAATGTTATTTTAAACACGTCTGTTGACTGGATAAAAAAAAAAACACTTGGACATTCTGCCTCTGATACACTAGTTATTTGAATGCATTTAAAGAAATGGCAGAGTGCCGATCTTATTTTCATGGCTCGAACAGTCAAATTCTTTTTTATTTACTGTTGGGACGGAAAAGACCTCTGCTTGGAAAGAGACGTACGTGTATCCCCGCCATGAGTGCCCAACGGAGCCTCTCGGGAGCAGAGGAAAAGAGGAGACACCCAACTGTGAAGGGGTCGTAGTAAACCCTTGGCTGTCCCTGCCAGAGCAGAGAAGCAGCGAGAATGGGAACAGGTCATGACGGCGGTGGCCATCAGGAGGGCGCCCCCGTAGTCACGGAGGGCCTCCCCCCGCCCCCTGCCTTTCGGTCATCCACTCCTCCCCGGGCAGGTGGAGTCCCGGCGGGAGGGTGGGCGGGCCAGTGACGCACGTGCGGGGCGGCAGGGAGGGCGAGGGGTATTTGACTTCCCCTCGCCATCTTAGAAGCCTCTTTGCTGCTCCGGACACCGCGCGACGTGCACCAGGGACACTCTTTTCCCTCCCTACCTCTTACCCTGTGTGTCAGCTGGGGAGGCAACTGTTGGAACTTTTAATGTGTACTTTTTTCGTTGCAGGCGGAGTTACAGGGCGATCCGGAAGCAGAGAGGTGCAGCACTGTACTTCAGCAGGCACATAGGGGTGCCAGAGCCTAAAACCTGGAACCTCAATGGAGGCCCGGGAACCCGTGTTGGCGCCCCAGTAGTCCTTCGGGCGGTTGTGGGCCTGTGCAACCGGGGGCTTGCCTAGATATGCCCCGCAAGGGGCGTGAGTAGATTTATTACCATAACGGTGCAGCATATTGGTGGTTCGCCACGGTGCTGCTTGGCTCATCAGGCGGGCAGGTGGCGAGAATGCGGCCTGCCCTTGGATCGCCCATAAGATAACCCACCATGATTACATAACGTTATATGTAATAAACCTGCAGCAACTTTCCCCAATCTAACACTGGTGTCTTGTGTGTTATTTGGGGGATGTTTGGGTATATTGCAGGGCGGGGGGATCCTGTTGCCATGATGTGACTAAGATCTCAGCAACAGCACAAGGGAAGGTCACTCCGGCCACAGCGAACGAAATCATTTGGCTTTCACAAGAGGCGCAAGTATTAACAGAGAAGAGGGAGTAGAGGGGGGACAAGCTCCCATGGATGCTCACTCGTGGTAGGGAGCGAAGGGGAGCGTGTGGAGAGGGGGGGGGCGGGGGAGCACCGCCCGACTGGGGAACACTTGAAGTCTGACCAGTGCTCTGGATGGTGAGAAGGTGGCAGGACTACGACACCGGATACACTTGATGAAAGGAGGGCCTACTCCACCCCATACGTTCATTGGTTGGATATGGTTTTTGAAAGTTTGGATGAGGAGAGTAGTTTGCTTGTCCTGGGGAATGGGGGTTGGGGTCATTATGCAGTTATGTTTAAGGGGGAGAAGGGGCGGATCTCGCAGACCACATATTGATAAAGCGGGGGCCTACACTGCATCCTTGCCAGCAGAGATCAGGGTCCGTTATATCTGATACCCAGAAAGATCACTCACATCCACCTCTGAGAGACGTCTCTATACCTAGAGTGGCCAGGGCATTTCAGGGATGGCAGGACAGATGGGACTTAATTTACTCCAGTAGGAGCTTGAATCCAGAGGGTAGGGATTATTCTTTTTACTCTTCAATTCCCAACCTGAATGTTAGACTCGATACCTTTTTGTGCTACCCGAATTTACATGCCCAGATTTAGGCAGTGAAGTACTTAACACATACTCTATCTCATCATAATCCAACCCTACTACATTTGAAGTGAGGGCAGATGTGTCAGAGAATACCAACGTGGAGACTCAAGCCTGAGGCACTAGAGGAGCAGGTGTTCCGGGAGGAGTTCAAAGAGTGCATAGGGAGATATTTCACTGCAAATGAAAACACGACTACCTCCCGACTGTCGGAGTGCGACGCCTTTAAGGTGGTGCTGAGGGGCAAATGCATTGCAACCTCTATAGGAGTGCGGCGCACCCTGGAGGCGGACCTTGAGACAGCAGATGGGGCATTGCGCGCGCTAGAGAAGCAACAACCGGGGTACCAAGAGCTGGGCGCAGCCCTATTGGATGCCAAGGAGGAGGTGGCCAAACAGAGAGGCTGTATGGTTACAATTACAAGCGCTACATGGAGTGCACACATGCGGAGAGGGACAGAATAGGACCCCTTCTGGTTTGGCTGGCCAACCCAGCCCGGAGGGGCACCCCGATCCTGGTTGTGGAGGACACAGGAGGATGTAGCCTTGCGGCTAGAGCTGTTGACCTTGAAGCCGAGGAAGCGGGTTCGAGTCTCGGCAACGATGCTCAACATCCTGTGATTCTAGGCAAATCACTTAATCTCCCCGTGCCTACAAAAATGAATGTGTTCTCATGAAACGAAACTGGTGCTCATGTAAAGCGCTCTGATACCCGATGTCTCGGGTCTAGTTTGCACTATATAAAACTAAAAAAAAAAACACCTGTATAGGCAGAAAGACAAACAGAAGATTCCTGGAATTCTACACCACTCTAGATAGGTCAAGAACTGGGCGGGGGAGAGACGAGATAGGGTAATACTTGAATGCAATTCTGCTTCCTGCCCTAGATGCCGAGGAGGCAGGAACCTTGGGAGCCCCCATTAATGTACAAGAAATAAGAGTGGCAATTAAAGGACTGGCTAAAGGTAAAACGCCCAGAACAGATGGGTTTCCCATAGAACTTTACGCTGCATATGTTGAGGAACTGGCACACAGATTAGAGGAAGTATATGGGGCAGCCCTAGGAGAAGGCCAACTCCCGGGCTCTACCCAGGAAGAGCTGATCGTCCCACTTCTTAAGCCTGGTATAACCCCCACAGAGTGTGAAGCTTATAGGCCATTATCAATGCTAAATATAGATTTTAAAATACTAAATAAAATACTGGCCATGAGACTCCAGCCGTTTGTCGATCCCAGTGCATCAAGAACAGGCAGAATTCATCTCAGGGCGCAACACAGCACTTTACAGACAACTTATGGCCCCTTATGACAAAAGGAGGCTTAGGGAGGGACTAAGAGGTAGTCTTCTTGGTTGACATGGAAAAGGCCTTTAATAGCCTTGAGTGAGGATTTTTATACGGCATCTTAGACAAAATGTGAATGGGGCGGGCTTCTTTGATTGGATTTGACTACTATACACAAGCCTAACAGCACGAATTCTATCAGGATAGACTATCTCTGAGAGCTTCAGGGTTGAGCGGGGGACGCGGCAGGGATGCCCCCTCTCGCTGCTCCTCTTTGCCCTTGTTATGGAGCCTTTGGCCTCCCTGGACCGCACAGGAGGGCGCTACCATAGGATACGATGGTCTGCTACTCTTCTTGGGAATGTGCAGGAGGACTTACCAGGGGGCTTAAGTTATGATGGAAGAGTTCGGAGAAATGTCTGGATTGAAAATGAATTGGCGAAAGTTCAAATTGTTCCCATTGACGGCGGTTGGAGCCCCCATGGCGGAGCTAGGTGCTCTTACATGGGAACTCAACTGCCTGGAAAATCTAGGGGTGAAACGATACCATGCCCAAGCTGACATATTTGATGGAAATGTAGGTACGGCCCTGAGGTCCTTGAAGGCCAACATGGAGTTTTGGAAGGGACTCCCACTATCACTGGCGGGGAGAGTAGCCCTCCTGAAGATGGTGGCGTTACCAAGACTGTTATATGTCTTTGCATCACTTCCAATATGGGTACCCCTGAAATGGCACGCAGACTTAGCAGTCCCTGATTTTGAGCAATATTACTTAGCGGCCTAACTGCAGTGGGTGGCAAGGTGGATAGGATACCTTCAATCTCAGACTCGGGTGGTAGACCCACTTACTCCAGACTTAGGAACATTATGGAAACTACTATTGGGTAGAGATGGAGACACACCTGAGGACTCGGATATGATAATAGTGGCTAAGCGCTGTTGGAGACGAGTTGTCCGTAAGATCCAGACCAGATTTCCATACTCACCTGACCTCCCCATAACCATATTCAGGATGCTTCCTGTGTAGCAGCTTGGGTGGGACTTGAAGAATGGGAAATGGCAGGAGCGACAAAAATAGGAGACCTGCATAGTGGGGATGGGGGGGGAACTCATGCCATTTGAGGACTTCAGGGAGGGATACGATCTGCCCCAGCAATTTTCTTTGACTGCGTGCAGAACTGATTGCGGCTATTAGAAGACATTAGAGATTGGGATCTGCTAAACCTCAACTGCACGCCACCTGTGCGTACTTGGGCACTGGGGGGGTGGGGTGGAGTTAGAATTAAAGCAGTCACATGCTTATATGGGGTCCTAAGTAGGTATACAACACAACCACTGACTAAGCTATGTAATCACTGGACAGAGGACCTGAATATCCCTCTAGACGACAAATCCTGGGAGAATGTATCAATGGGGATCCCCAAATCCTCGAGAAATGACCGGTTTCGGCAAATCATTTTTTTCATATTGCACAGAGCCTATCTTACCCCAGAGCGGATAAATATGTTTTTTAGAGGGATGATGTGAAATGTCCGAGATGCGGGAAGTGGGAGCCTAACTATTGCACATGACGTGGACATGTCCTGGGCTGCAGGCCTATTGGACAACAGTAGCTGCAACACGCTCATTGTCTATTGGGGCTACTTAGCCCTGGTCCTGGCTAAGTGAGATACCACAACATTGGAAATCCACAGGGGGCCAAAAAGTCTAACCTGGAAGGTTGAATTAGAGAAATGGGCGGCCTGTGAGGGGAGGATACTTCTTTGAAAAGCCAAAAGAGGCATTGGCTCACTGGAGTGAGCTCCGGCTTGGGAGGCCTTGGTCAATAGTCTGAAGGAACCTAAACCAAAATCGGGGGAAGCAACTCAGGAGGGAGAGTCCCCACAAGGTAGCCCAGAACCTTGAGTGAGGAGAGAGGAGGGAGCAGGTCTCTTGCAAGGAAATATTGACATACTGCACCCTTGAGTGGATACGGAAGGAGGAACTGTTGCGCGAAGGCTGCAGGGGGTAGCCAGCGAGAATTAAATTCAACTTGTGGTCTTTTGACTTTACTGGTACAGGATGGCTGCTGGATATTTGCCAGGGGGGAGGGAAAAGGGGAGTTGGGTTTTTAGAGTAGATAATAAGAGGTGTATTAGCACCAGTGAACTGTAAAAATCATAATTGTATATCGGATGCAAGCAATGATTGATACAATGTAACCTACTGTTGAAATGATTATAGAAATGCAATGGATACCACCTCTAATACTTGAAATCCCCCAAAAATATGTTTTTTTTAAAAATGAACTCAGATATTGGGTTAATTATCACTAAATCAAATAATTTTTGATGATTATCTTTATCAATCAACCAATGCAAATGGGGTGGTAATCAAACTCTGTTCTACATTCACTGTGAGAATTACTACTGCAGATAAAAAACACTGCAAAACGATTAACATTTTTGCCAACCAACAAGCACTCCAAAAAATACTTTCCAGGATTAAGCTGAGAAAAGGTGTCAAAAGGATAGTTGAGAAAATGCTTGTTTTGCACAAAAAAGCCCCCAAAAAACAAACAAAAAAACAAAGCTATATTTAAGAATGCTCTGCCCCACAATGTGTGCAAGATTTGACTTCTGCAATTCATAAACAAAATGATAACACAATAATGAACAAGTTACTTACCTTCGGTAACAAAGTATCTGCAAGAGACATATATTAGTTACAGATTCCTTACCATAGAATTACCCCAAGGCTTTAGACTGGATACGGAGAATTTTTCTCTAGCAGTACCCCTGGTCATCGAAAGGTGGCGTCAGTCGACTCCACGTTTGTCGTCGGTGTCGCCGGGATGACGTTGCAGTGTCTACTTAGACGCAACCACTGCATTCTACCGTCAGTTCTGACATGACTTTCCACGCCAGAAGCGCAGAGCCATGAAAGACACTGACCACTGGTGCGCCACAACTAGGGCCCTGCAAGGGAGTCCCTATCTCTATTAGTCAATTTGCAGAGCGGAGAGGATGGGTGGGGTGGTAAGCAACCTTCAACTAATATAGGTCTCTTACAGATACTTCAATACTGAAGGTAAGTAACTTGTTCATCTGAAAGAGACTATTAGTTATAGATTCCTTACCTTAGAAAACATACCCCACCAATTCCAACTAAGTTCACACCAGAAAGGCATGGAGAACAGAACGGTCAATGTAGCCCTCCCTCCGGCCTTCACTATCCAGGCAGTAATGTCTGGTGAATGTGTGCACAGATTCCCATGTGGCCACTTGGTAGATGTAGATAAGTTGGTCTCCACGTGACTAAGCAGTAGTGGCTGCCGTAGCTCTAGTGGAATGCACCCGCAGCCCCACTGGATGTTCCTTTTTTGCTAAAGCGTAACACATCTTTATACAAAGGACAACCTGTCTTGAGATGGTACGCTTTTGGATAGGCCAACCTTTCTTGGCACCCACATAGCCAACGAAGAGTTGATTGTCCACCGGGAAATCCTTAGTGCGGTTAGTGTAGAACGTTTTGGGTCCAGACAGTGCAATCACTCATCCTCCTTGGGAGGTTGTGGCGGAGTGAAAAATGTGGGTAGAGAGTGACAATTTTAGGGAGGAAAGAGGTTCTCGTTCGAAGCACCAAGAAGAAGTGGGGCTTAGAAGAAAGAGCTTGAAGCTCACTCACTCTGCGAGCAGAGGTGATGGCAACAAGAAAAGCTGGTTGTAAGGTAAGAAGCCTAAGAGGACAGTTTCTATGTGCGCTCATAGGGAGATGGCTGGGCCAAAGAAAGAAGGAACAAAAGAACCTCAGAAAGAAGAGCAGAAAGGGGATCCGCAGCCTTTGCTGCGCACCATGCCACAGTGTTCCATCAACAGGCGTATACCGTTTTCGTGAAGGGACTCCTGGCGGCCAAGATTACATCAAAGACTTCGGGAGGAAGGTCAAACGCGGTCAACTGACGCCGCTCAATCTCCACGCAAGGAGGTGGAGGCTGGACAGGTTCGGGTGGAGGATCGTCCCCTGCAGCGGTGACAGAAGATCCTCCTGAAGGGAAGATCCTCCTGAAGGGACAGTCTGATCAGAGGATCGATAACCATGCTCAGGAGCTCGGGGTACCAGACTCTTCCTGCCCAGTCTGGTGCAATAAGAATGACTTGGGCCCGTCTTCAGCACTTGGGGCAGAAGTGGTACAGGTGGAAAGGCGTACAGGAGGCCTCAACTCCACTCACGACAAAAAGCATCACAGAGCGAGCACCGCCTTGGAAATTTCAAGGCGCAGAACTGCTGACATTGCGCGTTCTCTCTGGTGGCGAACAGATCTAACCAAGGCTCTCCCCACTGCTGCAAGAGACCTTGCACCACCTCCGAGTGAAGACGCCATTCGTGATCCACCAGGCACCGACGGCTGAGTTTATCCACCCTGGCGTTCAGAGAACCTGCCAGGTGTTGAACCACCAGGGTCATGCCCTGATGTTTCAGCCACGTCCAAAGGCGAAGAACTTCTAGACAAAGGGTCCACAACCCCACCCGCGCTTTTTCTTGCACCACCACATGGTGGTGGTGTTGTCTGTGAACACCTGCACTGCCTTCCCCTTGAGGGAGGGAAGGAAGGAATGCCTGCAGTGCCAAGCGGATCGCCCAGAGCTCCAACAGGATGATATGGAGCTCGGACTCCACCGGAAACCAGACTCCTCTGATCTCCACCTCTCCCAGCTGGACGCCCCATCCCAGGAGTGATGCATCGGTCACCACTGTGAGGTCTAGATGGGTAAGGGAGAGGGATCTACTTCTGGCCCAATCCTGGTTCGTTAGCCACCACTGCAGTTGTTGTGCAGTTCCTTACGAGATCTGGATGTAGTTGGAAATATTTCACTGATGCTGCGCCCACTGGAACTTCAGATCCCCACTGCAGAGCCTGCATAAGCCATCTGGCATGATTTACCAGCAGGATGCGGGATTCCATGAGGCCCAGCAGCCTCAGGGTCATTCCCACCGAAATCAGGGATAGAGGCTGAAAGATCAGTATCATAGCCAGAATATCCCAGACTCGCTGTTTGGGAGAATACATCCAAAACTGCACTGTGTCCAGAACAGCTCTGATGAAAGGGAGCAACTAAGAGAGTCAGGTATGACTTTGGCACGTTGATAGTCAACCCCAGTGAATGCAGGCAGTCCGCGGTAGTCCGAAGGTTGGAAACGACAGCCTGGGGCGAGCCCGCCTTGAACAGCCAGGCGTCGAGATAGGGGAAGACTGGAACCCCTGCTCTGCGCAGATAAGCTGCGACCACAGCCGTCACTTTCATGAAAACCTAAGGCCGAAGGGGAGCCCGGTGAACTGAAAATGCTTGTGGCCTAACGTGAACTGTAGGTAACGTCTGTGGGCTGGCAGGATGGGAATGTGAAAATAGGCATCCTGCAAGTCCAACACCACCATCCACTCTCCAGGGTCGAGGGTAGATAGAACCTGAGCCAAGGTTAACATTAGGAACTTCTCCTTCCGGAGGAAGTGGTTAAGGGACCTGAGATCCAGGATAGGATGCAGGCCCTTGTCCTTCTTGGGCACCAGAAAGTAGCAGTAATAGCAACCACTATCTACTTCTGACACAGGGACCCTCTAGATAGCTCCCTTGGCCAAGAGAGCGGAGTCGGCGGCATGTTCGGAGGGGTAGCCTCAAAGGTGAGGGAATACCCCTTCGGACTATCTGCAAAACCTATCTTTCTGAAGTGATGGATTGCCAGTGGAGGAGGTGATGGCGAATCCTGCCACCCACTGTCCGCTGGTGGGCCTGAGAAGTCAGACAAGGAGAGTTTGGAGGCTGCTGCAGGGAAGTGGAGGTGGGGGGGGGGGGGGGGGGGTTGGACTGGCCTGCCAGCTGGTTCCAAGACATGCTTCGCTGGGTCCCACATCCGGGGCCACACAGAGGATGGGCAGCTTGCATGGGCTGGTGGCTAGACTAGGTCGGATGTAGTGGGGTGCCCCTCCCGTAGCCACGAAAGGGGCATTAGGCAGACTGTGGGGGATGGGAGGATGCAGCGAGGCCTAAGGATCTGGCCATAGCCCTAGAATCCTTGTAGCGCTACAGCGCAGAGTCTGCCTTGTCACCAAAAAGGCAACGGATATCGAAGGGCGTGTCCAGCAAGGTTGCTTGAACATCCCCTGAAACACCAGACATCCTCAACCAGGCATAGTGCCGAAGGGCTACCGACGTGGCAATCAGTCTGCCTAGTGAGTCGGCGGTATACAGTCCACATCTGATGGTGAATTTGGCTTTGTCTCTCCCATCCACCACTGTCTGGGAGAGAACGGGCCTGGCCTCTTCCGGGCACTGAGGCAGCACCTGCGCAACCGCTACCCAGACTGTATGGGTGTAGCGGCCCAAGAGGCATGTGGTATTCATGGACGGCTGTGCCAAGCTGGAGGAAAAGAACATGTGCTTCCCAAGATGATCCAGTTTCTTGGGTTTCCTGTCCGGGGGTGAAGAAGGGAATGTGCCTTTGGAAGAAGAAGCTTGGACCACCAAGCTCTCAGGGAAAGGGTGTTGGGTGAGGAAAATAGTATTGCCCGGAGCCCGGCAATGGTGGCGGGCAATCGTCCATTCCATAGGAGCTCCTGTGCTGGGCTTGACCAAGTGCCCAGAGGGAGGTCAGTGAGGGCTTCATTAAAGGGCAAGAGGGGTTTAGAGGAAGTTGCACCCGGTTGAAGCACCTCTTTCAGGAGGTTAGTCCTGACTGCCACTGTAGGGAACTCCAGGCCCAAGGACTCAGCTGCCCTATGCACCACCACTGCATAGGACTCCCCCCTCCTCCATAGCCAAGGTAGAGGGAGAAAGAATTCCAAGGTCTGGGGATGTGTCCAGACCACCAGTGTCACCCAATTCCTCTCTCCAGTCCGGTTCTTCCAGCTGGAATGCTAAAGGGTCCAGCGACCCCTCCCAGTCCTCATCACCACTCACAGGGTGATTGGGAATACCTGGGATGAACAAGAGAACAAAAGTACCCTCCGGCGTCGGATTCAATTAAATCTGGCCACGTGTCCATCTCTGGGATGAGGATGGGGACGGCGTCGTCGCCAGGGAAGGTCAAGTAAGGTTGACGACATCGATCCAGATCCAGGCCTGGATCCGGATCCAGGCATGGATCCACGTGGGCCCTCCAGTGCTGGGGCCAGAGCCACCAGCATCGAAGGCCCAGGGCCCCCAACCAACTCCATGTAGTCAGAAGGTGTGCCAGTAGAGTCAGGCTGCCCAAAGATGCGTTGGAGTCATCCCTGAATCAGGCACCAGAGACAGAGCCTTAGAGTGACGACGCTCTGGGTCCCGCGAAGGCAAAGAGCGACGGTGCTTCTCCACCTTCTTCTTGTGCTTCGACTTACCCGAAGAGTGCAAAGATTTAGATGAGGTCTAGTGACCCCGCAACAGATTTCGAGACCTTCCCCTCGAGCAAGACTGGGAGCCGACTGCTGGGACTCTAAAAGCTTTTGGGACCGCTGCCGCAAACACTTCGGGTTCATGGCACAATAGTCGGAGCACAACTTGGTCGCTCTCCAGGCACCAGAGGCACATGAGGTGCAGGTCCGTCACAGATATCAGCGTGTGACAGAAGTCCCAAGGCTTGAAGCCAGTTCGCCGATGGGACATCCCTTGTGCACCAGGAGTCGAAGTCTCAAAAAATAAGTAGATAAAAGGTTAGTGAAAAAATTACTAAGGGGCAAGCTCTCTCCGGATCTACGCTACGCTGCCGCCGAAAAAGAAAGAACGGACGTCAGCGCGCAGGGGCGTCGTCTAAGTAGACCCTGCAACGTCATCCCGCGACCATAACGCCGACGGACGCAGAACCATCCGACACCACCTTTTGACGTACACGGCTACTGCTAGAGAAAAGTTCTCCGGATCCAGTCTGACACTTGGGGCTTATTCTAAGGTAAGGAATCTATAACTAATAATCTCTTTCAAATTGATTAAGATGGGTGTATAGAATACAATGTGACAATAATAATAATAATATACTTACAACACTGTTGCTTTCGATAAGAAGGTGCGCCATCATGATGACTACCGATGCAGTCACAATAGGGTTTCCAAAAGAAAAAATGTCGATGTCTGAACCACGGTAAGCCTAAAAAAGAATGTAAATCAGAAAATCTTAAGAAAATTTAGTCACTGAAGAGTACAGTTACCAAAAGAAAAAAAAAATCCCTGCTTCTTCGTCAGAACTAGAGAACATTCTTTCCAATGAGACTAGATAGATCTTCATGATGGCCTTACATCCATTCAGGTGTAAATCTAATCTGCTCTCATGACATCACAGCAGTGACATCCTGCTAGTGATCACGGCGTCTCTATTCCTCCCCAAATCACACTATTATTAATTTTCCATTATAGAACATTTTAATCGGACAAAAGAGGGACATAATGCAATGTTTTTTTTTTAACTGATAAGTAATATATTTTTGTACCTTTTGTACAAAGCACCTTGTCCTCTAATTTTAGTTTTTGCACTTTTGCATTATAAGTACAATCAATCTATCCAATTGTTGCAAAATATATTAGACGTGTCATGCACACTTTAACATATAGTAGCTGTATGACAGTAGATTCACCACTTCAAGAACAGGCCTCTAACAATATTCATAGTCATCAGTTCTTTAGAAGCGCTGCTTGAAGCGAACAGATACACATACATTCACTGTCACTTTCAAATAAAATCATACAAAAATGATCTTGGGTAAACTAGATCAGGCTAATGTGGTTTCTTTTGGAATAAAATGAACACCAGAATTTCAATAAAATCTAAATAATGTTAGAACTTCTGAGAACCTCAACTTCCACGAACTTCTTCTTCAACATGTCAACTTATTAAAACCAGGAAAATCTTGTTCTATGCCGGTGGATCATTCCAACAATCAATGCATTAAATAAAGTCTCAATTTGGACAATCACACTGCCTTCCTTCATGAAGGAGGCATCAACTTATTAATCACAAATCTTTAATGGGTCATGAAGAACTATTTATCTTAAGCCAAGAGTTAACATTCTGAGGATGAAAACACTGACAGAGAAAATAGTGTTTTCTTAGCCATGAGGCACCCGACCCTTCAGGAGACCGCTGTAACGAACTTGCAGAATTCTCTGCCACTAAAGTTCATAATATTCTTAAGCACCTCCCACTAAGAGATGATGACACACTTGAGCAAACTGCAGCGGACCAGCATGGAAATAAATACCATCTGGAGACCTTCACTCCGCTGACTCAGGAGTAATTCTTAGCTATGTTATCCACGCCCAGTTGGGCTCACCATTAGACCCTGCACCCCCTAACATCTTAAAGTTGGCTGCATCTACAGTGGCCCCTATTATGACCAGCTTGATTAATTCTTTCCTCTCATTAGGGATTGTTCCCCCTGAATGGAAGATGGCTATGGTAAAAGCTCTGCTGAAAAAGTCTATCTGGACCCGGCAGATTTGGGCAATTATCATCCTATCTCGCTCCTCCCGGCAATGTGCAAAATTGCTGAGAAAATTGTCAACCATACTCTCTCTCCACGTTCCTGGAATCCAAGAACCTTCTCCACCCCTCACAAACGGGTTTCCGCCCGCACCAAGGCACCGAGATCGCCTTATTGGCGGTTGCGGAGGAAGCAAGGAAGATCCTCGAATTAGGAGGTACAGCCGCCATAATACTACTCGACCTAAGTGCGGCCTTTGACACGGTGAATCATATCTTGGCGCTCCGTCTCAGGAATATAGGAGTGTCTAGCAAGGTGTTAGCATGGCTCCAATCCTTTTTGGAGGACAAGTGCTTCCAGGTGTTTGCAGGTGACATCCTGTCAAAACCGGTCCCCCTCAAGCGTGGAGTCCCACAGGGCTCATCCTTGAGCCCAACCCTTTTTAATGTATATATGCATCCACTGGCGTAGAGTGTTACCCCCTTTGGGATTCATATAGTCACGTATGTCGATGACACTCAGTCGGTGGTGGCTTTGACCCAGGCCGACCATACGCGGCACTGTAGACATCTTTGCCGGACAGGAACGAGGTGTAAAAAGAAAAAGCCTAAGAATAACCAGTAAATCTAATGAACATAGATAGTAAGCTACATATGAGCACTGAGCTCGAAAAAGAATAAATCGCACTAAGTAATGAAAGACAACAGCTACAATCAAAATGAAAAAAGGAAAGAGAACAGGAGCACGAGGCTCTAAGAGGCACTTTGGCGTCAGTAGAAAGAACAATACAAATATAGGAAAGTAAAGAAACTCGGCATGAGCACTTAGCTCTTTGAAATAGCATATGGAATCCCAACGGGCACTAAGCCGATACATGCAAGTGACAGAGCGTGCCCTTATTAAAGATGATGACGGTCATGCCAACATGGCGGATATGAATTGGGCATCCAAAACGAGAACATGTAGTCCTTTGTCACTGTTTACGGTGCTAACCGGCCAATGGAAGTGGTTTTGGACATTGTAAAACAACATGAATTTTGCGTGCTGGCTGCATCTGATTGAATAATATTGGTAAAGGCATTTCTGCAGAAACGTGTCTGTTAAGGATTAAAGCAGCAATCAACATACCCTGTGAACGCTCTGTGTTTCTTTGGAGCGGTGTATATTCCATGAGTCCTACCCTCATGTCACGCTAGCACCCACTGAGATATAGATATATATATATATATATATACATACATATATATATATACATATATATATATATATATATATATATATATATATATATATATATATATATATATATATATATATATATATATCTCTTACTGACAACTACCTAGTAGGTAGTTGTAGTTAGGACCCAAAACTCTTAGTCCCCTTGCAATTTCCCACAGGGATTTTAGACAAAACTACTGCCCAGCCTGGAGATCGGAATTACTCCAAATTTGGCAGAAAGACAGATCTTGGCCCAGAAAGATAGCCAGTATTCTCCTGAGGCACAGCCGGGAGCAGCAGCAAGTATTGTGTATTTTAATGTGTAAAAACTGAAAAATTCATTTTTTTTAAAAAACCCACTCACCTTCCCTGTTGCACGATTACTGTGTGCAGGCAACCTTTTTTGTGTAAAAACGAGCGCTGGGCAGGGCGAAATCGCCGTTTTTGCCACCAGCTGTACTCCTCTCGACCTGACTGGGACACGCCCATTCGAGGCCACGCCTCCTTTAGAGAAAAGCTTCAAATACCGCGCTGAATCTCAAGCGCTTAGATAGCCAGTATTCTCCTGAGGCACAGCCGGGAGCAGCAGCAAGTATTGTGTATTTTAATGTGTAAAAACTGAAAATGTCATTTTTTTTTTTAAAACCCACTCACCTTCCCTGTTGCACGATTACTGTGTGCAGGCAACCTTTTTTGTGTAAAAACGAGCGCTAGGCAGGGCGAAATCGCCATTTTTGCCACCAGCTGTACTCCTCTCGACCTGACTGGGAAATACCCAATCGAGGCCACGCCCCCTGCACTGCCCATGCTACAAACATGTGCATGTGCCGGAAGCGCAGCGGACGAGCGCAGCGGGCGCGACGATTGCGCGCCGAAGGCGCGCATAATGAAAACTCGTCCGCGCCGAGTCTGGGCCCTGGGCCACCCCTCCTGCATCTCAGCCATTACAGCATAGATGCTATACCTCGGCAACCCTCCATGGACTAAGGCCCCCCGCTAGCTTTTGCATCCGGCATACCTTTCAAGCTGAGGAGCTGCTGCATTCTTGCCCCACCTGCTCCGTCCAGCTCAAGCCTAAACCCTGCTCTGTGCCCACACACGATTTTCGTATGTTCCTACTGAATTGCCGCTCTCTGCCCAAACATTGCGCTGAAATTGCCCTGCTACTAGAGGAACATACTCCGGATATATTGTTCCTGACAGAAACCTGGCTCACCTCCGAGTCCGGCCCCGCGATAGTAGATGCCCTCCCGTCTGGCTTCCAAATCACACGGCAAGACCGACCTAAAGGGAGAGGAGAAGGCTTGGCTATCATCTACAAGGAACAATACCTTTGCCGAGTCACCCCTGAATCCATCTCGGACTGTGAGAGTATGGGTTTCAACATCGAACTCTCACCCAACAGTTGTTTTTCTGGCTCCCTTATTTACCGCCCCCCCGGCCTCCCCAAGCAGTTCCTTGAAACGCTGCCATCTAATGTGGCCGATAGAGTTAGTACCTCCTCTAACTTCACCGTGCTAGGTGATCTGAATTTTCATTTTGCTTCCCTTTCTGATCATACAGTGGCCACCTTATCAGAGGATTTAGCAGCCCTGCAACTTATTCAACGTGTCACCACCCCCACCCATGACAGAGGCCACTTATTGGACCCAATTTTCACTAACTGCCCCGACCTCATAGTCGACTCAGCCATTCCTCTGCCTTGGACAGACCACTATTTGATCCCCTTCAGGTGGACATCGTTCAAAACACCACCATCCGCCCCCACCATGAGGCTTAGGCGAGCCTGGTCGCACCTTGATGTTGACAACTGGTCCATCAAACTTGCCAGCTCCCAACCCGGGGACCTAGAGGATCCTGCCCTAGCAAATCAGGCTTATGTCAACTGGATCACCCATACCCTGGACGCCTCCCTCCCTATGAGCAAGACTGCACTGAAGCGTACCCATAAAACTGCCCCATGGTATACGCAGGCTCTTAGGGACAAAAAACGTCTTTGCAGAAGGGCGGAAAGACGCTGGCGGTTAGACGACATAGCAGACAACAAAACTCGCTACCGTCAATCTATCGGCGAGTATAAAACCCAAATAAAAGCAGCCCAGGCTACTTATTTCGCCGATAAAATTCTACAGGCCAAGTCCAAACCCAGGGAGATCTTCCAGATCATTAAAAAGTTAACAAACCCGCCCCCTGCACAACATGTCGAGAAATCTGTCACTCATTGCAATAATATCGCTGAGTTTTTCTACCAAAAAGTAAACACCATTTATTCGGCATTTCCTCCCCAAAAAACTAACTCATCAAACCAATCCAACACCCCCTCAAGCTTCTCCTCCCCCCCCTTTCAACACACCCTGACCCATTTTCCCCCTCTGAACCTTACCACCCTTGAACCACTAGCTCGCAGTGTTAAATCAGGATCGCCGGACGACCCTGCTCCACCTGACGTTGTAATGGCAGCTTCCCGGATCACCCTGCCCATCATCAGGGAGGTACTAAATGCATCCATCACCTCCAGCACTGTTCCAACTGTCTGGAAACAAGCCATGGTTAGGTCGCTAATTAAGAAACCTAACCTAGACCCCTCTGATTTGGCCAACTACCGCCCCATTTCCTTGCTCCCATGGGTGAGCAAGGTCTTAGAAAAATATATTAACCAACAGCTAGTGAACTTTCTGGAAGACCATCACATACTAGACCCTACCCAGACCGGTTTTAGACCGAAACACGGGACTGAGACCGCTCTCCTCATGGTTACCGAGGAAGCTAGAAAAATCTTGGATCAGGGAGGATCAGTGGCAGTGATCCTCCTTGATCTAAGTGCGGTATTTGACACGGTCAGTCATGACACCCTACTTGACCGTTTGTCCTGTGCTGGGATTAAGGATAAAGCCTGGGCATGGTTCAAATCTTTTTGGAGAACAGATCCTTTAGGGTTTTTGATGGCGAGGCCGTGTCCTCTAGCAGACTTCTAAAGTGTGGAGTTCCTCAGGGTTCCTCTCTAAGCCGGGCGCTCTTCAACCTGTATATGAGACCGTTGGCTGATGTCGTCCGCCCATTTGGAGTTAAGATCATCTCCTACGCGGACGACACGCAGCTGGTGGTCTCACTGGCGCAGGAGGCAAACCGACCCCCGCCAGGCGGGCTTAGAGAATGCCTGGAGGAAGTGAAGACTTGGATGTCGTCATCATCCCTTAAGTTGAACGGGGACAAAACAGAGCTGATGCTCCTTGGCCTTTCAGATCGTGGCCTCCCTCCCACCCTGTGGCCCCCCTGTCTAGGCCCCCCACCACCCCCCAAAAATAACATTAAGAGCCTTGGAGTGTGGCTGGAGAGATCTCTGTCCTTCAATGTTCAAGCCACAAAACTTTCAGCCACCTGTTTCGGCATCATGAGGATGCTAAATAAAATATTCCCCCTCCTCCCCATGGAAGCAAAACAGGTCGCTATACAAGGCCTCATACACTCTCGCCTTGATTTCAATAACGTACTCTACCTCGGCGCCCCAGAGTACACCCTACGTAGGCTGCAGATTGTGCAGAATTGCGCAGCGCACCTACTGCTCAAAATCCCCCGTAGACACTCAGTGAGGGCCGGACTGACTAGCCTTCACTGGCTACCGGTTCGGCAGAGAGTTCTGTTTAAAACACTATGCATAGCCCATCAAGCCTTCTGGGACACAGGCCCCAGCATCATCCGCGATCTGGTCACTCATTACACTCCTAACCGCAATCTCCGGTCCGGCCAGACCTTCCTAGCATTGGTACCAAGAATAAAAAGATCCAGATCTGGCGGAAGGACGTTCGCATACAACGCCTCCAAGATCTGGAATACTCTGCCATTCCACCTCAGAGCCAACCCGAACCTCAATATGTTTCGTAAACAACTGAAGACCTTTTTGTTTACATCCCCCCACTAACTGCCGCTCTTCCACCCTCTGCTCAAAGTAGGCTCTGGTTATCCTAGCGCTTGGACGCCTCCGGGCAACAATTTGCGCTTTATAAATCTACAAGTTTACAAGAAAGAGTGCAGATTTTGATATGGTGTAAATCCGTTAAGTAGTTGCGGAGGTATTAAAGAAAAAATAGATTTGTATATCTAGGGACGTAAACCCTCTGTGGATCCGAGGGATCTCGTGAGGAGAGCTGATTGGCTGCCAACACTTCAACCGGAAAGTGTTGGCAGCCATTTTGGGACTTGGACTCAGAGTCCCTGAAAAAACAAGTTTAAAAGAAGAGAAGGGGCAGGGTAGGAATGCCGTGATCCCTTAGGCCTGCTGGTGGTGCCAGGGCTTAAAAGCATTTTTTTTCAATTTTGCTGCAAAATCACAGGTGGATCTGCAATTTTGCAGAAAATTTAAAAACGAAAAAACAAGCATGTTCTCCCGCACCTGTTTATAGATGAGTCCCAGGATGAGTCAGATCCAGGGGGCTAATATAAACATTAATTTTGAGGAGGGGGCGCACACAGCCCTCTTTCCCATGGCTGATCTCAGCCTCAAGCACCACTGCCTACCTGGGCCAGGCCAATATAATAAAAGGTAGGATGGTGATAGTCACCTTCCCAGTGCAAGGCCAATAAATTAAAAAGTAGTAGAGAATGGCCGCACAGAATCCCCTCTAAGGTCCTTTACAGACCCAGGGACAACCACCTCCCCAGGGCTAGCCCTCCTGGGCATTTATGGCACAAGGTGCCATACCTCCCTGGGACATGGACAAATTTTAACTTGGAGGGGGGCTCCCTCTCCCGGGCTATTTTCAGCACCGGGACCATCCCCTCCCCGGGCTCTCACTACATACAGAAAGGAGGGGGGGGGGTCATTAATGGCCTTGGGGACCGCCAACCCCCAAGTGCCAGCTTCCTAAGCCCTGAGGTGCCCATCCTTGGGACAGCGTAGTTTGCTGTCGCTCCAGCCAAGTTAGAGCGAACAGTAAGTCCGCTACCAGCGGGCAGGAGTGGGGAAAACTGCTCCTGCTCGCTGAGAGCGGATTTTTCAAAACTGCTCCTGCCCGCTGTCAAGCAGGAAAACAGATGAACAAATTGCTCACACACACATGGAGCAGCATGTTTTGCATGTGGAGCAATGCCGGCTCCCGCTGGAGAGCAGTGGCTGATCGTTGATCTATTGGAGCACAATCTGTAGTGCGTGCGACAAGTGGGTTCTTTCTTTTCCTCTCCTGGTGAGAGCAAGTGTTCTACCTTTAAATTACTACCAGTATGTAAATATACAAAATCACCTGGAAGCCTCACCCATTTGGCCCTGCCTACCTTCTTAATATGCAATGGTCTTCCTGTATTTTGCCAGGATAATGGACAGCTTACCAAAAGGCCCCCCACTACATTTCCTGCATTGTTTAGTGACGCATTCTTGATGCTGAAGAACATGACAACATCACCACCAAACAAAGAAGCACTTGCTTTATATATTTAATAGGAAGTACCCTTATTTGGTGGAGATTTACATCTTTGTAGTCTTGTCGTCTTCTCTACATGAGGATTCATGTCATCACAGATTTCTGGATGAAGAACAATCACTGCCGAAACACACACAAGGCCACTGAAGACATTTCCTTGTGGTCGATTACGTAACCGTAGTGTAAAATATGCACTAGATATTTACCCAACGAGGTAGCAATGGCTAATTAACCAGTAGAAAGTACTCCAGTTGGGTAAACATTTTGTGCAAAACAATGAACTCTTGTTGGATAAAGGAGCAGGTGAGGTTCCATTCTGGCCCCATCACTCACACAGCTACTGACACACCCACTCGTACACCCAATCGTCCACTTACACACCCACTCAGAGACCCACACAGCCACTCACACACTCACTCACAGACCCATACGGCCACTACCACACCTACTCTCACACCCACATAGCCACACAATTACACACCTACAAACCCACTTACACACCCAAATAATCAATCACATCAGCGATGTCACTGACGTCATCAGTGATGTAATATGTGAAGGTCCTTATAGTTAGGCCGACATTTCACTTGCATAAAAACAGAGAAATTCAGTAGTTATAGTTAGCGGAGCTAACTATAACTCACACCCCGCAATGCACTGCTTATTACCTCGAATTTTACATCGCTCATTACATGGTCAGTGACATCACTGATGAAATCTCAAAATGAAATCGCTGATGCCATCATTCACAAAATCTGACTCACCCACTCACACTCCAACATAACCTTTCATACACTAACTCTTCCACAATAGCATTTTAAAACCATTGACACACTCATACCCATACTTACACACCTTCTCACTGATTGATAGGACTACACACACATCCATTCAGTCACCCATAAAGCCACACATACACCAAATCACTCACTAATACAGCCACGGATATAGCCACTCAGTCTCCCATACAGTCACCCATAGAGCTACTCACACACCTACTCACTCACCCGTAGTCAATTACACAGCCAATTACCCACCTATACAGTTATACACACCCACTCACTTATTCATACAGATACTAGCACATACTCCCTCACCTATACAGTCACTGACACGAGTAAACACTCACCGATACGGTCACTCTTGCAATCACTCAGTCACACATACAGTCACTCATATACTCCCAACACTCACCTATACTGCCTTTCACATATGCAGTTACTCACCCATATTTCCCTGATACATCCATTCATTCACCGACACAGCCATACACAGTCACCCATACATCCCCTCAAAGACGCACTCACTAACCCATACTGCCAATGATTTACTCACTCACTTATCCATGCAGGCAGTCACACACACCATCACCCACTCACACAGACACTCATACAGGCACACCGACAACCAATCACCCATACAACCACTCACGTACACATCAACTAACCCATAAAGCCATTTAGACACCAACTGACAGACTGACACAGGTATTCGCACAACCTAGTTACTCACCCATACATTCACTGAGACAGCTAATCACTTGCTTATACAGTCAGTCACGCACCCAAATGAATCATCCATAAAGGCACTTATAGACCCACGGATTCACCAATACACCTTGATATATATATATATATATATATATATATATATATATATATATATATAAATATATATATTCACTGAAAAAAACCATAGGTTATAGACCATATATAGTTAGGAATTAGCATTTACAAAACCTTATTTTACTCACACAAAACCATTGAAATTCGCATATATAGTTGTACTAACTATATATCGCGCACCCGCAATCCACTGCTGATCATGTCACATATTACATCATTCATGACATGGTCAGTGACATCACTGATGACATCACTGATGACATCTCAAATGACATCACTGATGACATTACTGAGCACATCACTGATGACATTATTCATGTGATAATACGATGAACCTCTTCAGACTCTAATATAACCTTAGATAAACTCAGTGTAAACAGACACTCACAGACTGTCACTCATCCATGGAGTTACTCACACACCTACTCAGTCATGCAAAGAATCAATCACACCTCCATTTTCTCAACTATACAGTTATACACACCTTACTTATTCAAACATATACTAACACATATTTACTCTCTTATACAATCCCTGATACAAGTTCACAATGATCCATACAGCCACTCACACATTCACTAGCTCTTATGCACAGTTATTTATATATGTCAACTCTCACATGTACTGTGTTTTACATATGTACTTATTTTGACATGTAGCACTGAGATATCCATTCACTCACCAATACACTCATGCACACAGTCAACCGCCCATACAGCTGTTTCCACATGCACTTTTGAACCCATACATCTAGTGAATCAACTGCTCACACATCTATGCACAGAGTCATACACCTCCCAGCCACCCACACACACACTCAGTCTGGCATACTAATACTTGGGCAACCAATCAATAACCCATATAGTTACTCATATAGCTACTGATCAACACATGCAGCAGTTTACAGAACAGACATAATGATGCACAAATTAAGACACTTTAGTCACTAACCCATGCACTAAGTGAAACACATTTAATCACTCACTCATACAGTCAGTCATGCACCTACTAAATCCTTCATCCAGACACTTATACATCCACTCATTCTTCAATATGTAAGACATATTTTAACTTTACAGAAATACACAGTCACTGGATGTTGTCATCAGTGATGTCATTTGAGATGTCATCAGTGATGTCATCAGTGATGTCATCAGTGATGTCATCAGTGATGTCACTGACCATGTCATGAATGATGTAATATGTGACATGATCAGCAGTGGATTGCGAGTGCGCGATATATAGTTAGTACAACTAACTATATATGCAAATTTCAATGGTTTTGTGTGAGTAAAATAAGGTTTTGTAAATGCTAATTCCTAACTATATATGGTCTATAACCTATGGTTTTTTCAGTGAATTTTCAAGGTTTTGTAAATGCTAATTCCCAACTATATATGATCTGTAACCTATGGTTTTTTCAGTCAATTTCAATGGTTTTTTAATAGCAAATATCAAAAGCTTTAAAATGTATTCTTCTTTAATTCGAAAAATATATTTTATATGTTTTTAATACAATTTTTTTATGTATTTTTTTTAATTATTTTTTTTTGTTTCGCTCCCGGTCCGCGAACCGGGTAGCTTCCCGTTAGCTCAATTTGGTGGCGCGACCCGGTCCGCGAAGCGGTAAACGTTCCGTTTGCGCAACTGCCGCGTTAGAAAACAACATCGTGACGCATCGCGTAAGCGCGACGTATGGCGTTCTCGCGTAATGCGTCTTATGACGCGCCGCGTTAGCGCACCCGGAAGTGCTCCGGAGCGCGAACCGAGGCGCGTAACATAAGATAACAGGTCATGTGACTTGTTAATAAAACTTTTCATTGGTTCATTTCACTTTTGGTTTCCTAATGATGTAAGGCTAGGTCATGTGACCTAAAAATAACACTTTTCATTGGTTTAGAACTATTTTTTTTTCCAAAATGATGAAAGCCCACACCTTTTTTCTCACTCTGACTTTCAACTTTGTGAGAGGAAGACCTATTTTGCTTACTAAGAAATGGCTTCAGTAGTAGCTGCAGCTGGTGCACCCCCACCACCACCACCACCTCCTAGGAAGAGAGGACCACCTCCTCAGGTTATCCTTCAGCAAGAAGAGGAAGAAGAGGAAGAGGAGCAAGGGGAGAGGCAGTTTTTGCCTGAAGAACCAAGGAGGTCCCATGTAAAAGAAGATTACATCTGGCAATTTTATTCATTTCCCCGGGGCCAAAAGAAAGTAAATGCCCGCTATGTTACTTGTCTCATCTGCAAAAAAGATTTGTCCAGAGGGACTGATAAGAAATACAGCTATGGCAATTTCACCATGCATCGCCACATGGAGAGGTGGCACCCTATTAATTATAGTGCTGCGCAGGTACGTCACCTGCAGGATAACCCCCCTCCTGTGGCCAGAACATCAAATGAAGAGGCAGTGACGGGACCAGAGGCGAGGGAGATGGTCTCAAATATCCAGCTGAAGTTTGGGAATGTGAAACAAGTGTGCGTTTATTGCGGCCAATTGATTTGCTACAGGGAGAGTAGCATAAATTTAATCAACGTTGCTATTGACAATCATAATTGTCCAAAACGCCCCAGAAAATAAATTATCTTTTTTTGTTGTTGCTCCTGTTGAGCCCTTTATAATGAATCATTTTCGTTCCCCCCCTAAAAAAACAAAAAAAATATAAAACCGTTCAAAAAATACAAAAAAAGTAAAAAAATGTTCAGAAAAAAAATAAAAAAATATATAAAACAACAAAAATAATTTTAAAAAAAGTTCTTTTCAGAACTACCTCCCCTTTATAAAAAATTGCTAGAATGTTTAGCACTCTGGCAACCTCTATTTCTTTTGTTTCGCTTCCCGGTTCGCGCGCCGGTACGCGAACCGGAAGCGAACCAGAAAAAAAATTAAAAAAAAAAAAAAGAAGAGTAAGTATAAGGGAAGGAAACCGAGAGTAATGTTAAAAGAAAGACAGCTAGAGGGAGTAACAGAGAGATACTGTTTAATAGATCTATTTACCGAAGAAAAGATGGAAGAGGGTATAATTGTGAAAAACAAAATAGATAAGGAAGTGAAAGAAAAAAAGGAGAGTAGAAGAATAATAAACAAGAGTTTCTTAGAGAATGTGAGTGAATGTTCAAATTAAGAAGAAAAACAGTAAAGGATGTGGAATGAGAGGTAGGGATAGAACCGGACTAAAAGAACAATCCTGAGGGAAAGTGTTAAGAAAACAGTGAGCGAAAGTAAATAGGAATAAAACAAGATGTATGACAGTGACTAAGGTTAAAACATGTGGAATAACAGAGAAAAAACAGAAAGCAGAAAAGAAGAAGTGACAGAAAAGGAATGATTGAAACAGCAAAGAAATGTAAATAACATAGGGGCATATTATCAACACAATTATCGCTGCTTTTAACGGCAGAAAACTGCCGCTAAAGCCGCTTTTGCGGCAGAAAACTGCCGCTAAAGCCGCTTTTGCGGCAGTTTTCTGCCGATAAAAGCAGCGATAATTTTATCGCCTGTGTTGATAATATGCCCCTTAGTGTGCTTGAACTACAGGGAGAAAGCATAATGAACAAGTAGTGAAAGAGTGATGAGTCAGAGATAGTGAGAGTAATAGAGACGGAGTGAGTGAACAGGAGTGAGGAACTATGAGAACAGAGGGACTGAGAAAAGGAGTGGAAGGAGTAGAGTAAGTAAGTAATAGAAAAAGGAATGAGGGAAGTAGCAAAGGCAGGAAACTGAGGGTTAAAGAAATGAAGCAGTGGAACTAATAGAAGTTAAATGTGATAGAAATGTAACGAAAAGAGTACAAAACACTTACCTTATAATTGTCGTTAACTTAGTCACTTGTTATTTTTATACTTTCAATCTGTGAAAGAAAGAATACAAATTTGAAAAATATTAAAACATGTATTTAAAAATTAGAAAAGACAAGGAAAAAGATTGAAAAGAATCCAATTTTACAAAGAAATAAAGTTAGAGATCAACATGCAGAAAAAAAGAGAAAGAAACGGTGATAGACAGTCAGAGACAAAAAGAAATTGTAATTGAGTAAATTACTAAGAGAAAAAAAAGGAAGATACTTTCAGTGACAGAAAAGAAGGATAGAAGAGAAAACTAAATTGAAGTTGTGTAAGCTACTAAAAGAAAGTGAGTAAGGTAAACTATATAAGGAAAGGGTGAATAAGGAAAAGAGAGTGAGGGAGAGAGGAGACAGAGGAAGTGAAGGAAAGAGTGTCAGATACAGACTGAGTGAGGCAACAAAGAAAGATAAATGAGTGAGGGTGAGTTATACTAACTGACTGCACCAAAAAAGGAGAACCCAAAAATATTTAATTTAGAAAACAAAGGGAGGAAAGATGGAAAAGACAAGCGAAGCAGAAGGTCTAAAAGCTGGAAAATGGTGCAAGGGAGAAAAGAAAAAAGCAGAGTTGGATTAGGGAAACAAAGGTTGAAAGATAAGTGGAGTTAGAGAGCAAGGGTGATAGAGAATAAAACAAAAGGCAATGTGAGTATGTAAGGAGATTGATAGAAGGTAGTAAAAGATGAGTGAGCATGAGATAAGACGAGTACAAATTAAAATTAACTATACAAAGTACAGAATTAATTATACATGTTAAATGGTTTATTTTTGCTGTTCTCAGAATATATCAAATTTCACTAAAAACAGTGAGTTGAAGGTATTCATCATATAACAGCGGGGAAAAAAAAACACAATCAAAATGATTGTGTTTAAAAAACCCATATGACATAACCAATCAGAAATCAGAACTCCTTAAAAGTAACTTACTTTCCATGACGTCGAAGGATGTCCTATGAACAGCTTATACTCTGTTGTGCTGTTATTATTTTCAGCCCGCCACTTTCTGAAAGAAAAGCTCCATCGTTTTGACAAATATGTTACATACAATAAATGACTTCTCGCTCTCTACCGCACTTCTCCTCAAGGCCAAATCATGTAAGAGCCATTTATAACTCTTGGAATTCTTCTTAGCAAATCCCATCATTTTCTTTTTCCGCAACTTTCAGAAAGAAAACGTCCAAGATCACTTTCACAATCCTGTACTAGTAATATCTCACCCTTCTTGCTCACTCATGTGCCACATTTCGTATGACACTGATACTGCTTACTATGAGGCACACTTACACTACCTCTATGACTACTACAATTATTTAATTCTCTACATCACTTTTAATCACAAAGCAATTTAAAACAGTACATAAAATTATATCAACTCCTAGAATCATTATAGGCCAGTTACCTACCCTAAATTCTCTCTTCTGAAAACAGAAAGTAAGAATATTTTTAAGTCAAAAGGCAACATTGTTTCATAGTCAAATGTGAATCATTTCCGAAACATCAGCTTTTTTTACATTTTCAATAAGCTGTGTAATAAGCGGATGTTTGTCAAAGGACCATCATGTCATATAATAGCTGCAGTTAGAAACCACATATGCCATACCCTCCTTGAACACAGAACTGCCAATATTCACCAATGCACTGTCTACACTTAAACCTTGCGATTTATGGATTGTCACCGCATATGCCAAGCAAACAGGAAACTGCTTACGGCGAACATATAAGTCTTTTACAAGCAAAAACCTAGCAGAGCAACGACCGATTAGCTGTACTTCCTCAATGCCATCAAATTTAATTTTTAAAAATTCAATTCCATCTCTTTCTGTATTTCTCAAAATCAACAACATTACCCATTGATCCATTTACCAGACCTCTTTCAACATGTAAATTCCTTCTCAAAATGATACGGCAATTTAAGCACACATTCAGAGTCTTTTCAAAACCAGCAGTTTTAGATATAGTCTTCTCTAATGAATCCAATTTAGATTTCAAATTCTCAGACAAAATAATTGTTGCTCCCATATGCTCTATTCTGTCAATAGCTTCCAGTTTCACAATCTCTTGGTTTTCTAAATTCAACATTTTGTTGTTGAAGATGGCACATTCTGCAAGAGTTGGCATCAAACATATTACAGATTTCTTCTCAGTAATTTTCCGAAAAATATTCTCTGGCACAACGTCTTCAAAGGCTTGAAAAGTTGCAAAAGAGCTAAATAGAAAAACTCTTTTCTTTCAGGAGATTCGCCACTCAATTTTCGATGATTTACCAATTGGCATTTTCTTTGCTTGACCAGACATCCCTCACTTCCAATTACAGCATACACTCCTTTATCAATATCTTCTTTGATGTTCCTCTTGAATATGTAATTTTCTAGAACCTCATACAGAAACATTCTCGAGGTGACTGCTTCTATTTGGATAATATGTATCCAACATGTTGGTCTTCAAAATATCTGTACTGTTTGGCTCCTTTTCCGACAAATACTCAATTTCCCGTACAGGTTTCAGAACTCGATTACGTGTTGCAGCAAGACCAAGACTCGCCCAAATGATACTCCTAGATTTGGCATAGAGACTTGCTGAAGATAACCGGTCAGAACATTCGTAAGCTCCGATTTCTCGATGCAACAACATCTTCAGACTGAAACTGTACAACTTCTTACTGAGGCTCTTTTCATGGGAAATGTCCTCCCACATATCCTTCAATTCTGTCTTTTCTTTTTTTGTGATGTAAGATGTCACATACCGAGCCACAGCCATACAGTTATCAGCCACAAACTGTATATCCATGTTAGCATTCCACATGGACAAAATCACTGGGTTGTAGTCGTTGATGTACTTGGATTCTTCGTTTCTTTTCAAATAGTATGCATTTTTGGGTGATTTCCTCGTCACTTTATGTCGCAGCGAAGACATCAAACTGTTCACTCTTCCTTTAGAAATCACCGGTCGTGGAAAGCTGAAACGACATTTTGTGTAGAACTTGTCCTTGTTTCTGAATTTACGACGACAGTACTTTCCACAACGATGGCTTTGGAAGCGTAAAACTTGTTCTCTTAGGCTTTTGTCTTCCTTTGTCTTTGGAACAGCACATGTATAGAATACTGTTCTATGAAACTCATCACTAAGTCATCCGGATCTGTTCCAAATTTGGGTGCATCTTTGATCCATAGCATCATATGTATATGAGGAGCACCTCTTGCTTGGTACTCCTTTCTCCAGAAGAAATCCAACACCTCTCCAAGAGGTGGATTTTTCTTGTTCATGATGAAAGACATCATAGCTTCAAATCTATGATTGAAGTACCTGCATACATTCACTGGATCCAAAGAGCACAGTTCTCCGGGTGTCTTGAATTCGATATTTTCAATGTTTCCATTTGCCTCTCGTAGAAATTCAAGTAAGTCTTCCCAGCCATACTCGGCACAGCTGAGAGTGAGGAACCATGTGGGAGTTCCTAAGTTCCTCAGCATACATTTTAAATCTCCATGTCGACGGTACCAGTACTCATTAGTACCACGCTGACATGCCATGAGATTAATCAGGTGAGAATCCAAAATACTGTCTTGCACATTGACTTTATCCATAAAGTCCCTTGCTGAGATATTTTGCATCTGTATACCACTTTTCAAGATGTGGTTCACTGCATATGACAGTCCAGACAGATCGCTTTCAAACCGTAGATGAAACAAACAGGGAATGCATTGACGAAACCTAGGATCTTCTGCATACAATCGTAAAGTCCGGCATTCAGAAGCAGGAATTTGATCAGGTCGCTCATCATATCTTCCTCCTTGACCTGTTGGAAATAGTTGTGGGAAACACCGAGCTTCCAAACTTTCCTCCCAAACACTAATGGGACTCCCTTTAGCATTCCCCATGACTTCCTTGGAATGCAAAGGATGAACACTATAATGTTCATATATTTCTTCATTTTTAGAGGCTTCTACTTTTTCAATTTGTCCAGCACACAAATCGCTGTCCTCTTCTTCACTTACTTCCTCTTCTGCAACATATACATTCTTGCAGTACTTATTGTTTTTCTTCAAATACAATGTTGCCTTTTTGACTTTTCTAACATCCACTAAATCTTGCCAGATTTTCTTACTCTTTGTTGGAACCCCATTAACTAAGATAACTAGAGGTTCCTCTTCCACTTTCTCTACTCCAATTGTATTAATGTTTTTCTTCAAATCTAGAGGCAAATAAACAACTCTTCCCTTTAATCCTCTCTGTAAATCTGATGGAGGCAATTTCCCCGTCTTTGGCTCCATTCGTACAATAGCCTGAAAGGGATGGACACTTTGAATCAAAATAGATTCATAAGTATTTAAATCCTTCAATTCAGAAGGAATCTCAACCAATTCCAGATTATTATGAACCGCTCTAGCAGGCATCTGGTTTTGATTTCATTTGTTACAACAATAAGTACACACACGTTGATCCGATCCTAAATCAAAACAATTTTCTACCATCAAGTATGTTGCGAAATCCTTCCATTCACTATTATTTTCCCTTTCACTTTTTGCATATAAATCCACTAACTTAGTCTGATTCTTATAATAAGTGCGTCGACAACACACACAAGTGAAATTAGGCCTCTCACTTGATTTCACCTGAAACGTGGCAATTTCCTTCTGAAAATGATCTGTACTGGAAACCTGTACACTCTCTTCCACATTACCTTCTTCTTCTGGGTCAATTTCAACATTCTTCTCTTTACTTGCAAAGTAACAAAACTCAATTTCTTCACAAATATTCTTCACATCTACTTCAGAACCATGCAAAAGAGCAGTGCATAATTGTTTAAGCATAATTGCTGGACTCTTAGCATAATACAACATTCTAACTAATTTCCTCACTTTATTATGATGCACTGCTAGCATCCTGAAATGATGAAAAACACTCTGGCATACTCTCCTGGAAAGACAAGCCAGTGAATGACCATGCAAACCTGTCACTTCTCTCACTCTGCAAGGATCTAATTCTTGCAACAACTTCATTTTCTGTTTTAAAGTTTTCTTATTAAATGTCCGTACAAAATCACAAAGCAAATTGATGGAATCCTGTCGCACACTGCAAATACTACTACACTTCCAGGTGTACACTGGTCCCTTAGGACATCTTCCTAAAACCTCATTACCTAACACCTCTTCTGCCTCTGTTGACACAAGTTTTTCTTTTTCAACCGGACAACCATCTTTCACCTCATATGCTCGACCACTGGTGTCAACTGCATGCACCAAATCATTATCCTGGAAATAACTCTCCTCATTAAAAAATGCCTCCAGTCTCCTGAAAAAACTTCACAAACATTACTACGATTAACTGTTCTCTTCCATCTACTATTTGTTTTGAAATCATAAATTACCTTGTTTAGTTTCCTAATTCTATTGATTATCAAAATAAATAACTTTCGCTTAATTTCGAATGCCTGATCAATAATTTTCTCAATGTTTCTCTTTCTCTTATAAAAAGCCACTTTCTGTTGACGTTTCTTAACTTTTTTAACAAATTGGCAATTATCCTGTTGCGGAACATTCGTCTACAAATGTCCCTAAACTGATTTTTCCTTCTACTACCATCCACAGAGTTATCTCCTGCTCTAGCAGTAACATTTTTGAGTGGCCTTTCCTTTCCGTTTAAATTGGCTCTCTTTTTCTGGACTAAAACATGTTCTGTAGTGATACTTTTTTTTCTGGAAATGTTTCTTAGGAAAGATTTCGTTCTCTTACCCGGACCTTTTTTGGTGACTTGACAAGTTTTTATTGTAGAGGACTGCTGCAAGCATTTAGTAAGCTGCTGTGTTTGACGTTTTGTAGCCTTTCTCCTCCTTTGCTTCGAAGGCATTGTGTAATTTTGAAATGATCTGCAGTTGAATCTGTGGTAAAATATAATAAAAAAATGTTATTAACCACTATTACCAAACAGTAAATCAATAACAGTCGTCAAAAAATTAACACACTACTTGTCAATTCTACATTCAATAATTTTTAGTGCATTGGCAAATTTAAAACTCACAAATAGTAGCAAAGAAATGGAATGCTTCTACATTTGACCTGTGCTCTTTTATATGTGAATCTGAACTAATTTTATTAGCATATTTCACTATTTTATTAAAGACACTTCACACAAGCTGTTTTTGAAGTTGTGTTTAATTTTAAATGAAACGGTTAACATGGTTACTTTTCATTTCCAGTAACTTTTAAAAATAAGTCTTTATAGTTCCATAGGCTCGAGCAGGTCAGCTTCCCACCCTATGTCATACAATTCTGACAAATCGGCATCCTCATCATATTCTTCATCATCCACAGGATTTAAATCATCCAAGGGATCTACTTCCACTGATGTTTCAATGACAAGTTCAATGATAAGATCGAGATCAACAGTTTGCTCATTATCACTCATGCTTGATGTTGTCGTTATCTTTAAAAAAAGAGAACAACAATGAGATTTTGCAGAGTAAGAGACAAATCTCAGAGACTATAATAGTAAAATTGTTTAACAAGAGTAACATTGTGCAGATATTATTTAACCATGTCCAGCGATGCTGAGGAGGTGAGGCCTATGTCCACGTATCAGTGAACAGGACTCATCTCTTCTTAACCTTGGGTAAGCCTCACAAACTCTGTGTCCCCTGCTCATACTTAAATGTAAAGGGGCAGATTTATGTTAACTGGCGCATCCCCAGGGATGCAACAGTTAACATGCGCCGCTGCTCTGCCACCCATGATGTGCCGCATTTACAATGTGGTAATTGCAAACACAACAATGATGGACAGAATGTGGATCAATGTCACACATTCACCCCAGTCCAAAGATCTGGGCCCAAATCCATCGTTTTTCCACTCCACACCACCCTGGGTTAGACAATGGCGATATGCAAATCAGCGCTGACCCTGTGCCCCATGGGAACAGTCCAGTCCGAACTACAAAAGCCATGCCCTTCCCAGAACGGAAACAAGCATCCGAGGACCGGCCCGGTTTCGAGGTAACACCTCTCATCAGCCCGGCTAGCTTGATTCCAGTGGTGTGGAGTGCCTGGGACTCACGTCTGAGCATCCCCAGTACACTTAGAGCGGTAATTGCAAACACAACAATGATGGACAGAATGTGGATCAATGTCACACATTTACAATGTGGAGCACCAGTGAGCAAAAAAAAAGCACAGATGCGTTACGCATCTGTGCCGCAAAAGCGGCGCATTGCAGGAATCACGTCGTAAGCGCGACATGTCTACTGCAATGCACAGGGGCAAGCCACACATTGCATGGTGCATCACTCCTTATGCCTGTTTCAAACAGGCGTAAGGATTTGATTCAGCAATGCCATAAAGCTGACTCAGTGAAATCTTCTAAATTTCACCGTGTTAGTTTTACAGGGCTTTCATGCAAATGAATGCCCACCCTGCAACAAAACGCCCACATGAAACCTGACGCAGGTTTCATGTGGCACAGGACTTTACACCGTGACACATCTGCCTAGATGCATCAAGTTGTAAATATGTCGCAACATAGCGCATCTTTTGCGCCGCCGCTGCGTCACAAAAGTGACGCAACAGCGGCGCAAAAGAGGCACACGGCCATCATAAATCTGCCCCTAACATTTTAAATGATTGGTTCAGGATGCCGATAAGGTGTGGCCTGTCCAGGGGTTTGTTTGACGTGAGGCCTACTCAGGGTTACAGATGAAATTTAGGCTTGTTGAAGAGTACAGAGGAGATAATACATGTGCATGCCTACCAATGAAGTGAGTCATGTCCACTGCACTCTTTAACAAAGGCCAGACCTCCTCTGTCTCCCTGGACAGGCCTAAACCTGATCTGCACAATGTGATTCGTAATGTTAGGAAACACAGGTGATGTAATTGAAAAACGTGCAATTTTTTTTGCTCATTTCACAATCACATCACTTGTGTTTTCTTTGCTTAGGTATCTCATTGTGCAGATGTAGTCTAGCATATCAAAGAGTACGCAGAAGGTGAGCACTGTATGCAACAATTTTGACACTTACAGAAGATTCAGCTTCTCCATGCCCCCTACACAGTCCTAAATGTATACAGTTTAAAGTGACGGTATCTTGTTGCAGATGAAGTGAGGCCTATCTTGCAACATGGTGCATCTTTTGCACCACTGCTGCGTCACAAAAGTGACGCAACAGCGGCGCAAAAGAGGCGCACGGCCATCATAAATTTGCCCCTAACATTTTAAATGATTGATTCAGGATGACGATAAGGTGTGGCCTATCCAGAGGTTTGTTTGAGGTGAGGCCTACTCAGGGTTGCAGATGAAATTTAGGCTTGTTGAAGAGTACAGAGGAGATAATACATGTGCAGGCCTACCAATGAAGTGAGTCATGTCCACTGCACTCTTGAACAAAGGCCAGACCTCCTCTGTCTCCCTGGACAGACCTAAACCTCATCTGCACAATGTGATTCGTAATGTTAGAAAACACAGGTGATGTAATTGAAAAACGTGCAAATATTCATGCTCAATTCACAATCACATCACCTGTGTTTCCTCAGCTTAGGTATCTCATTGTGCAGATGTAGTCTAGCATATCCAAGAGTACTCAGAAGATGAGGACTGTATGCAACAGGGCAATGTACATTACTCACAATAAAGCATTTCTTTAAAAAAACAAAACGATTTTCTGGTCATAATTTGAAAACACAACACAGCTCCTATGTATTCCATCTATTCCCAATTTCGTAAGGCCTTGAAAACCCACCTGTTTTCCATTGCTTATTCCTGCTAAAACAGTTCTGGCTTCTCCCCATCTCCCTCAGCTTTACACCTCTAGCGCCAGGAAGCCGCTTGGTCACAGTGCGCTTTATTAAGTACCTTTTTCATTTCATTTCAAGCACACCCTGTCAGTACTTAAATTTGCCAAGCACACATGGGTGCGTATTTACAAGGACCTTGCACCACGGGGAAATGACTTAAATTAAAATGGGGAAAATAACGTCAAAGTGACTCAAAGGCCTTGTAAATATGCCCCAAGCAGCCTATGAAACTCTAGCAGTACATATCAAGAAACCTAATTGACTTCAAGAAACGTTTTTAAACACATCAAGTAAACCAATTATTCACCCACATTCATGGGGAAGTGACTTAAAATGCCCTAACACACATGAAAGCGTATTTTTAAGGCCCTTGCTCCATTTTTGCGTCACTTTTAACATGGCTATGTAACTCAAAGAAACAAAATCTAAATTTGCCAAGCACACATGGGGGCATATTTACAAAGACCTTGCACCACGGGGAAATAACAAATTCTGCTATTGTTCCTCTGAGGCGGAAGCCGGAGGTTTGCCATGTTCTCTTGCACATTCTGAACTGTTACCGAGTACTGAGTAACTGAACTTACAATCGTCACTGCTGCAATCCCTCTGAGGCGGAAAGCCGGAGGATATTTAGATTTTATTGTGTATTGCATCTGTGAAATTATCGCTTTTTAAAGATTGTACATATTTTAAAAAGATCGTTTTTAGAATATTTGCCCTCACCTCTAGGCGAGATTACTTCGCCGAGGACCTTGTATTGTGCCTCCCATAGCGCCACTGCTACCTGCGCTAGGAAGGCCTGAGCACCACTTTGGGCGCCATCTTGGAGAGGGAAGGCTGGCCGGCGAGCTCGGCGCCCCTCCCGCCCTCCCAGGATACTTAAGGGCGGTACTCTGACTCCCTCGAGGTTCTGCTATTGTTCCTCTGAGGCGGAAGCCGGAGGTTTGCCATGTTCTCTTGCACATTCTGAACTGTTACCGAGTACTGAGTAACTGAACTTACAATCGTCACTGCTGCAATCCCTCTGAGGCGGAAAGCCGGAGGATATTTAGATTTTATTGTGTATTGCATCTGTGAAATTATCGCTTTTTAAAGATTGTACATATTTTAAAAAGATCGTTTTTAGAATATTTGCCCTCACCTCTAGGCGAGATTACTTCGCCGAGGACCTTGTATTGTGCCTCCCATAGCGCCACTGCTACCTGCGCTAGGAAGGCTTGAGCACCACTTTGGGCGCCATCTTGGAGAGGGAAGGCTGGCCGGCGAGCTCGGCGCCCCTCCCGCCCTCCCAGGATACTTAAGGGCGGTACTCTGACTCCCTCGAGGTTCTGCTATTGTTCCTCTGAGGCGGAAGCCGGAGGTTTGCCATGTTCTCTTGCACATTCTGAACTGTTACCGAGTACTGAGTAACTGAACTTACAATCGTCACTGCTGCAATCCCTCTGAGGCGGAAAGCCGGAGGATATTTAGATTTTATTGTGTATTGCATCTGTGAAATTATCGCTTTTTAAAGATTGTACATATTTTAAAAAGATCGTTTTTAGAATATTTGCCCTCACCTCTAGGCGAGATTACTTCGCCGAGGACCTTGTATTGTGCCTCCCATAGCGCCACTGCTACCTGCGCTAGGAAGGCTTGAGCACCACTTTGGGCGCCATCTTGGAGAGGGAAGGCTGGCCGGCGAGCTCGGCGCCCCTCCCACCCTCCTCTCGCCCCCACCATGATGCATATAAACAAGGGATCCTCCCGTCCGCGCAGCGGGCGGGCGCAGCGGGCGCGCCGGCGGCGCGCCAAAGGCGCGCCAAAGGCGAGCCCGTCTGCGCCCGTCCGCGCCTGGCCCGGGCCTAGGGCCACCCCCCCTGGTGCACCATCGCCAGTACAAGGCCTTAGTTACTCCTCCTCCCAACTCCAGCTCCTACGTCCTCCGAGACGTCAGGCCTGCCCCATACATACCCCCCAATCCTTGCTTACAAATCCTATCGCGCATTGCCCAGAGTGTAACGCCTCGCTACCTTTTTCCCACCAATTGCGGACTGGTAAGAAATGCCTTAACAATCATATCTTTTCGATCGGACTCTCAAATGTCCGCTCACTGAGCAAGCATAATCAGGATATTCACGAGCTGATCCAGGACCATAAATTAGACCTCCTATTTATGACCGAAACATGGCTGGACCAGGCATCTGATCCAGACCTAGTCATCGCCCTTCCCTCTGGGTTCACCATATACAGACTCGACAGGCAAATAAAGAAAAAAGGCGGCGGAATCGGTATTATTGCTCGTGACACCTTTTCGGTAAGAACTAAAATCATCCCCCTCACTTCCTGTGAAGCTCTAGAATTTGTGATTACACTATCCCCATCCTACACCTTTAAAGGGATTCTTTTATATCGACCCCCTGGCTCCAGGAACGAATTTATTATGGACTTTAGGACTACGTTGGAAGCATCTGCCCTTGACAACTCCATCACCATTCTGGGTGATTTTAATTTTCACTTTGATATCCCAGACAACCCCGATTCCACCTTGCTCCTAGCCGATATGTCCACCTTTGGCTTCATCCCCCTGGTACATGCTCCCACACATGATGGAGGTCATACACTAGATGGCATCTTTACTAACGCCCCAGGTCTTCAAGTTACCCAAATCCTCCCCCTTACCTGGTCGGACCATCATTGTATCCTAGCTACCCTGACAGTACAGGACACACTACTCAACAAAACCAGCACGATATCTCCTCAACCCTATCTGGCATGGGACGATATTGATGCAACTAGGTTACATACCCTGCTGGATGACACCGCCCCCGCCCTGGTCGCCGATCCAAACACGGCTACCCTTCAATTTTACCAATGGGTCAGCTCTGCAGCCACAGCACTGGTTCAAACTAAAAAACGCTCTCGTAACCGGCAAACCCCCTCGGCCCCATGGTACACTGAGGCACTTCGCACCCAGAAGCAACTATGTAGGCATAAAGAGAGACTATGGAGGAAAAACTACACTGATGAAACCAAATTTAGTTACAAGGAGTCAGTTGCCACTTACAAAACCATGATTTCTGAGGCAAAGAAAAAATACTATTGTGATAGGATAGAATCAGCGAAAAATTCTAATAAAACCCTTTATGAGACAACTAAACAACTAGCCGGTCTGTCCGTTGATCTTGCCCCTCCTCCCTCCCAGATGCTCTGTGACGCACTGTCCAACTTTTTCTTTAGTAAAGTCAACGACATCTACAGGGTTTTTTCCAACATTTCCCCCACCCCCCCGGCAACAACTACCTTCCACCAGAGTCACACTTTCTCCCAGTTTCTTGAGGTTACCTGTTTACAGGTACAGAACACAGTGTCATCTATTAAATCAGGATCAGCCTTAGACCCTTGTCCGTTGAAGGTGCTACGACCAATTATGGAAACAGTCATCCCTGCAATAACTGAAATCTGTAACTCCATGTTTCGTTCCGGCATCTTCCCAGAGATACTGAAAAAGACCTTAATAAAACCTCTTCTTAAGAAGCCCACCCTCGATAAGGACGAACTGAAAAACTACCGTCCTATCGCTAGTCTCCCAATGATGGCCAAAATAGCTGAGAAAATAATGAACCTCCAACTTTCTTCCTTTATCGAGGAACATAAACTCCTGGACGAATCCCAGTTCGGGTTCCGCCAATTCCACGGCACGGAGACCGCTCTGATCAAAGCGGCGGATGATATAAGAACCATTCGGGATGCCGGTGGTACAGCTGTCCTCATTTTATTGGACCTATCGGCTGCCTTTGACACGGTCGACCATTCCACCTTGGTCGACCGTGTCGAGAGCATTGGGATCCTAGGCAAGGCTAGGAATCTCCTTGCCTCCTTCCTGGCAAATAGATCCCAGGTCGTCACCATCGGACCTTTTGAATCCTCCCCCTTGTCTCTGCCATGTGGAGTTCCCCAAGGCTCATCCCTCAGTCCGACACTTTTTAACATTTATGTGTCGGACCTTGCCAAAATCATCAGGGCACATGGGATGAGCCTGACCTCCTATGCAGATGACACTCAATTGGTCCTCGCAGTCAAGAACGACGGCCTCAAAATAGCGAACGCCTTTAGCCAAGGTATGTTGGCTATCGGAAGTTGGATGGCTCAAAACTGCTTGAAACTGAACTCTGATAAGTCAGAGGTGGTAATTTTTGGCAACCTTTCCCCGCAATGGTCCCCCCTCTGGTGGCCATCATCTATGGGCCAACCCCCGGACCCAGCAAAAAAAGTGAGGAATTTAGGAGTCCTTTTCGACGATCAGTTAAATTTTATGCCACACGCCAACCAAATTTCTTCCTCAGCCTTCCACAAACTGCGGCTTATAAAAAAAATCCTGCCTTTCCTGCCGGAAAGTGCCGGCAAAACACTGGTTAGTTCCCTTGTATTGTCGACCCTGGATTACTGCAATGCACTGTTTCTAGGTGCCCAGGAGAGAGTGCTTTGGAAAATGCAGGCCATTCAGAATTCCGCTGCCAGGCTTCTAGGGCGCATCCCCAAACATCACTCGGCCGCATCCACTATAAGACAGCTGCACTGGCTGCCAGTAAGAAGGAGAGTCATGTTTAAGTCCCTCTGCCTGGTTTACAAGGCTTTGAACAACGTGGGACCGGCGTTCTTTGTCCAAAACCTTATTCCTTACCGTCCTTCAAGAACGCTACGTTCATCCTCCCAGCATGACCTAGTGGTACCCCGAACCAAACTTGTTTCTTGGGGGGACAGAAGATTCATGGTAGCCGCACCCAAATTGTGGAATACTCTACCTGAGTCGATCAGAACCAGCCCGTCCCTCTGGATCTTCCGCAAGCAATTAAAAACATGGCTCTTCAACCAATGATCTCCTGTCTGATGAGGCTCAACACATTGCAGTAACTCTAGCGCCGAGATGCCCATGGGCCTTCGTTCGCGCTCTATAAATGTTTTTATAAATAAATAAATAAATAAAATGGGGAAAATAACAAAGTGACTCAAAGGCCTTGTAAATATGCCTCAAGCAGCCTATGAACTCTAGCAGTACATATCAAGAAACCTAATTGACTTCAAGAAACGTTTTTAAACACATCAAGTAAATCACGTATTTACCCACATTCATGGGGAAGTGACTTAAAATGCCCTAACACACATGAAAGCGTATTTTTAAGGCCCTTCCACCACTTTTGCGTCACTTTTAACATGGCTATGAAACTCAAAGAAACTAAATCTATTTGTAAAACACTTGACACAAAGCAACATTTTAAATACACAACTTTCTTCATAAATGTATCCCTAAAGCATACTATTCTCTATCTAAATTAAATGAATCTTTTCTCACCTTAGCAAATACTTTTTGAGTTTCAAAACAGTCTCAGACACACACCAATTTTTCTTTAGCAGAGCAAAGGGTATGCACTCCAGAGGCTGCAACCAACAATGGCACAGAAATGCTGTAATTCATCACACATATCTCTCATGTCACCCAATCAAAACTCTTCCCTCACTTTTTTCAAATCAACACCCTTCCCCCCTCTGCCCTTTCTGCCTTTTTTCCATAGCAACCACCTCCTGAAAGACCGGTCATGTTTACAAGTTCACACAACAATGTTTCAATTGAACTCTGAACTCTCAGTACACCTGCGTATCCAGTGCAATCTTTCATAAAATGATTTTTTCTTGACCATTCAAATTACATCTTTCAAAGAACTCATCCATGCACCCTAACTTTCTGTTTTCAGCAATCAAAATCCACCAATCACTGCGACTGAATCATTAGCACAGAAACTCCACAGTTTTTTTCATTACATACTCTTACTGTTTCAACTGCCATTTCATTCCCACACTTCATCTGACTGCAGCAGAACCTCCTCTCACCATGTTTTCTGTCTGGATTGTTGGACATAGTTACATCCACTGGGCTCAAAGGTATGCTGATAACAGAAATTTACACAACCTCAATTTACAAAATGTGGAAATCAACTGGATTGGTCACAGAGGATTAAGATGTCACCAATTGATACCATTGGTGAAATTTTTTTTGCATTTGCCAAACCCTGACCTGTTAATTGTGCACTGTGGAGGAAATGACTTGGGTACTTTGACTGGGGTAGGTCTGGAAATGCTTTTAAAGGACACCTTTGAGCATTTGATGGCACTTTTTCCTCAAACTGCCTTGGTATATTCAAATATATGCCAAAGACAGAAATGGAGGTGGTCCAACCAATTTTGTCCACAAATTGAGAAATTGAGGAAGCATGTAAATAAGTCCGTTTCAGCTTACATGAGAGACCATGGAATGGGCTCCATCTACAACAATAACTTGCGTTACTACATGCAAGATATCTACAGAGGAGATGGAGTTCACTTCTCAGATGAGGGGAACAGAGTTTTCATCCTGAATTTAAGACTATGTATTGGTACCTACTTATAAGTACCTAAATCTACCACATACCCAAAAGCTCTTCTCAGAGCTACCCTAACTATGATCACTCTAAACAAATTTTAAATGTAACTTTTTTTTTACTAATTTTCACGATTTACGCTTTCCGGAGCGCTACCCGGTACGCGCACCGGACGCTAACCGCGCGAAAAGTTGAAAAAAAATGTGTTTTTTTCGCACATATGGGCCTCCTCAGCCACCCTCAGAAAACCTAGGGGGTCAGGATACGTCTACCGTGCCCCCTTCTACCCATTCTGAACATTATTTGCCCTCCATCTTGTATCTCAATTCTACCGAAACACAAAATGGAGGACTCCCGTAACGCTGCCGGTTCGCGTACCGGGGCGCGCACCGGGAAGCGCTCGCTTAAAAAAGGTGGGAAAGTAATTCACAGAAAAACCACTGGAGACACTTTCACCAAATATAGATTAGCTCATACTACATACCAATCCCTACCATTTTCACAAATTTGATTGAAATTCCATTTAGCCATTTAGCCTGTAGACCTCTCTAAATACCCTGAGGTAAATTACTTCACAAAACACATCTGAAGTGTTGGAATTGACAACCAATTAAAATGTTACTTTCATTTTCTACTTTTTTTACCTGACATTTGATTGGTTATGTACCTGAATATATATAAAGAAAGAGAGAGAAACAGCCATTTTGACTACTACTTCCTGAAGTACATTGCAAGAGCATTTTCACTGACAACTTAAACTTGTTTTTAAAAGGTAAGATGTTATTTTGAAAACTGAAGTATATTGTGCACTTTAAGTTAATATGGAAAACTTTTTCTGATAGTTATATACTATCCCTCTGTAATAGTTATAGATTTAGATAGACTTCTCTGTTATAGTTATGGATGGATTTAGGCTTGTCTTGTATAATTATGAATTTACTTAGGTTTCATCACATACACTTTTTTATATTTCTACTTCCAGTCTGATACCATACACTGCCCAAAGATAAATTCACTGTTAAAAACGACCTATCTAAAATTAATCCCAACAGTGCCCTATCTCTACTGATATATATATTTTTTTAATGCAAATTTCAGGCAAAATGGAAGGAGAACAAAAAGTGTCATTTGAAATTGTCCTTGCAGAGACCAATCAAGAAAACATTGAACCAAATGACATTGAATTCATGGATTAATCACGGGACCATGAACTACTACAATGTGTACAATCTGTAGATTTCCTCCTTCAAAATGAGGACATTTCAGACACTCAAATGTTGCAAGTTATGTTCACTCAAAATAAGGAAATTTCGGACACTCAAATGTTGGAAGTTATGTTCACTGAAAATGACGACATTACGGACAGTCAAATGTTAGACGTTCTATTAAATTTTGAAAAACAATCACAAAAATAAATTTATATTTAATAATCAAAAATTGTTCAAGACTTTAATCATTTTTATATGTAATTTATAAACTAGTACCAAATTGATTATAATGTAAAGTCAGACTTATAGTATACTGTGCAACTTTTTTATGTTACATAGTAATTTTGCTCATAGTTACTTCCTTTCTCCAACTATATTATCTCCAATGTGTATTTAACATCTCTTTATCATCTCCTGCCTCCATATTGTTTCTGCTTTCCTGACACACTATGGTATGAATTCCATATTCGACAATAACTTCTGAAACAACATGCAAGATATCTACAAAGGAGACGGTGTATATTAACTCTGCATTGGTACCTACATATTGCTACTTAAATAAAAAAAAAAAACAAAAAAAAAAAAAACAACAAAACGAACAATCAATAAACATACAATATTTGAAAAGTCTATCATTCTTTTTTCCTCACAGTACGCTCCCCGGACCGCTTCCCGGTGCACGTACCGGGCGCTCCCCACGCAAAAAAAACAAACTTTTTTTTTTGCCCCGCGGGGCCCTTTTAAAGCCTCCACATCAAACCTAGGGGTCCAGGGAGGATCTACTATGCCCCCTTATGGTCATTTCCCCCTTTGTTTTGGCCTCCTCTTGTCTCTCGATCCTACCGAGAGACAAGATGGCGGCCGCTCCGGACTGTTTAGAATGTTGACAGACACCGGAGAGCCAATCAGCTTCGCTTCGCGAAGTTCCGTTACGCGTCAGGTACGCGAACCGGGGCGCTTTACCAGAGCGCTGTTACAGATATATATTTCAGGGGCTGCTCAGAAACAAAATGTGCCATTTTCCTGAAAATTTCAGCCAATTCCGTCCTCAAACGCCAAAGTTATTCGACATAGAATTTTCAAAAATCCCATAGAGAAAAAATCCTAACTATATATACCTACTGGCGACCGCCAGTAGGATGGATATATATATATACATATCATTTCATATATGCCATTTCATAGCCCAGCCGCGAAGGGTGCACCCCCCCGCGGAAGATCCATGGGGGTCACGGGTCGGAAGTCGCCGAACCTGTTGTGAAGCAGCAGCCAAGGGATCTATGGACATCTGCATCCCGGGGCCCATCCAGGGCTATGAAATGGCAGAACACGCACCCATACAGGGAACAGACACGAACTACAAGTCCCACAAGGCAGTGCGTTCCAACTCACACGAGTTCGCTCATCTGAGGGCGGTTAAATAGTGGGAGTGTCAAAGCGTCTAACTCAAGTCGAGCCTCTGAAGACGAGCGTAGGCTCAGAAACGCGTCAGGCTTTTAATCGAGACATGAGAAGCTGCGGACTGGGTTGCGGAGATGTCTTTACCCGTTTGAAGCAAGGGCTGCTGGATGGGTGCATCCTTAACCTGTGGGTAACTCGGAGCTTTCATATATATATATATATATATATATATATATATATATATTTAACAATCAAACTTTTTAAAAGCACTCAGTCAGTGAATGATGTCATTTGAGATGTCATCAGTGATGTCACTGACCATGTTATTAGTGATGAAATATATGAGGTCATAAGCAGTTCATTGCAGGTGCGCGAGTTATATAATTGGAGGGGTAGTTTACCCCCCTCCTGCCCCAAAGACCCCATCCCTGGGGGCATGGCCAGCTGATTGGGGACCATTGAGGGGGGGGGGGGGGGGGGGGAGGGGGGGAGCATGAAGCACCCGCTGTCCCGGGTGGCTCCTGCTACCTGCTGGAGCCGGCATTGCTTTGTACCCACAGGGAGCTGCTAAGATGCAGCTCCCTGGGGTAAAAAGCAGGGATGTCCCCTGAACAGGCCTAGGGGGGTCAGGGTGTTTCTGCCCTGCCCCCTTTTCTTGAATTTTTCACTTTTTTTCCTGTGACTAGGTTCAACCGAGTCACAATATGGCTGCCAACACTTCCTGGTTGGTAGTGTTGGCAGGCAATCAGATCTCAGGCTAGAGATCGGGAGGGTTCAGGGATCCACTGCGGTCACAGTTGTATATCTGAGAAATCTTCACATTTCTCAGGAACTAC